>NW_024962265.1:224043-271987 GCF_019238085.1 Lagopus leucura
GGTGGTGCTGTATTTGGAGGTCGAGGTGCATGGGTTTGGGGTGCATGTTGTGTTGGGGTGCATGGGGTTGGGGTACCCTGTGTATGAGAATCAAGGTGCATGGGTTTGGGGAGCGTGGTGTATTGGGGTGCATGGGGTTGGGGTGTACAGTGCACTGGGGGACCCTGGGATGGGTTGCACTGTGTCACTGTGCATGATATAGTGGGGTGTGTTGTGTTGGGGTGCACAGGGATATTGGGGTGTGTGGTGTTAGGGTGTGCTTTGGGCTGAAGTGCACAGTAAGTCAGGGTTTGCAGGAAGCAGAGTGCACAGGTTTTGGGGTATGCTGTGTATTGGGTGTGGATTTGTGATGTTGGTGGGGTGCACTGATGTCCATGGAGTTATGTGGTGTAATGGGGTGCAACAGAGTGCCTGGGGTGTTTGGTGCATGGGGAGCAGAGTCGGGGTCTGCTGTGTACTGGGGTGCATGGAAGATGTGATGTGCATGGTTTTTGGGTGTGCAGGGAACGCACTGTGCAGGACCCAGAACAAAGGGACCCACATTGGGACTAGGGTGTGTGTAGAATGGGGTGCACAGCATGTCAGATGTGTGGTGAATGGGGTACAGAAGGCTCTGAGCTGCACAGAGAGCAGAGCACATCGGATGCACACGGTGTTGAGGTGTACAGAGCATTAGGGTCCATAGAGACTGAGGTGCAGCCTTAGGGAGAGGGATTAGCAACAGGAATTGGGGTGTATGGTTTTTTGGGGTGCAGGGGGGGGGCTGCACAGGGACTGAGTTGCACATGGATCCAGAGGTGCCCATCTGCACAGAAGGAGCTTTTAACACAAGAGCAGCAATGCTGCTCCTCAACATCACTTGTGCAAAATGCCCTCGGATTAAATTAGTGATGCTGCACCACAGGAAAAACACCAACATTGACTAAGATGAACCCATTTAATGCAGGAACCAAATGAGCCATTTTGTTGTCAGCCATCAGAGGTAAAATAATAACCTGTGCCTCCCTCTAAATAGTCACAAAACAATTGGTTCTTCCATTTACAGAGAGGTGACAGCACCTGCCCTGAGCAAATCATGAGACCTCAGTTCGTGTTGGTGCATGCCTGGGGCTGGCAGGACAAAACTGAGTGAAAAAGATAGATCAGTACAAAAAGATGTAACAGAACACAGGGAATGCTCAGTCCCAGTCACAGCCCCACGTAGTTCTCCCACTTTAGATGTGCAAATGGTTTTTGGCAGTTGACAGTAGCAAATAAAGGACCCCGTGGAAGCTGAGATGCAAAAGGAACAAAGCGACCTCCCTGCCTTAAGCTCACAAAAAGCTTCAGCAACTCAGGGCAGTGAATTTTTATCCCTGCTCAACAAAATTAAGCTATGTTCATTACTGACATCTCTCCTCCTACCCGTGTTCAAAAGGTGCTTTGGTTGTGGTTTTTTCTTTTTTGGCAAATGCCAAATGTTATCTTTGAAGAACCAAATGTATCTCTGAAACAAACACGTCTCAAAATGGGGCCGGGTTCACAGAGTTTGGTATCATCCAGAGATGCTGAAAGCCAGGCTGCACGGCCTCCAGAGTGAGGGGGTACCAGGAGAAAAGCTGATGGGAGAAGTAAAATGAGATAAAAAATAATAAAAAACAAAAAAAGCAAAGGCAAAAGGAGATGTTGGGGTTGTACTCAAGGCGCCCACGGTGTTTCACAGCTTAGTGAGACACCCAAACTTGCTTATTTTAAAAGAAAAACAAAAACCTAAAAAGATCTTACATACTGAAATCAGTTTTCTCTTTCCATCTGGCACAGTTCATCTTCACAGTAGTGATGGCACTGGAGGGTACACAAAACACCAACAGGAAAGGGCTTTTTTAAGCAGGGTTTGCTGAGGTGAAGAGATGGAAAGAGAAAATCTGCCCAGAATTCAGATCCTGGAGTGTTTCAACAACAAAATGTTTGAAAGAATGTGATGGTGAAACCTGTCCAGGAATTATAAACATTTCTCTGCTCACAGAGCAGAGCTAAAGTATTGTGTTTCACAGTCTGTGTTCAAGTCAACAAGGCAATGACTGCTCACTTTGTCTTGCCAGAAGCCAGCTCATCATCTTTTGGAACATGAGGTGTTATTCTCCAAAAATCCACAGCACGTTGACTCCCGACAAGCCAAGGTTTACACGTCTGCAGAAACCAAGTTATCACAATCAGGTGCAAGGAAATCAAAGTGCTTGTTTAAAGCAAAGAGTCACGACAGTTCAGCGCTGTATCATGCAGGCAGGCACCGTGCTTTGCTCTGAATTGTGCAGAGCACTTCCACAGCAAAGGATTCTAGAGCAAGGGGAAGCCTTGACACTGCTCTTATTTCAAGGCAACTTGCAGTGTATACTCCAAACATGCCTCGTTGTGCCAAAAACATGAGGTTATGGCTTTTGTCCCTGGTTATAAACAGCAGAGCTCCTCAGGAAAGAAAGCAACACCGCTCCTCCCCAGCACAGTCTCCATCTGCACTAGACTTCTCCTCTGTGTGTTCAAACAAATAAAACTCTATTTTTATGAACAATCTGCTGTTGTTTCAAATGAGAAGGCAATTTGGAGATTTTTGGTGATCCTGCACATAGCAGAGGGGTTGAAACTACATGATTCCTTTTCTATTATCACCCCAACTGCATTGGTTTTGGTTCGAGGTGCTTTCAGACAACAGGACACAACACATCATGACGACACATTACTCACCCCAGCATCCCAGATTCCTTTGTCTTTATGATATACAGAAACATGAGCAAGGTGTGGAACATGTTGTTTCTGCCCTAAAGTCACAGAAGGAGAAAGGAGCTTAGAAATCACATCAATATTTCAGACAAGTAGAAAACACATCACAAAAAGGCACTGCAGTGTTGTCAGGAGAGGGGGAAGGAAAAAAAAAAAAGAGGTGAAATGTTGATAAGATGCATCACAGATTGTATGACTTGGTATTTTAGATACCAATTGTCAGATAAGGAAAAAGAACACAAGAAGATAACTGCCCAGGCTATTATTTAATGGCAGATTAAATACTACACAATGGTCAGTGATAGAGTTAAGGTTTGCTTTCTGCACTGAGCCAGCATCCCAAACCAGACAAAGAACATCTAGTGATGATTTTCTGACAGCAGAACACTGGTGTACCTTGGGCAGATTGTAGACGTGGCGCTGGTAGATCAGCTCGTAGTGGGGTGGGTTGATGCTGCTTTGGTAGATGCAAAACACATTTTCATTCGAAGTGTCTGTGGGTGACAAGTTGAAAAGGTAACGTGGATTTTGAAGGTGCTGTTGTGACACAAACAGCAGCTCAGGGAGCACGCTGTGAACACCAACCAGTACCTGGTTTGTCAGGTGTTTGAATGAAGTGCTGGGAAGTAAAGGTTTTGCCATCAGGATACTTGGGGTGAGGTGGGAGTCTGGAGTCCAGGTAAGTGCAGAACACGTGCATGATGATCTGGGTTAACAGAAACAAACTGTGGTTTAGCAGCCTTAAAGAGACCAAAGGACAACATGCAACAATACAGCAAGTTTCTTCCCATAACATTAGGCACCACTTACAGCATTTGGTTGCAGCCCTGACATAACTCTACTCTGTTCAGCAGCTCAGGGCTTAAAGCGTGGATTGCAATGGGCTGCCGTGTGGGTGGAGACAAATTTATTTCTTCCAGTAAATGAAAACAGTGCCAGCCACAGCGTGACAAACTGATGCTGTGTGTCAGGAGCTCAGTTCACACACAAGTAACTTTATCCTGGCGTCCTGCAGAACTTGGCAGAGCCACGGATCTTGCAAGCAGATCTGGGCCATAAAACTGCAAGCCTTCTGTTTCAGGGATGGCCCAGAAGGGCAGATGCCACCCAACTCAAGTTTTACAACACGACACCTATTTAGCAAGTTTCTCCTTTCTCCTCATTTGGGAATGAAGTCCTAGGAAGAGTACCTTACTGTCCTGCAGACAAAAGAGTTTCCGTGGGCTAAAGGCCAGAGAACATCAAGTCTGAGGACTAACCTCAGAAAGCACTGCTTTGTGACATCAGATGAGGCTAACAAAAATGCACATCAGTATCATTTCTTCTAGTAATTGCCTTTGAGCAATTTAATACCAACATTTTACAGCCTGTGTTCATATTAATGATACATCAAAACTTCTTTCCCAGAGTTCTTAGAAGCTTAATATACGTAGGAGTTTAATATCCAACACGACCTATGCTATCTGGTTTTGATAAAAGACTGAATGTAGGGGTTGTGATTTTCTGCCTTGGGATCTTTAAGCACTTCTGAGCTGCTCAGCTTGCTTTCTGCCAATACAGTGAGAGCTCCTCTGCAGCCACTCACAATTAAACACTTCATCTTCACAACTAGAAAAGTAAATCCTGTTTCAAGACTCAAACAGCAGCCACACCACTCCATCTCCATTCTCCCTTTGTCCGTTATACCAAAGGAAAAGGAGAACAAGGTGAAAGGTTTTCCTTGCATTAGAAATGAATAGGCTTCGTTTGCCCCAGCAAGATCCCTACTAGTAATGCTGCTTCCCAGAGCTATCTGAGAAACACTTCATGTGAGCTCAAGAACCAAAGACTAAGGTATGCAATTGCCTTTTTGTAATCTATGCAATATCCCATTTGCATCATTCCCCACGTAATCTCACTGACTACAATGGGATTATCTTCACAGCAGTGCAAACAGGTTTGTTTTTGTGTTCCTCCAAAGGTCTACACCACCTCCAAAACCAATGCTGAGAGGCAGCACTTACAGAAGAGTCTGTGGGCAGGTCGGTGTCCCACTTACGGCCCTTGAAATCTCCTCCTCGGTTCCATCGGAAGGAACTCATGCAGCCTCCCTGAGAAAGCTCTGAAAGCAACAACATTTATTCTGTTACTGAGAGAGTATGGGAGAGCAGTGTTTTATGCAAGCTTCAAGGACTTCAGGCATATTTACAGTGCACTAAATAGGAAAAAATACCAGGGGAGTCAATTTACAGAGTGGTGTTTATTTTTGATGAATGAAAGGGTTAAACTCAGCACTCTGCACTCCAAGTACGTCGGTGGAAAGCAAGAAATAAAGCTTTTAAAAACATTTTAAGACAAAGTTATATCCAAGTCCTGCATCATTGCATTGCTACAGAACTAGAAAATGGCAGAGAAATGCATCTCCTGCTTAAACACAGCTCTTGTCCCTACTGTGACTGTGGGAACACCTCGAATAAAGCAGTGCCTAATGCCACCGTGCTTGGTTGTGGTCACTGAAGTCTCTCCAATTTAGCAAAGCATCACCACACACCTTTGATCCTTTCGACCAAGTATTCCTGGTTTGGTGTAAGATCCAAATATTGCACGATAGCATTCAGGGTTGGAATGAGAGGAGCTTTCACGAGCGCTGCCTGCTTCAGGCTGCTGATGCTGGCTTCTGCAATACAAGAAGAGCCAGTGCATGTCAACAGATTCCTTTACCAAGCATCGTTACAAAGAACTCTCCTTTCTGGCAGATTAAACCCCAGAAATATTTAACACATCATACAGCACCTCACTGTTAACTTCCAGGCAAAGAAAGAGCAGACAACTGCTTTATGTCACAGAATATAAAAGCCACAAGGAACCAATACCCACTTTGAAGAGCATAGGGAGTAAGCAGATGGAGATGGGGTGAGCAGTGATCAATTTTCCAGTGGCATCACAGCAGCTGCAGCTCTTGAGTGGACACTATGACCAGTCCACAGAACAAATGGACTTCATTTAAAGGCAGCAGATCAAATCCTCTCATTGGTTAAGGGGATATCAAAGCAACACGAGCAGCAGTTCCCTCAGAATTTTATCATTAAGTAAAAAAGATTTCAGTTCATCAGAATTTTATGAAGTCCTTTCAGAAAGCAGCTAATTTTATGGGTTTGGAAAAGCACTGTTCAGGGAACAGAGGCCACACCAACATGCAATAGAAACAAATGTAAATTAAGTCTGATGAAGATTAATATGACACCTATTCTATGCTCCAGCCACAGAGCAGTCCTCTGTCAACCAATGTCAGGAATCTCAAAGTGATGGGGCATCCTACCTCCAATCTGCAGTTCTGGACACCCCATTCTTCTCAGCTGAGTGCTCACAGACTCAATCTCTTGGACAAGTGGCACCAGAATAGTTTCATTAATCCACTAAGAAAGAAAAAGGTGAAAATTCAAAAGGTCAGAAGTAACAAGAATACCTAAAAATATTCCTAAGTTTATGCCCAGAATATCTAAAAAATAACCCTTAATTTATGCTCCAGTCATCACTGCTGTTACAATCACAAAAATGCTGACCAACACCAAGCCACATACAGAGCATAGCAAGTGAATCACCATGAGTTTAAATGACTCAACTACCTTCTGAAAGGCCAGAAAAATGTAAAAAAGAAAACAAATTTCTAGCAGGAATCAGATAAAGTCTTTCTAAACAATGAGGGAAGTGTTATCATGAGGGAGAGCTCCTCATCCATAAAGATACGTTCTACTTTGATGGGTCAACTCCCTTCTCAAATCTGCTTCAGGAAAACAAGGAGCTGATAACCACCTCAGGAGTATTTGTATGTGACAGGATTTGGGGAGTGAAGCAAACTGGCCCTAATAATGAGCAGATGCTTATGAGTTTGGTATGGATCTCACACAAGTCTTCACTTTTCCCCTAGGTCAAAACTATTTTTTCTTAAGCAAGTAAAACTTAATACTTGATAGGTGGAACGACTGGAGGGGCAATCGAAGTTAGTTTTACTAGTGATGCTCCCATTGTGTGCAATTAGATTCAGTCCTACTGCTAAGATTAAGATCTTTTTAATTTTTAATCACGTAGCTGAGGATTGTAAGAAAAAGTCAACTTGTGGGATGGAATTTTCTTAGAATCATAGAATGGGTTGAAAAGGACCACAATGATCATCCAGTTTCAACCCCCCTGCTGTGTGCAGGGTCGCCAACCACCAGCCCAGGCTGCACAGAGCCACATCCAGCCTGGCCTTGAATGCCTGCAGGGATCCAGGGCATCCACAGCCTCCTTGGGCAGCCTGTTCCAGTGAAATTATTTTTGTAATTTTTGGTGCTTCAGGCTCAGGAAAACAAGTCTGAAATCCCATAGATATATCTATTTAACCACCAAACCACAAAAAGGAAAAACAAATCTTGTTGCACCCAAGATGCTTTCATGTATTTAGTGATGTAATTACTCAGTAATACATCTCAGTATCTCTCTTACAAGCTGTGTTTTCCTTGCACAAGCACATCCCAACCCTCACACGCAGTGCAATCCTTTCCACCTCCCCAGGCATGCAGGGGACACACAAAACTTTTCCACTCTGCTCTGTTTGTTTCCAAAAGCCACGCAGCCCTTAGAGACAGGACTTACATTTCTGAACTTTGCAGTCCAGGAGTCCATGTGATCAAGCAGCTGTCGATTCATCGTCACTCGTGCCCAAACCTGTGGAAAGGACATTTTACACAGGAATGCCAAGAGAGTTTTTAAGCTCTAAAACATTTTCTGATGCTAACTTCAGCACATCATTCAGATCATGTTTGTTACAGAATCCTTGTGTCTGTAGGCTTCTACTACACTGCCACGCTTTATTCATGTTACAAGACCCCTGCAGGAGTCCAAATTGAGTTTTAAGCTCTCAGATCTCTTGAGATAGATTTGAAAGGTATCTGAAGAGGGAAGCTGCATTGGGTTTATGTGTGAAATGCTAAAAAAAGATAAATTTAATTGAAGGCATACTAATGGTGTTTCTTCAAATCAGACTTTGAGAGGCAGGAGTGAAAGAGAATGTTTTATATCCTTCAGATATACAGAACACACACAGTTGAACAGATGTGTTTCAAGGCATTTTTTATGTTACAAATACATTTTATCCAAAATATTCCTTGCTCTCCAGGGCAGAAATCATTTTACAACTGTAATTCACATCCCTTTAGAGTGACATGGAATCTTAAAAGCTGCAGGATGTAAATGCTATGGGATTTCTAGGATTTCTCTCTCTCAAACATTTCTAGAGCTCAAATTCAAACCTTTGGATGAGGCTGTATATTTTAGGGGCCTGCTTCTCTCTTGGCTACCTTGGTGCTGAATTTACCTCCTCTGCAGCCTGCTTTGAACTCAGATCAGCTTCATCTTTGTGTGCTGATGGAGCCTGGGACCTGCAAGCCAGCTGATACTGGAACTTCCTCAGAATCTGTGCATAGTCTCCCATGGAACGGCTGTAGTTCCAAAAGGTTGGGCTGCTGGAAGGAGAGCTGGAATCTGAACTTCCTGAAAGAATAATTCATTAAGAGGTCACGTGAAATTATAGCCAAGTAACTTTGGAAGCAACACTACAGGCAGCAAGTCAGCGCAGTATTGACAAGACATGAACACCAACTACCATGAGTGCAGACCCTGAAATCAATCTGATTTCAACACTGATTTCATTCTCTATCTTAACAAGCACTGTATCTGTGCAGGACAAAAGCAGCCTGCAGGTAATTCACACCCCTCCTTATGTGCAACATCTTCTCCACAAGATACACCTCTCATCAAGGCGATTAAAGCCCCTCATCTTATCATGGTTCACAACAACCAGCTAACGCCATGCACACGATCCAACAGCACATGCCTCAGTAAGGTTGATTCTGTGGGTAAGAAGTGCTTATCCTACCCAAAGAAGTACTTTAGAGGAAAACTTCCCAAGCTCCTAAGCCATGGGTAGACATAATGGCATCCTACATCATGCCTTAAATACTCAGTAGAAGGCTGAACTGTTCAGCAAGCAAGTTCACAGGTGATTAACACTAATGAGTGACGTCTACCAGTGCTTTCTGCTGGAGTCATTTGCAACTTTCCTCATCCACAAAATCAACTTTAGCACCAAACCAGCACCACGCCTTTGCCAAGCTTTTCAGATCCAACTGTTTTCTCTCCTTACCCAACTGAACTCGATGCTGCTTCTCCTCTTCACTTCGAAGGAAGGTGTCCAACGACTTCAGATCTGTCATGTAATCCTCTTTGCCAGTAGGAGAATTATAGAGAATGGGCGAAGAGCGGTAACGAGACCTCAGCCCACCACTTTCCAGTGGTCCAATGCTGGTGGGGTACGGAGATCCACCAGGAGAGGGGCTGAAGTTGGAAATCTTGGGCAAACAAAAGCAAACCATTGTGTCACACACAAAGGAGAGAACTCCATTCTGATTTGTAAATGACGTGAATATGAGACTGCTGTGTCAGCTCTCCCTTTGACAGAGAGTTGTTGGAGAAGGTCCAGAGGAGCCACAAAGATGATCAGAGGGCTGGAGCACCTCTTCTACAAAAACAGGCTGAGGGAGCTGGGCTTGTTCAGCATGGAGAAAAGAAGGCTGAGGGGTGACCTCATTGCAGCCTTTCAGTACCTAAAGGGAGCCTACAAACAGGCGGGGAATCAACTCTTGGAAAGTGTTGATAACTGCAGGACAAGGGGAAATGGTTTGAAGTTGAGGGAGGAGAGATTGAGGTTGGATGTCAGGGGGAAGTTTTTTACTCTGAGAGTGGTGAGGTGCTGGAACAGCTGCCCAGAGAGGCTGTGGATGCCCCATTCATCCCTGGAGGTGTTCAAGGCCAGGTTGGACGGCGCTCTGGGCAGCCTGGGCTGCTGTGAAATAGGGAGGTTGGTGGCCCTGCATGTAGCAGAGGGGTTGGAGCTTCATGATCCTTGAGGTCCCTTCCAAGCCTTGCCATTCTGTGTGATTCTGTGTGTGGGACACACGTGAACACAACTCTCAGCTACCTGGTGCTCACCTTCAGCAGCACAACACGAGGACACGACGACTTAACGCAAAGCTTTTGGAGATGGCTTGGTCCTTACCTTATTGTAGGTGCTGCCTGGTGAATAAGTGATGGTAGTGCTGTAAGAAGCACTGCTGTTAGACAGAGCCTGCAGCTGGGGGCTGTAACCTGGGATACAACTGGTGGTAAACTTTGGACTGGCACTAGGAGAGCGAGATGGGCTGTAACTCAGCACACTTTGACCCTGGATCGGAGGAGAAGGTGTTGAAGAAGGGACTTTCTTTGCTGTCAGCTCACGTGGCGGAGTTGTTTGTACCGCTGAAATACGTAAAAACAATCATCATTAGGCACTTTCATGAAGATGATAGAAAGAACACCAAGATCTGTAAGTCTCTCTGATTTCTGATCTTTTTACTCCATGTGACATCAGTGTAATATTAAACATAAACATTTGGAGAAGAGAAGGCTCCAGGGAGACCTCCTTGTGGCCTTCCAATATTTGAAGGGAGTGTACAATCAGGAGGGGGAAAGGTGTTTATGAAGGTAGATAGTGATAGGACAAGAGGGAATGGTTTTAAACTGAGATAGGAGAGGTTTAGATTAGATATGAGGAGGAAGTTTTCCACACAGAGGGTGGTGAGGCACTGGAACAGGTTGCCCAGGGAGGCTGTGGATGCCCCATCCCTGGAGGCATTGGAGGCCAGGCTGGATGTGGCTCTGTGCAGCCTGGTCTGCTGGTTGGTGACCCTGCACACAGCAGGAGGGTAGAAAAAAGATGGTCATTGTGGTCCTTTTCAACTCAGGTCATTCTATGATTCTGTGATAAACCTGCACTACCTTGCTTCCATAGGTTACAAACTCCTCATCCAGCCCCACAGCATTTGGGTCCCTCACTATTAAACCCTTTTTTTTTTTTTTACTACATGCTTCCCCTCCAGTTCTACAAAAACTTGATTCTCTTAATTCTAATGTGCTGCAGGTAATTTAAGCTTACTGTTCATACAATTCTGAACTCATTTCCTCAAAGAATCTTGCACTGAAGAAAGATAACACCAGCAAACAAAACCAAAAGAACCCAAAGAAGGGCTGTCAGAGGTATTTATAACACCCACCTGTATTCTGCAGCCCCAGCAGGGTCTGCTGACCAGGACTCATAACCAAACTTGTTGGTGCCACCGTGTATTTGAAGTACCTCCAGAAATCAAACAAAGCATTCAGGCTGAACAGAGATGCGAATGCAAGTTCTAGAATAAACACAGAAGTTTCTATCACACCACGTGGGTCGAGCAGGAAGAATAACAACTCATGACTTTTCTCTCCCTCTTGCTTTTCCCTCTCTCCCTTTCACCATTTAGTTGTATTTGATACTGTAGTTTAGAGTCGACTCATCTGAAACAAACTCAAATAATTGTGATGCACCATGCACACCCACAATTTAGAAAAGAACTCAGAAAATTAAATGCTGCAACAACTCACCGATATACCAGAGTGGCCAGTATGTTATGTTGTAATACGTGCTTATGAGTTTTCCAGTCCTGAAAAGAAAAAAAGTTGCCATTTTGCTGCTGTAACCAATGAAACACTGGAGAGCTTTGTTTGTTTGGATCAGGTGTAGCAGCAAAACATACATTTCAGTATATATCATGCCTGCAAATGAGACGTTAAGGAGGCCCCAGGCCAAGACCACCTTCCGGGCTTCTGTCTCTTTTCTCATCTTGATGGTCCTGTCGATGAGGGAAGTGGTTGGACTCTGTTCTGGTGTCATGATCTGTAGCAAGGACAAAGTAAAGAGGAAAAAAAAAAAAGTCTCAATTTTTAGATGGTAAGATTATTAGTCAGCATAAGGTTAAAGAAAAAAACAGGAATCTGAAAGTCAGGGCTTTACCTTTGGGCACCGAGTCGTGCTTACCAAATAAAAAGCAAACAAATCCTGCAGATTATTTTTACTGTGTATATAAGGAATATTTTTCCATTATTTCTCCAGCTCATTACTGCAAAGCAGCATCCTTTTTCTCCAGTGAGGTGCAGATAAGAGGAGAAAGACAGAACCCAACCTCATTTTTGAAAGATAACATCCTGCTGAAGCAAGAAGCAAAGCTCCTGTCCTCTCCAAGCAACTGCAGCTCAGAAGGAAAGGATCTGCAGAATTCTGCAGTTTCTCTATGGAAAATTCCCATTCACACCTGCACACAACAGTGTTTTAAGACCAGGAAGTGGCCTCCCGTGATTTCAGTACATCTGAACACTCTCTGTCCATGTATCACTGATCTCTCTGACAACTACATGACACCACTCTGTAAGTACAGCCCAGTGAAGCTGTCTCATGAGCTCAGTGAGCCACTCTGTTCTTTTAGTAAATTACTTCAGCTTTGGCTATGCTGCAAGAAAATGAGTAAGAGAAGCATTAATTGAGTTATTTATTTCAATTTAAAATAGGAGACACTCACCCAAAGGACTGGGTGCCTCAACACTGTGTTCATGGCCAGGTTGGCTGGGCCCTGATCTGGTATCTGATTGAGTGGTAACCAGCCCATGGAAGGGAGTTGGAACTGGATGAGCTTTAAGATCCCTTCCAATCCAAGCCATTCTATGTAAATGCACTGATACAAGTTTTCCATAGTCACTGGGGGACCTTGCTGTATGTACTGCTGTTCATTGCAGGGGAGTTGGGTAGATGACCTTTAAAGATCCCTTCCAAAACAAATGATTCTATGAACTGAACGTTGCATCCACAAAAATCACATTATTTGCTGTTTCATAGAATGGCCTGGGTTGAAAAGGACCACAAAGATCATCCAGTTTCAAACCCCTGCTACGTACAGGGTCGCCAACCACCAGACCAGGCTGCACAGAGCCACATCCAGCCTGGCCTTGAATGCCTCCAGGGATCCAGGGGCATCCACAATCTCCTTGGGCAACCTGTTCCAGTGTGTCACCACTCCCTGTGTGAAAAACATCCTCCTCATATCTAACCTAAACCTCTCCTATCTCAGTTTAAAACCATTCCCCCTTATCCTATCACTATCTACCCTCTAAACAGCTGGTCCCATTCCTGTTTATACACTTCCTTCAAGTAATGAAGATACATGACGTCTTCCCTGAAGCTAATGAGAAGGGCCTCTGTCAGTACACTGGAGGTTTCCTGGGCTCTGATGTTGCAAAACAAAGATAAAAGCTGGGGAAAGCACAGATGCGTTCAGCTTAGGAACCATTTCTGTGACTGTGGGCTGCATCAAGCACAGTGAGATTCCAATTGGTGCTGCAGCCTATTCCTGCATGTAACACAGCTGCACAGCACGAAGTGAGAAGTCCATCTCTTGGAGAACTGGAGCTGAGAAGGGCAGAGAAAGGAACGAGCAAACCCACACAGAACAGAGCATGCATGTCTGGCAGAGGAGCTGCACCACGTTCCTACCACAGACTTGTTTACTCCTATGACTCAAAGGTGACACAGGACCATGCTCACTAGCAGAATTATATGAGAATAAGCTGTATGGTACATTCCCTACAATTTGAGCTGAGACTTCTCATACTGATAAACACAGCCGTAAGCAGACACCTTTACTTTCCTCCCCATACCTTCAGCACCTCTGAGGACAGCAGTTCCCCACACTCACACAGACGAGGCTCCACATCTCCCTCTCGGCCCTCACCCATCACACAGACCCGGCCCCACGGCTCTTTCCGCCCTTAATCCTGTCAGACACGGACGACCCCCATCCCAACAGGCCTCACACCCCCAAACCCTCACAGGCCCAAACAGACGACCCCCCCCAACCTAGAAGACCCTGAGAACACTCCCAAATACCTGCTGCGGAGCGGGAAAGCCGCAAAGACACACAACTTCCCTCAAGGACAACGGAAACACCGCCGACCCCACCGCGCTCCCTTCACGCAGCCACAACAGCCGCACCGTCTACGCCTGCGCGAGTGGGCGACGTAAAGTGACGTCACTACCTGCGACGCGTCGGGAAGGGGGCGGGGCATTTTGCTATGGGGACGGCTGCTGACGGACGGTTTGGGCGGGAAGGGGCGAGTGAGGGCGCCGCCATGTTGGCGCTGAGGTGCTCGCTAACAAGACCCTCTAATGAGCTCTGTCAGCAACCAGCACTGAGAGTCACGCACAGATTCTGTTGAATTTTCAGTTTCGGGTGCAGGGAGCTGACAGTGACTCTAATGGGATGCTTCCAATAAATGGTGATTCCCCCTGAAGTAGGTACCTGAGGGTGAGGAGGAGGATTTGCCCTCGGTCTCTATAGTGTGGTACATGTGGGGGCACATCCAGCAGAGTCCTCGGGAGGTGAAGCTGTGCTCATATCAGCCTGGAGCTTTGAGCCCATCCCATTAAGTAGCTTCTGGGAAAATGGCTAAATTCTGCCCTTAGAGGATGCCCAGGGTCAGGTGGGTTCTGAAGCTATGCAGATCACTACAAAGGCGGGTGGTGTTTCCTGCTGGAATGGAAGAATGGAAACCCCAGCACCTCCCCACTGAGCATCCTTGGCATCTGCAGCTGCCATTTAAGCTGCTCTGGTAGGTAGCACATAGGCTTATTTGCAAATTTGTTCACTACTAAACTTGCAAGCAGTTGTTGCTCGCCTTTTTCCTTCCTCATTGACATTCCTCCTTCTGGATATGTACCCAATGGAAGAACACTGGAGATTTACAAAATATCTTTGTGATGTTTTGTCAGAGCTCCTGCAGCACTCCAGGTTATGGGACTCATCCCACATAATCTCAGTATAAAGCACAGCAGTTCATCCTAGGACCCTAATGTAGATAATGGAGAGAAACAGGTGATAAGATGTGGTAAAAAGCAATAATAAGGTGCAGTACTTCTCACCTGGCCAGGTGTTTCATTGTTCTCACTGACAATAAGGGAGAATGTGCCTCCCAGCTGTCTATGTACGCCAGAAAAGAATCACAGAATCGTTAAGGTTGGAAAAGACCTTTCAGATCATCTACTCCACCTTCCACCACTGTTGCCCACTAAATCATGTTCCTTAGCACCACATCTACACGTTTATTGAACACCTCCAGGGATGGTGACTCAACCACCTCCCTGGGCAGCCTGTTCAGATGAGTAGGCTCTAAACTAGCCGTGGTGTCAAATAGAATTAAATGGTGAAAAGTGACGAGAGGGGGAGAAAAATCATGAGTTGCTATTCCCTGTGCTCAGTCCACCTGGCGTTATATAAATTTCTATGTTTTCTCTAGAACTTTGCATCTCTGTTCAGCCTTTTTGCTTTGTTTGATTTCTGGATGTGCTTCAAAATACACTGGAATTGTTCAGTCTGGAGAAGAGGAGGCCCAGGGGAGACATGCAAGTACACATTAATTGCCTACGAAGTAAAAGGTTATTCTTTGTGTAACTGCTCGTATATCTACTCTCTGTGCTAAGTACTACAGGCAGAAATACCAGGGTCTGTTCACATGGTAGCCTGAGCTCCAAAAGTTCTTTCACAGGCATCTTAAAAGCTAAACTCTCTTTTTAATTCCACAATATCAAAGACCTTTATTAATTACAGAATGTTTTAGGAATCCTATCATATATTTGAGACTTACACATAAGTGATTTAGAACACATATTATTGTACTTATGAACATACATTTTAAGATCATAGAATCATAGTATCAGAGGGTTGGAAAAGACCTCCAAGATCATCCGGTCCAACCACCCACCCCAGTGGGTGTCCCAGTGGTGTCTCCAGTGGGTTTTCCAGTGGTGTCCCCCAATGATCTGTCTTGGGACTGATTCAGTGACAAAAATAGTGGGATTGAGCACACCTTCAGCAAATTTGCTGATGACACCAAGCTGAGCAGTGCAGATGACACAACAGAAGGAAGGAACACCATCCAAAGGGGCCTGGACAGGCCTGAGGAGTGAGCCCACGTGAACCTAATGAGGTTCAACAAGGCCAACTGCAGGTGTTGCACTTGGGTCAGGGCAAACATGGATATATAAATACAGATTGGTAGAAGAACTCCTTGAGAGCAGCCCTGCTGCGACTGGACCTAGGTGATCTCTAAGGTTCTTTCCAACCTAAGCCATTCTGTGACTCGATGACTTTATGACTTGAGAGCACACCCCGGATCAGAGCCAAAGGATTTAATGGGCACTAAAAAGACAAACTCTTGTGATGTCATCATCCCTGGGCTTCCTCTCCAGGTATTCCAGAGTCTGTCTGTTGGACAAAGGGTTGCTGAGGAGCTGCTCTGAATGCAGCAATGCTGTCCTTCTGGAGCAGGGATAACACAAAGCTCTGTGTCCAGCAACGCAGCTCCATGGGACACCCTTCTTTCTATCTTTGGTGGTATGATCTGCAAAATGAGCTCTCGGCCTCTGACACCAGTCAGAAACCAGATGAGAGGAAATTCCATGAAGATGAGGAAGGCTTTGGGAGGATTGAAAGGGAAATCCTGTTTTGGTGCTGCACTGGCATTTTGATTATCTGCCTTCTCTGCTGTGCTTACACTCGAGTAAGATATCATTTAATGTTGTGTTTTGTGCTGACACCTGCTGGACTCCAGCAGAAGCCCATTATGAGCCTTGTGAAGAACTTCTAAGGAAGTTATTATTTGTAATTATCTCAAGGGATGATGTTGCTGTTAGACTACCTTTAATCTCCAGGTATAAGTAAGCGATCGTATCTCCCTTGGTACCATTTCCATCCTCTTCTGATTATTACTAGTTAGTAATTAGCTGAAAAGTGGAAGGCATGGATTTCCTAATTTAAAGAAACATAAGTTGGATGTAAATAGCTTCACTGCAACCAGTCTTATTTCATTGGCACAGAGCTACATGGGGAGATCAATATGAGGGTTTTGATCCTAAAATGATGCCAGTGCTGTCTAGTAATGGTGAGCCAAGTACTTAAATCCTTACTCATTCTTTTTCTGGGGCATTGCTAAGGTGCCTTGTGGATTAGGAACGAAGAAGTAATCCATTACTTACAGAAATAATAGTTCTCCCAGCAGTAATCCACAATGAATTGCATTATAGACAATTGCACTGGATTAACTTAGACCAGACAGGGCAGAGTTACAGATGGAGCCCCTTTGCTGTGCTGCTGTTGCAGGTTGACAAACATTTCTATGTATCGTAGCATGTGTTTTCCCCCTGGATATGAAGGAAGCAGTGTTGATACACTGTTCTAAGTAACAAATGTTATTTTCCTGAAACAGATCTTCCGGAAAGCTCGAGATAAAAGGTTATGTTCTGACAAAAGAGAGAACACTTCCAAAGGTAAAGATGAGTTTTGTAAATTTGTGCATAGGATTCACCAAAGTTGGACACAAAATGCCCCAGGACCCCTTGAGAGAGCAGGAGGTGATGTGTGGGGAGAGGGCAGAGGGGAAATGAGGGGCACCAGGAGAGCAGCACTGCTTGTCCTCCCGTCCCACTCCCTCTCCTCCACTTTCCTACAAATTGCCAAACACTTGTTTTTAGCCACAGGATGGGAGATAAGTGGAGCCACAGGTCTTAGACTCCATCTCAGACGTGCTCTGAGGGCACAGTGAGAACAGATGCTTCCTCTTCCTACCCAGCCTTTACCCTTCCCTCATCACAGGAGAGACTGCCATGCTGTATCTTGGTTGCATTTTTCAGACACGGGCAATGACAGAAGGTCCAAACTTTACCAAAACGAGTGACTCCCTCTAAGCTTGATGGCTTAACTCTTCATTTAACCCTTCACTTGTTAACGTGCCACCGCAGGATTTGTGATTCACTGCGTGGGACAGCATTTTGGGACTGCGCAGAGCATCCCGCTGCCCACACAAACGTGTCAGGGCCTCACATGGGGCAGCCTCCCACACATCCTCCGCCCATTGGGAGCTGCATTTAAGCTGAGGGCTTTCATTTGGTCGTTTGAGCTGCTGTGGATTCTGAGAGTTCTCGTAGCTCTAGACAACCTGCCCTTGGACCTGCATTGCAACTGTGGACTTATCTGGGGATCTGGACTGGCTGTCGTTGGTTGGTGTCACCAGACTTGTTTTGCTCCTCGTGTTTGGGTCCTGCGGGGCCGTGCTGCTTGCGGTGAGCTCTCTACCTTACCTGCCTTTGCTGTCACCTTTGGCTTCTGGCTCTCTGTAGTGGTACACCCCTTCTCTTGCTGCTCCATCATTTGCTCTGGTGTTCTGAACCCTGAGTGGAGCACTATGAGGTTGACTTTCAGCCCGCATAGGGCTTTTCCCATACGATTTTCCCTGGGGTTCAGCCCTGCAGGACCTCATGGCTACACAGGGAGGTCACAGCCTTCTGTAATCACCACAGAAGATTGGGAGTGGGTGCAAAGACTTGGACTTAAATGCAGTGGGTGGAGGCATTAAATGGGGCTGGTCAGGGTACTTGTTGGTATGCTCTGGGCCCTGACATAATATTTGTCAGAATCTCTTGGCAGCCTTTAGCTCCATGCAGGATATAGCGTGACTAATGAAGCAAGCTGTAATTTCACCCTAATTTAAGCTTCTCCATCCTGTTTTGAAAGAGTGAATCCACAGGAGGTGCCGTGGACGCACTGTCAGTTCTCTACAGAATTTTGAAGGCTGCAGTTTGAATTTGTGTTTCACCAGAATTATTGCAGTGCTAAAAGCAGGAAATCCTCCTGGTGGATCGTGTCTTTAAGGAGAAACTCACCTTACCTGATTTACTTTGAGGGGAGAGGAGATCTGCTCATTTCCCATGGACACCGGAGACCTGTGGACTCACAGGAACCCATTTTTAGCTCCTTGCAGAGTGTGTGGTCTCCATAAAATGCTCCCAAGATACAGCCATTGCAGGGTGACTAACTCCTTTTTGCCAAAACAGGAATAATCCCTGCCTGAGGCTCCCTTGGAAGAGACTGGGATGAGCTGTGCACGCACATGATGGGTAGAAGTAGCAGGGCAGGAGTGGAAACTGGGGGAGGTGGTGATAAACTGTAGAATCACTTGAGTTGGAAGGGACCCTTCAAGGTCATCTGGCCCAACTCCCCTGCAAGGAACAGGAACACCTACAGCTTGATCAGCTTGCTCAGAGCCCCATCCTACCCGACCTTGAGTGTCTCCAAGGATGGGGCATCCACCACCTCTCTGGGCAATCTGTTTAGAGCAGCGTGGGTGAGGTCTCTTTAATAAGAACTTCCTTTGAGGATTTATTCAGAGATTTATTTTCCTCAGTCCTTCACCAAGATTTTCAGGGTGGAAGGCATGGCTCCTGGGAGGGCAATCTGAGGCTGACTGCAGAGTAGCTGAACTGTCTCTGTTCTCTCCCATATTAGTTCCCAGTAGCCCTATCTACGCATTTTACAGCACTTTCAATGCCTGGCTCTTCCTTAGTAACGTTTATAATGGGATAAAGAAAAAGTGCATCCAACAGCCCTGCATCTCTGCCTGTCACTCTGAGACAACCACAGCGATGCGTTCCTGCGATCAAAGGCAAGAGAAGCAGTTCTCAAAGCTCAGCCAGGAGAGAACCTCCAGTGTTGACAATGGCAACTCATACAGCTGGGCACCAGTGTGGAAGGCCAACGAGATGCAGTCCATCCCCCATGAAGTGAGCCATAAACAGCGTTCAGCACAAAGGCAAAGGGAGACAAAGAGCTTTTGGATCAGGGAACAGCCCTGTGGGCATTGTAAGGCTGAGAGGCTCCAGCAGTGGCTGCACCAGCACTTTATTGAGCCTTCTGAGAATTCTTCATTAGATAAGGACGTCTGGCAAGGTTATCCAAGGAGAGTAGCTGCAGAGCTGAGTTCCTGAGTTCCTGTTCACCCATGGCTTCGTTTCTGCTCATACTGTGCATTGTCTTCATGTGAAACTTGCTGCATCCTTAATTTGCATGAAGAACTGAATCCATATGAAATCACCACATCTGAAGATTGGAGATGCTAGTTTCAATAAAAAATATATATAATAGAATATATAACTTGTGAGCTGGAGCTCATCCTTCAAAATAACTGGTCAGTTCAAGCATTTTTGATAGGGTGAGATCTTTCTGCTGTGGTAGGCTACTGGGGTAGGAGAAAAACCCATGGCCAAGAATCTACAGGTAGGATTCCTTGCTCCCAGAAACAGTTGGGATAACATTAAATTTCATTCTACTTTCCTCTTCCTGGAAAAACGTTTACTAGAATTCTTTGTGAGCAAAGCATTGAAAATAATTCTTTACTGGTTTGAACCCGAGTGGAAAAAAAATTCTGGAGCAGAAATTGGCCTTCTGTCTATTGGTTGCCTTGAAATGCTGATACCTGTGAGAATTTAATCACATGGGATTCATGTGTTTTGAAGAAGGGATTCCTAACAAGTTCTGTATAAATTCCCCTTTGCTAGACTGAATTGCCCTTTGCATCAACCATGAAGCTGATTTTGATCTTCAGTGCCCTCTTTGGGGCTGCCTTGTGCCTGGAAACTTTTGTTGGGTGAGTCATGCTTTTGTGCAAGACCTTTCACTGCAAGACTCTATTTTCCACTTGTTTTTCTTCCTTATCTTTACAAAATCAGCTTGGGGAACATTCTTTGCTTTTTATGACCAACTTGTTCCACAGCTTTGGCTCTCCCTTGTTTGAAGGAATCCCTTTAGTTTCATCTGACTCGTTTGAGGAGAAGGGTTTAGTTGCAGAGTTGAGCTCCAAAATTCACATTCAAGCAAAGCTCTGTTGCAGCTTTGATGCAGGCTAAGGAGAGATCTCAACCAAGACCTGAAGTTGAACCTCACTGCAGCACTTGAGAGAGTTCAGATCTGATCCAGCACAGACCAGAGCCAGAAGATCACAGCCTGCCTTTAGGTCTGAAGGGTCAATAGTTTCCCATTGTTTTTGAAGGTTCCTATTTCTCTTTAAACACATAATACCCTTCAGAGCCTTTCTAAATAACTTGAATCTTTATTTCCAACCATTCTGAAGGTTCTTCTGTACGTTGCATTGCAAAATTATTCCTGATCTGTTTCCTCACTGCCTCATGGACCCCATAGGAAATAATAAAAGGAAATAATAGAAAACCTAAGAGTAACAGATGTAGTGAGTGAACACTGGATTCTACTGAGTAGATCTCTACATTGAAATGTAAGGATTAAGAGAAAGAAAAATAATACATATTATTTACTAAAATTCAAGTAATATTGTTAATATCAAGGCCAGGAGAACCTATTAATCTGATTCCTGGCACAATGCAGACTGGGTTCTTGTGAATTCATTCCTCAGTCACATCCAGAAATATGGTTAGTGATCCTCATCTCTTCTTCAGGGAAGAATCTAATTCAACATAAATCATGGAGAATCCAATAGTAAGTTAAAGTGGTAAAGTGCCTTCTTTGTAAAAGAATTTTACACCTCAGTTAAGCAGGTCAAGGAAACTGGAGTTGAAGAGCTTTTCTTCTCAGCAGCTGAGGTCACACTAGCAAACAAATACACACATAATGGAGCTCCTATGTTAAGTTTCTTCTTTACCTTTTCCTACAATGTGATTTCCAATTCTGCAGTTGCTCATGTTGATTTGCACTGAGTTATCTCCATTTTCCAGCACTGCTTGCACTGAGCCAGGTTGGGATATGGGGCCTCATGGATGTTGGCTGTCTCCAACAGTAGCCTAGGGAAGAGGATGCAAACAAACCCATCCCCATATGCCACCAGCAAAGGCAGCATCAGCACTGCTCACTTTCCCTAAACCACCTGGATCACTGTGTATCATTTTCATGTTCTCAAAACCACTTAGGGACATCGTGATGGCTGCGTTGTGCTGTAGTCAAAATCAATGTCTGAGATTACCCCTGTGAGCAGCAGAGCAAGGAGCTTCCCGGAGGGGATTAACTCCACCTGGATTTACAAGCCACTCTCTCATGGTAACGCAGGGGAATTTGTCAATAGCCTGACTAGACTGAGGAAAAGTGAAACAAGCCCCACATTTAGTGTTCTCTCTGCTTTGTTTGCTCTGCAAACATTCGATGGTTCACAATTATTTTTTTCCTAGCAAGTTCTTGACAAGAAGAACGAATAGATAGAGCATGAATCCTTGTAGCCAATTAACAACTCATCCACACGATGTATTGTTTGTGATGAGATCTTGAGCATTCCCTTTATCTTGTTACTAATCCGCTGCCCGTATACCAGGCTGGTTCTGTAGGTTGTAGATTGAACTCCTGGGCAGCACTGTCAACTAAATTAAAGAAGTCAATGTGGGCTGATGTGGCCTAGTGGGGGTGGTGGTGTGTTGTGTTGGTGGTTGGGCTGGATGATCGTTGTGGTCTTTTTTCAAACTGTATGTTTCTACGATTCTATAACTACTCAACAAATTTGTAATCTCAAGAGTAAGTTCAACCAGACCCCTTCTCAATCATAGGGTCATAGATTGGCTTGGATTGGAAGGGACCTCAAAGGTGATCTAGTTCCAACCAAGGCTGTTTCTAATTTATTGCAGGCACCAGGTTCTCCGTATCAAGACAAGAAATGGGGAACAACTGAAGAAGCTACAGTTTTTGGAAACATTGGATCATCTTGAGGTATTTCACTGCCACAGTGGCATTATTTAACACCTCAGTCTGAAGTAGGGTTTAGCCTGGTAGGACTTTGCATTAGATCTGGAAGGTTTGCACCATGGCATGGGGAGATACTGTCACAACATGTGTTTTTTAATCTGCTAGTTCCACTGTCAGCCTTGCAGTCAGGAGTGCCTGCATCCAAATTTTCTCCCTATTGGGTTTACAGTTGTATTTGAACTGTTCTTGATCTTAGGATCAAAACCCCATTGTGAAAATGGGGATGCTAATACTTTTTTACTTGTCACCCAGAGCAGTGGAAAGAATTTGTTAATCAATCTGCATTACACTGAAACAGGAAGTATGTTATTAAGTTCTCAGTTATTACTGTTCTTATTGCCATTGGTGAGAATTTTTCTTATCACTTTCTTTAAAAAAATATATTGATTTGAATATTATAGAAACTAGACTTTAGAACAGCCCAACCAAAGGAGAAATAAAAGCAATGCTTTTCATATTCTTGAAACTACTGCTCCTAAAAGGAAGAGTAGTAAAATGATCTCCATAGAAGGTGAACATTTCCTTCTGCAGGATGGGGAGCAACACTGCAGGAGTTCCTCAACTTTGGAAGAAATCTGTTTCTAAACCTTTAGGAAAACTATTGCAAAGCACACTGTCCCCCAAACCAAATCCATTTTCTCTTTTCAGCTTGATTTCTGGTTAAATCCCTCCACCCCTGCTCTCCCTGTGGATGTACGAATCCCTGCTCACAGCCTCCAGGCAGTCAAAGTCTTCCTGGAGTCCCATGGGATTGAGTACTCAGTCCTGATTGAAGACCTGCAGGTAGGCAATGCCGTGTGATCAGCTTTTAAATCCTGGGGAACCAAATATGACTCTCAGTCTGGCCTCTTTCAATGAGTGTGCAGTGCCACCGTTTCATTATTTGACAAATGTTTGGTCACAAGTTTGGAAGTGAAGCATGCTTTCCAACAATTGAATGGCTTATTTCAGGTCGTTCTCGACAGAGAAAAGCAAGATATAGTTGCCAGTCAACAAATGGAACGCAGCAGCAGCACTTTCAACTATGGAGCTTACCATTCTTTAGCTTCTGTGAGTATGTCAGATCCAGATTTTGGGGAAGATTATTCTTTTTTTCTGGCCTTTTTTTTTTTCATGCTGTCTTCAATCAAACATATTAAGATTGAAAATTCCTTTCTTCTGGTAGATAGTTTGGTTTTTAAATGTATAAATTTCATGGTCAGTCAGCATGGGAAGCCAACGCTCCCTCACAGAGTGTTGGAACAGGCAAGTGCTGATTGTACTTCGTGCTAAACTTCAACAGAGTTCTGCCAAAGCCTCTCAGTTCTGATCTTCAAATGAAACTGAGAAATAAACGAATGTAAAAAAATACAGGATGCTGGTAACCATCCTGTAGATGGAGGGAAAATATGTTTACTACCAGAAGTTATTAAAGAAGGTTTTGAAAGAAGTTTTTGAACTTATTTCTGTAATAAATGGATCTTGATCCAGGCTGGATGTGGCTCTGGGCAGCCTGGTCTGGTGGTTGGTGACCCTGCACATAGCAGGGGGGTTGAAACTGGACGATCATGGTTGTCTTTTTCAACCCAGGCCATTCTATGACTCAGTGATGGCTAGGCAGTGCTTCTGTCTACATCTTTGATGTTGGGAACAGCACTGACTATGCTGATATAAAGTGTGGTGAGGTTTTGGCAAGACCATGGCAAGGAGATAAAAGTGGATTTCAGCAGGACCTGCAGTTTTCTGGGCAGTGCTGCACATAAATGTGATGTAAAAGGCATCGTGGCTTTTCATTTCAGATTTACCAAGAACTGGACAATCTTGCATCTGAGTATGGCAGCATTGTCAGTAAGATCCAGATTGGGGAATCCTATGAAAATCGGCCGTTGTATGCGCTCAAGGTACGGTACATCCCACATCACAGCGTGCATATGAATATAGCGGTACTAACAATTGCCTGGGAAGACCCAGGCAATTATAGGCCAGTCAGCCTCACCTCTGTCCCTGGAAAGGTGATGGAACAGCTTGTACTGGATGTCATCTCCAGACAACTGGAAGAAAAGGAGGTTATCAAGAGTAGTCAGCACGGGTTCACTAGGAGGAGGTTGTGCTTGACCAACCTGGTAGCCTTCTATGATGTTGTCTCTGGCTGGGTGGATGGGGGGAAAGCAGTGGATGTAGTCTGCCTTGATTTCAGCAAGGCTTTTGATCCTGTCCCCCATGACATCCTTATAACATAGCTGAGGAAGTGTGGGATAGATGAGTGGACAGTGAGGTGGGTTGAGAACTGGCTGACTGGCAGAGCACAGAGGGTCGTTGTTGGCGGTGCAGAGTCCAGTTGGAGACCCATAAGCAGCGGTGTTCCTCAGGGGTCGGTGCTGGGTCCTTGTTCAACATCTTCATCAATGACCTTGATGAGGGGATGGTGGCCACCCTCAGCAAGTTTGCTAATGATACGAAGTTGGGAGGATTGGCTGACAGCCTGAAGGCTGTGTTGCCATTCAGCGAGACCTGGACAGGCTGAGAGCTGGGCAAAAAAAAAACGGATGAGGTTTAACAAAAGCAAGTGTAGAGTCTTGCATCTGGGGAGGAATAATTGCATGCACCAGTACAGGTTGGGGGATGAGCTGCTGGAGAGGAGCTCTGCGGAGAGGGACCGGGGTGTCCTGGTGGACGACAGGTTGCCATGAGCCAGCAGTGTGCCCTTGTGGCCAAAAAGGCCAATGGCTTACTGGGGTGCATTAAAAAGAGCGTGGCCAGCAGGTCGAGGGAGGTGATCCTCCCCCTCTGCTCTGCCCTGGTGAGGCCTCACCTGGAGCACTGCGTCCAGTTCTGGGCTCCCCAGTACAAAACAGACAGGGATCTCTTGGGAAGCATCCAGTGGAGGGCCACAAAGATGGTGAGGGGCCTGGAGCATCTCTGCTATGAGGAAAGGCTGAGTGAACTGGGTCTGTTCAGCCTTGAGAAAAGAAGACTGAGAGGGGACCTGATCCAGGTCTATAAGTATCTAAGGTGTTGGGGGCAGAATGGCGAGGCTGGACTCTTTTCAGTGGTGAGTGGAGACAGGACAAGGGGAAATGGCCGGAAACTGCAGCATAGGAAGTTCTGCACCAATGTGCACAAGAACTTCTTTACAGTGAGGTGATGGAGCACTGGAACAGGCTGCCCAGGGAGGTGGTGGAGTCTCCTTCTCTGGAGATGTTCAAGACCTGCCTGGATGCCGACCTGTGCGACCTGCTGTAGGGAACCTGCTTTGGCAGGGGGGTTGGACTCGATGATCTCTGGAGGTCCCTTCCAACCCCTACAATTCTGTGAACATCCATGTGTGGTGTACATACAGCACAGTTCAGCCTTGTCTGTATGGGATGATTTTACTGGATGAGGGTTTTAAATACTTTCTCTTTTGTTTGACAGTTCAGTGCTGGAAGAGGAAAGCGCCCTGCGATCTGGCTCGATGCTGGCATCCATTCCCGAGAGTGGGTTACCCAAGCGAGTGCAATGTGGATAGCTAGAAAGGTCACTTTGACAGTGATTGATGCTATTTTGTCTCAAGCATGCCTCTACTTAGAAGTTCACTGCGCCTGCATGTGTTCAGCCTGCTTTGTGGACTCTCTTTTCCCTGCTCTGAAAGCCAGTCTTGCCTCTGTACACTGTTAGAGGGTAAGAAATTTGCTGATAATCACCATGTGATTATCGTTGTGTCTGCATAGATTGCCTCTGACTATGGGAATGATCCATCCATCACCTCTCTGCTGAACAACCTGGACATTTTCCTGCTGCCAGTCGCTAACCCTGATGGATACGAATTCACCCACACCACAGTGAGTAAAGCACATTGCGTGTCTGAGCTGACTGAGAAAGCTGTGGTGCCCTTCCAAGCCAATAAAAGTGAGGGAAATAAGCTCTGAAAGTCCATTTCCTGATGTTTTAAGGTGGAGTTACGAAAGAAGCCAAAGACAGTTGTCTAATCCATCTTTCTCCTTCACTGTAAGTTCACCAACCCTTTGATTCTACGACTCCTTGGCTGTCAGCCCATCAGAAATATTCTCAGGCTTGTGTCTAGCATCCCTTCCTGCTGAATGGCAAACTATTTCTAGACAGCAGGGTTAATGCAAGGATTGAGGTCTGTGCCTTTACAGCCAAAGCGTGTCCTTGTTTCAGAACCGCATGTGGCGGAAGACCCGCTCCAAGAACTCAGGCAGTCTGTGTGTTGGAGTGGATCCAAACAGGAACTGGGACGCAGGTTTTGGAGGTAAGGATAAAGTTTCTGGATTCTAGCTGAAGGAAGAAAATTCCCTTTTGTGCCCCTGGATCCTCTTATACTGGACCAGCAATCTTCTTAATGTAAGGGACTCTGGAAGAAAATTATCAGGTAGAATGGAAGCTGTTTTATAAAGATAATTTCATGTTGATTAATTGCTAATGAGCAAAGGATGAAGGAAGTAATCTGTATCTTCCAGAACTGGTGTCCCTTGGGTATTCTGCTCTAGTATTTATCAGCACATAAGCTTTTGGATCATAGGAAAGCTCAGCTTAGTGTTGATCCGCCTTGAACTTCCATGAGTACCAATTCTTAAAGATTTATTTTTGCTCCCACTTTGTACCAACAGGTCCTGGAGCCAGTAGTAACCCCTGTTCTGACTCTTACCATGGACCCAGTGCCAACTCAGAGGTGGAAGTTAAATCTGTTGTAGATTTTATTACGAGTCACGGAAACATCCAGGCCTTCCTCACCCTCCACAGCTACTCTCAGCTCCTGATGTATCCCTATGGTTATAAATGCACTCCACCAGCAGACAACGCTGAGCTGGTGAGACACAATGACTTGGGTTTAACTTCTTCTGTTCTGTCCAGCTGGCTTTCCACACTGAAGTTATAAGGATGAAAACAAGGGTCGTCCATAACAGTAACCACCCATGAGAGCAAGCAAAGACCTGGGGAAATGCAATGCCTTTAAAAGAAAAGCCATGGTCTTACGCAAGCACACGACCTCCCTCTCCATTCTTGGCCTTTGCTTAAGCAGTAATCCTTCTTTCTGCTTGAAAGACAGCATCTCAGCTGTAATGTGTGTGATAGAGTATGAACCACTGTCATAATTGAAGTGGACAGGACTGTCAGTAGGATGAGTAATTAAGAAATTGATTGATTTGGTGTGACTGTATTTTTTTTTCCTTTTTTTTTTCTTTTTTTTTTGTGGGAGTGAGAACAGGCTGTAAACCAGCTTGGAGATTTTCCTGAGTACAATTCAGGCTGGTGAAATCTCAACATTTAATGTGGCTACACTCTGACTCATCCTTTATCCTTCCCTCTGCAGAACACCATAGCGAAAGCTGCTGCCAATTCCATCCAGTCCCTGTATGGCACCACCTACACAGTGGGGAGCATTTGCACTACTATCTGTGAGTAATTTTGCTCTTCTGATCCCTCTTGGGAGCAGAGCTCCTCCTGGAGAGTGACTTTGGAGCTGAGTTCTCCCATGGAAACCTCATACTTGCTCCTTGCAGGCATAAGAAGTATGAAAGCAGAACTCAGATCAATCCTCTGTTCATCCTCTGGTTTTTCTCCCTTTCTCTTTCAGACCAAGCCAGCGGAGGCAGCATTGACTGGAGCTATGATTATGGCATCAAATACTCATTTGCCTTTGAGCTGAGAGACACGGGTCGCTATGGATTCCTCCTTCCAGCTGCCCAAATAATCCCCACTGCTGAGGAGACCTGGCTGGGTCTGAAAACAATCATGGAATATGTACGAGACAACCCATACTAAAAGCAGGGATGGGAACCAGCTGTCAAGATCAGCAAGCTCAGAAATCCTCTTCCTTTGGTGTGCTGTAATCATACAGCAGCTGTCTGAATAAAAAACCTGCGTGCGTTCTGAGTGTTTCATAGAATCATAGGATCACAGAAACATTAATGTTGGAAAAGACCTCTAAGATCATCTAATTCAACCATCCTGCCAACAGGGACCTGTTGAGGGACCTGCCAACAGTATTGCCCAATAAGCCACATCCCTAAGTACTGTATCTACACGTTTCTTGGACACCATCCCTGTCATGTTGGTTTCTGTGCCTTTCTGTGGGTCTGGTAGATTCCTACAAGGTGTCACAGATTTTAGGACTCAGCCAAAAGATGAGCTTGGAAAGGAGAAGACTGCATCAAAGCATCCTGCCCTATGGCCTCTTGGGTGCCCTCTGCAGCTCCATCTTCATTAATAAATGCCAAATGTGTTTGCACCAAGCAACAATTGCCCTTAGCAGCATTTTGTACCTTTATCAAACCTAACAGGTTTATCTCTTGTCCTCTAATCCCCCAGCAGCTGGTGAGTTACTCATTGCTCCGTGTGCTTGGCGGGAGAGCAAACAGTCCTGATACGAGTGAGTGAAATGTTAGTTCAGACTCATTGGCAAGGCATTAAAAGTGATGGTACTGCTGCTATTGGGTTAAACACAGCTGTGCTGGGTACAGAGCAGCCTGTATCCTCCTGGCACTCATTTTTCAACCTGTCCCAAAACCCTGTCCTCCAACCGGTGATAAAACGCTGCTGGGAAAAGCCTGCTGGTGTGGAGGACCAGGGCTGCAGAGCTCCTGGATCCCACTGAGCTGCAGGGACTCTTGCTGAAGTTGCAGACCCATGAAGCTTCAATCCAAACATCCATGTCTTGAGGTTACCTGGCCCTTCTGAAGGCATATGGCTGGAAGACTACGTCCTCTTCTGGGGTCTGCAGTACCAACAGGACCCAGAGCAAGTCACCAGGAAGGACAGGAGGACGTCTCATGATGGGACACTGAGATGGGTTGATGTGGCCTGGAGATGAGATGGACCCAATAGCAGCCCTCCCATCCTTATGAGGATACTATTATGAAAACAGGACCAGGAACACTAAGAGAGACAATGGGATCATCTGAAACGAGAGATTCAGGCTGGACACATGAAAATCTTCCACCAGGAGGCCAACCCAGCAACAGAACACACTGTGGGATTTCCATTGTTGGAAGACTCCAAAACCCAACGTGGAAGGACCTGGGCTTCCCCCAGGGCCGAGTCCTCAACAGGCTGTGAGGGCTCAGAAGGCTCCAAAATCTGACATGGAAGGACTTGGGCTGCCCTCAGAGCTGAGTCACTGGGGAGGTGGGATACAGCCCTCCAGATATGCCATCTCATCACAGCTACACCATGATCCACCTCAACCAAGACCTCAATCCTGGCACCACAGCTGGGACCAGCTCACAATCATCATCACAAACACAAATAGGGTATCCTAGATAGGAACCTTGTGATTTGGTGTTCTGAAGCCATAAAAGACCCCCAGCTGTGGCACCATCCCCTGTCCCACCCTGCTCCCACGGGAGCACGTCCTCACCGTCCGTCTGTGGCAGCACTGGACTTGGAGGAAGATGTTATCAGATCCTTCCTTGACTTGGCTGCTCTTTTATTGACTTCTCCAAATAAAACAAACATTTGGGCTCCCGGAAGCCTTTGCTGGCTTATCTGCTTGTGGCTAGTGGCCCTGTGGGGACGACAGAGCTGGCCTTGGTGAGGGACTATATAGGTGCCCATATATGCATTTAGGACCAAAGGCCACCTGGTCAACATGAAGTTCCTCCTGGTCTTCACTGCCCTCCTGGTGGGCACCTTCAGCGAGCAGCTTTTTGTGGGGTGAGTCTTGCTGAAAGCAGCAGTTGGGATAGGGATGGAATGGGGATATGAATGGGAATGGGTTTGGGGACGGGGATGGATCCTGCTCACCTCATGCATGAAGAAAAAATCCGTTTGGGTGTTTCTTTCACTGGTGGTGGGACCTCCAAGCATTCCCCAGGGAACTGAGACACATTTGGGGTCACATTTGAGATCCCCCGGAGAGCTGTGCTTCAACAGAGCAGGAGCACATCGCCTTTGGCTCCATGTTAAAAGCAAAAAGCTCTGCTAATGGGTTTTATTTCGTAATGCTAATCTCTGGAAATCCCTCCCCAAATATAAGTCATTGTTATCAAAGTGTCTGCTCTGTTGTTTCACAGAAACACCCTTCCCTTCTGCCAAAGCCAAACCTGCCTTATTTCCTACAATTTTAGATGCTCTTGTGATCAAAGGAAGGCATGAGACCACCTTGAGCTCCCTAGTGCTTATTTTTTTTCCCATGCATGTTCTGAAAATGCAATTTCTAAGCCAATAAGGACCACTCATACCATCCCCTTCCTGTCCCCTGCACCCACTGATGTCTCTACCACCCACTAGGGACCAAGTCCTCCGTGCTGTGGCCAGCGATGAGGAGCAGATTGCCCTGCTCAGGGCACTGGGTGAGCAGGTGGACCTGCAGGTGAGACCACCATAATATCAATTTTTACTAATTTTTATTTTTTTACTTGAATGAAGAAGCTGGGTTGCTGTGGGGGAGTGAATCCTGGCAAGAAATTATGGCAATGGGAGTAACAGAGAGATAAATCAGTGATAGGGAAGAGACTCCCTGCCACAAATCTGATTTCAGGTTTATCTTTACCAAAAGATTAGAACTGGCACACAATGACTCCATCATGTCATTGCAGCTGCTCAGTTCACAAATCCTCTTTATTCAAAGATGTGTCCATGAGTGATTTGGGCTGAAGTATGTAGAAAAGATCCACTGAGTAAGGTAAAGAGCCTCCCAAGCCTCCTGGTCCCCAGGTTTGTCTAGACATCTTTTTGATCTTTGAAGACAGTAGGAATGGAGAATGTTTCATATGCTTCAAAGCAGTAGAAATTGAGAACTTTCTAGAACTTTCAAGGCAATAGGAGTGGAGAACATCTTAGATCCTTGAAGACAGTAGGAATAGAGAACTTCCTGGATCTTTCAAAGCAGTAAGAATGAAGAACTTCCTAGATCCTTGAAGGCAGTAGAAATTGAGAACATCAGATGCTTCAGGACATTTGAAATGGAGGCTTTCTTAGATCCTTTACAGCAGTTGAAATGGAGACCTTGGATCCTCCAAGGCAGTAGAAATGTCTGCTCTTGTCCCCACCAGATTGACTTCTGGCGCGACCCCACCAAACCTGGGCGCCCGGCTGACCTGCGGGTGCCCTTCTCCAGGCTGCAAGCGGTCAAAGTCTTCCTGGAATCCCATGGCATTTCCTACAGCATCATGATCGAGGATGTGCAGGTAGGGTGGTGGAAATGAGGGGAAGAGAAGGCAATGGTGGACAATGCTTTGCAAAACCTACACATGGGGTGGAGATGGTGGGTTTTGGAGGCAAGATGCAGACTGCATTGGGGCTGGGTAGGATATTTCTACCTGAAAGCTTTCTCTCTAACAGCACTTACTGGATGAGGAAAAGAGAACCATGATGCTGTCCAGGCGGATGGAGAGAAGTACCAACAAGTTCAGTTTTGCATCCTATCACACTGTAGAGGAGGTACTTTGTTCTGCATAGTTTTGTGTTTGTGGAACCCAAAGCATGGCTGTGTCCAGGGAAGCTCTGCATGTTGTGTCTGGTGCCAGATATCCTAAAACCCAAAGGTAAACTAGGATGAGCTACACATCCCAGTACCTCCTCCTTTCAGATCTATGACTGGATGGACACCCTTGTGGCAGATTACCCCAACCTCGTTAGCAAGATCCAGATTGGTGAAAGCTATGAGAAGAGACCCCTCTATGTGCTGAAGGTGAGTACAGGGCCAACCTCTTTTCATCCCAACCAGGTGCTGGAGCACTATGGAGTCCCCTCCTTGGAGTTCTCCAAACCCACCTGGATATGGGGTTGGGCACAGGTCAGATGGACCAGCGGTGCCTCCAACCCCAATCCTTCTGTCATTCTGGGAGCCACAGGACTGACATTCCATTCTCTGCACAGTTCAGCACTGGGGGATTGAATCGGCCAGCAGTCTGGTTGGACACTGGCATCCACTCACGTGAATGGGTCACCCAAGCTACTGGCGTGTGGACAGCCAACAAGGTAACCCCATAACATGGACATCGCCATCCAAGTGGGGTGGGGAGTGTCTGTGGGCGAACGAGGCATCACCCAAATCTCACTGGCATGAAATGGCCCACCATCACTGCATCCATCCATGGCAATAGGCCTGGGCATCAGCTGGGGCTGTACCTGGGCTCACAATCCCAATTTCTTAAATAAAATCCAAACAATGGCACCAACCTCATCCCAAACACATGCATGTGTAGGCCGTGGAAGAGAGAGAAAGGAAAAAAAGGGATGAACAGGTTTTCAAAGTCAGGGGTTGTAGATTGCAGTCGGGTTGGGATTGTAAGCAGTGGGGACTGTCCATGAAGGTTTGGGTGAAGGGCAAAAGTTGCAAACCCAAGCCATCTCCATGGGTGCTGTGGTTGAACCCAATTGGGAAAAAAAATAATCCTACAGCCTCTCCAGTTCTACAGTCCTTTGTTCCTGGGACAGTGAGACAGCTCCCACTCCTCTCCCAATACAGCTTGCTGAAGATTATGGCCAGGACCCCACTGTCACCTCCCTTCTGGACACCATGGACATCTTCTTTGAGATTGTTACCAACCCCGATGGCTACGCCTTCACCCATAGCACTGTGAGTGCAGGGACTATGGAGTTACATATCCCAGTGGTTGGTTCCAGCCATTATGTCCAGCAGTACTTTTTTGGGTGGCATATGTGGAGTTGACTCCATGCACCTGTGGTCTCACATAGAACCGTATGTGGAGAAAAACGAGGTCTGTCAATGCTGACTCCTCCTGCATCGGTGTGGACCCCAACCGAAACTGGGACGCAGGCTTTGGAGGTGAGGTATCACTCACATCAAAGGCTTGAACCTTCCTGCTGCTGGGGAGAAACCCGGGCTACAAACCCTTCCAGTGCACCTCATTGCATGTTTTCTCCTCCATCATGCCCCAGATTCTGGTTCCAGCAGCAACCCCTGCTCTGAAACCTACCACGGTCCCTATGCCCACTCTGAGAGCGAAGTGAAATCTATTGTGGACTTCATCCAAAGCCACGGGAACGTGAAAGGACTCATCTCCATTCACAGCTACTCCCAGATGTTGATGTTCCCCTATGGCTACAAGAATACACCTGCACCCGATCATGAGGAACTGGTGAGATGGCCCCAAAAAATGGCTATGGGGCTGCAACCACCAGCTTTGGGGGGAAATGGTTGGAATAGATGATCCTAGTGGTCTTATCAATCTTGATGATTCTACGATCCTATGAAAAGTCAGGTCAGACTACGCTGGGACCCCAATGTTCCTCCTGTTAGATGCAACCATGCATGTTGAATCCACCATCTTCCAGGTCTTTTGAGGAGAGTAATTGCGAGATGTGCCTCTTTCTGACAAAAATTAAGGGTGTTTTGGAGAAAAGCAAGAGTAGATGGGTAGGAAAAGATGGTGGGTTCTGAGTTCTGGTGTCCTGAGGTTTCTACTGCCTTGGGGAGATGTTGAATCTGCTGGATCTCACTGTTCTGGGCATTTCCTTTGCAGAACGCGTTGGCTGAAAAGGCAGTGAACGACCTGGCAGCGGTGTACGGGACAGAATACACCTATGGCAGCATTGCAGACACCATCTGTAAGCATCCCTACCCCTAAACATCTTGACCAACCCTACAGCAGGGCCAGCGCTCAGTGCTGGAGTCACGTCTTCCTTCCTCTCCCTACAGACCTGGCAGCCGGCACCACCGTCGACTGGGCTTATGAGAATGGGGTGAAATATTCCTACACCTTTGAGCTGAGGGATACGGGGCGCTATGGTTTCCTCTTGCCCAGCAGTCAGATCATCCCCACCGCCACCGAGACATGGCCGGCACTGCTGGACATCTTGGTTCACATCCAGCAGAACCCATACTGAGCCCACTGGTGTAAATGGGGAGGTGAACCCCATTGGTCCTACCCTACCATACAACTCAATAAAAAAAAAATCCCGTAAATTCTATGTGGTTTAAGCCTAGATCTTTGGTTTTTCATGGTAGGTTTCAAAAACCCATAGAATATCCCCTATGGAAAGGACCCATAAGGATCACTGAGTCCAGTGAATCACAGAATGTCCCGAGTTGGAAATGTTCCATAAGGATTATAGAGTCCTGGCTCCATATAGAACCACCTGAAAACCAGACCATATGGCCGAGAAACGGTGGGAAAAAAAAAAAGAAAAAGATTTAGGAATCTGTTTTTAGGAATTTATGAGTATTATTCTCCCATTTTTGTTTTGGTCTTACACATTCCCATCCCTGCTCTCTGCTTATCCCCAAAGGACATTGGAGAGCGTGGATGGCCAACCCCAAATGTATTGCTTTTGGGGCAGCTCCGGTGTCCCTTCCCTTTTCTTTGGGTAGGCAGAGGGGCACCTTTGGGGACAAAAGGGACAATCTTTGTGTGCCAAGGGCTTCTAAGAATTTGCTGTATTATTTTTCCCAGCTGAGACAACCTGCACCTGTGCTAAATCATTCATCCGGTTCCCACCCCCCCCCAAGCAAACAGTGCGGTTTGGATCATGAGAAAACCAACACCTTGCACCTTGCTCAGCCCAACATTACTCTTTTTCTCCTCCTCTGTGGGCGGTGGGATTTGGGATCCAGCACCTGCTGTTACCTTCCCATGTCCTGCCCGCTTGACTCACCAACGGCTCCATCCGGTTTCCGGCTCCCGGAACAGGTTTCACTCGACCTTGACCACACCGTCCGGAGCCTTCCCATGGCCCTGGGAATTTGGGCAGGTGGAGGGGGCCGGGCTGGAGATCACTAGGATTTAAGAAGTCCCGAGGTGCTGTGAGGACCTGGGACATATTCATTCGGCTGGAAATGAGGGCGCTCCTGCTGCTGGCTGCCCTGGGGGCAGTGGCTGCTGCCACCCCTGAGAATTTTGTCGGGTAGGTGGGTCTGGACAGTGGAGGTGGCTGGGATGGGGATATTGACTGGAATGGTGACAATGGGTTGGTTGGGGACATTGGCTGGGATGGGGGCGCTGACTGGGATGGGGGACAGCAGCTGGTTCAGCCCCTATTTGACAAGGACAGCAGTGTGTGGGATGGATGGCGTGATGGCTGTGCTGAACCCCACAACACCCTCTGACCCCACAGGCACCAGGTGCTACGCATTGTCCCCAGCAGCGATGCCGAGTTGCAGAAGGTGCAGGAGCTGCAGGAGCTGGAGCACCTGCAGGTATGGGATGGGAGAGAGGGGGAGCTTTTAGGGACCTCTTCCCAGTCTTCTACTTTGCACCCCTGAGCTACGGTGCAGAGCAGGGATGTCCCATTGCTGGGGTTGGGGGAGGACCGTGTCCCACGGTGGGGAAAGGAGTGATGATGTCTCATTTGGGGAGATCCACTGTGAGGTAAGGGGTATGATGTCCCATAGTGGGATAAAGGGGGGATGATTGTCCTTAGTGGACTTGAGAGGAGATGATGTCCCATAGTAGGGTATGAGGAATGATGTCTTGCAGAGGAGCGGCTGGTGGGACGATTTCCTATTGCTGGAGAGGATGATGTCCCATGGTGGGGTAGGAAGATGATGTCCCATAGTGTAGTAGAGGTGGAGAACATAACCCATAGTGTGCTACGTAGAGAAAAACAGAAGGGGGAGGCGGAGGCACAGTCTAAGGCAGGATCTGACCCTCATCCCATTTTCTCCCCAATCCAGCTGGATTTCTGGCTTTCACCCCGTGGCCTTGGGAACCCGATTGACATCCGTGTGCCCTTCCGTAGCCTGCAGCCCATCAAAGCCCACCTGGAGGCCAACGGTGTCCCCTACTCCATCATGATTGAGGATGTGCAGGTCGGTGGTGCTGGTGTGAGTGGTGAGTGGGAGTCACGGGCTGGTGAGGGACGAGGTTTCATCTTCCCCCACATCCCACAGGCACTGGTGGACCTTGAACAGATGCAGATGCTTCGTCGCCGCCGTTTCGTGCCATTCTCCACCAGTACCTTCGATTACACCAGCTATCACACCCTGGACGAGGTGATATTCTGCATGGGGGAAGCTCAAGATTTGGGGCATTTTGGGGGGAAAAAAAACCCACATTTTGGAATTGCTTTTGCGAAGGGGTTTGTTCTAAATTAAGGAATTAATGAGCCATTCATAGAGTCATAGATTCATTAAGGTTAGAAAAGACATTTAAGATTATCCAGTCCAACCACCAATCAATCAGCACCATGCCCACTAAACCATGTCCTTAAATAAAATCACAGAACAGTTAAAGTTGAGGAAGACCTCTCAGATCATCAAGTCCAACCATCCACCTACCACCAATAGTGCCCACTAAACTATGTCCCCAAGAACCACGCCTACTAATTCGTCTACACATTCATGATCCCCTACGTCCCTCTCCCAAAACCAGATCTATGCCTTCATGGACCTACTGGTGGCTGAAAACCCAAACCTGGTCAGCAAGCTGGAGATTGGCCATACAACAGAGAACCGTCCCATCTATGTGTTGAAGGTATGGGATTTGGGGCCTTTGAAGCAATCAGGTTCATGAGTTGGTCCTCCTGCGGTCCCAATTGCCCCATTTTTGCAATTCCAGTTCAGTAAAGGTGGCACGAATCGCCCGGCCATTTGGATTGACACTGGCATCCACTCCCGTGAATGGGTGACACAAGCAAGCGGCGTTTGGTTTGCCAAGAAGGTATGGGCAGATCTTACATCTCCAAAGCCTACAAGGTCCTGTAGACACCTTGAGCACGGTGTGATCACCCCAATGGTGCTCCAGCCAGCCCCAAATCACTATCCTCTCTAGATTGTTGAAGAGCAAGATGAAGGTCTGGCCAACATCCTGGACCAGATGGACATCTTCCTGGAGATTGTCACCAACCCTGACGGCTTTGTCTTCACCCACACCTCGGTACGGTGCTGGCATTCATCTCATCTGCTGTTGGTTGGAGCTGGGGAGCTGGATGTGGGCACTGCACAGCCCCCGAGAGCTCAAAGCCTCTCTATCCACACATCTGTCAGTTAAAAAGGGGACATCCATGACCCATCTGTGTCCCCCGAAATGCTTTTGCTTCTCTGCTTGAGGCTGGAGGTGCTCCAGCCCTGGATTCTGGTTGAGTTGGTTCTTCCCTTCCAGAATCGTATGTGGCGCAAGACCAGGTCCAAGCATTCTGGATCTCTCTGCGTTGGCGTTGACCCCAACCGCAACTGGGACGCAGGATTTGGAGGTCAGAACTCTCCCTTTCACCTGACAGATTGTGTTCTGCCCTCCAAGTGAAGGCTCTGATGTTTCTGGCTCAGAGAGATCCACTGGTGGCCCCAGGAAAGGGATGGGCTTTGGGTTCAAGGCATGGATTTGCATTCCATCAGGTCTTTTGTGTCATCAGAAAAGAGATGGGCTTTGTGGTCGAAGCATGAATTTGGGTTCCATCAGGTCTTTTGTGTCCTCAAGGAAGGGATGGACTTTTGGGCTAAGACGCGGGTTTTGGTTCCATCAGGTCTTTGATGTCCCCTAGTGACCAATATGGTAGAGACCACCATTGGAAACTATCACACAATGTTTATGTGGAGCCCCAGAAGCATTCCTCCTTGATCTTTTCTGACTCTCTAAGCCACCTAGATGCCAACAAATGCCATATTTTCACCATTCTCTTCTCCCCAGGCTCTGGGTCCAGCGGCAGCTCCTGCTCAGAGACGTACCGTGGGCCCTACGCCAACTCGGAGCCAGAGGTGAAGGCCATCGTGGACTTTGTGAAGGACCATGGGAACATCAAAGCTTTCATCTCCATCCACAGCTACTCCCAGCTTCTGCTCTACCCCTATGGCTACACCAGCACTGCCGTGCCTGACAAGGAAGAACTGGTAGGACCTATTTAGGGGACACTGTGAAATGCCCACACTGCACCCCATGCAAGCAGGAAAGAAGACCCCCCCCCCCCCCCCCCCCATAGGGACTCCTTGAGGCCAACGCTACTGAGTGTTGCCTACTGTTTTTTGACAGTAGGATGAGTGTAAAAGCCTTTTTTTTTTTTCTCTCCATTCTACCACAGACTTTCCCCTACCCCAAATCACATTTGTGTGTCTTCCCCCCAGCACCAGGTCGCAAAGGAAGCTGTGGAAGCTCTGTCCTCTCTGTACGGCACGAATTACGAGTATGGCAGCATCATCACCACCATCTGTAAGTAACGGAGGTTGTTCTCCTCCCAGTGAAACCAAAATCACTCCTCCTCATGTCCTACCATGAGACGTAGAGAGAGCAAAGTTCTGCTCTTTTCTCACCAAGATCAAGCAAGCGGAGGAACCATCGACTGGACCTACAATCAAGGCATTAAGTACTCCTTCACCTTCGAGCTCCGGGACACGGGACGCTACGGGTTCCTGCTGCCTGCCAGCCAGATTGTCCCCACTGCCCAGGAGACGTGGAAAGCTCTGGAGGTCATCATGGCACATGCACGGAATCACCTCTACTGAGCAGGATCTGGAGCTGAGTGGTGGTCGAGTTGACTGGGGAGAAGAATGCAATAAATAAGTGAGAAAAAAAGTTAAAAAAGGATGGTTTGGGTGGTGTTTCCTTCCTTCCAAACACAACGTGATCCAGTTGATAGCCAACATAGTGTGCGTTGACCTATTGAAACTTCCAGACTCTACTGAGTTTATTCTTTCTTTCCAAACAATACCAAGTCAAAAGTCCAAAAAAAAAAAAAAACACCCACCAAAACCCAACCATCCACAGAAACTCATCAAGGTGATCAGAGAGTGCATTTGTTGCCCTCGATTTGAAGGATCTTAAACAGCACAGTTTTCTCCCCCCGTTTTGGAAGGTTTTCATGCAGATCAAAGCAGGTTTTCAGCTCCTTCTCGAACCACTGGACAACAAAATCAGGACTTGATTTAAGGCAGCACACACAACCCTCACTCTCATCGCTTTCAGCTGGATGCATCTGTAACACCATCACCTCCTCGTGCTTGTCAGGGTGAAATAATTCCTCTACCCCCACACTGCTGGACCAGGAGGAACATAAATAATCTCCTGATGCTCTCATGTTCACACTCAGCTTCACTTATTGCCCTAGAAATGGTACTAACCAGCCAACCAAACCAGGCAAGCCACCATCTGAAGCCAGCTGGAGATGGCAGTTGGTTCAATACTTTTATTTCACAGGGACATGGAAGTGGAGGTACCATACAGAACAGAAAGAGGCAGACAGCTCAGGACATGGAGATTGAAAGACGCATGGGAGTCAGCCCCATCAAATCCCAGTGCTCATTTCCATGTCCTACCCAAGGTGGATATCCCACTTTCCCTCTTCATGCCAATGGACAGAAATAAGACACAGCCCTGCTGTACTTTTTATTTGTGTGTCAATACGTGACCAGGCCTTGCACTACACACTTCAGCACATCCTTACACGCTTCCTCTGGAGGTGCAGGCCAGGAGGTGATCAGGATGAGCTTTCCAGTTGCTGGCTGCAGAAACATCACTGCAGTGAGCATTTCTGATGTAAGACTCGGGGCTAAGTTTGGTGCTCCTCCTCCCGTATTTGATACTACAACGAGTGGCTGAACAGAGCAGTCCAGAGGCACAAAAGCTGCTCATTATACCTCTTCCTTTCTTTCACAGGGATACAACGTAGGTAAAGCTGGTTGTGATTTCCACACCCTGCCTCTGCTTCGTCACTGACTGAATTTCAGAGTAGCTCAGATACTCCAGCCAGCATTGGCACAGTGCGAGCACTGATGAGATGAAAGCTTTCATGAAATCTCCACATCCTGTTCAGTTACCAGATTCACTTTTAGGATCATTTTCAGGACTCTGATGAAAGGAGAGAAGAAGATATCTCCCCCTTCAGCCACCCTCATCTCAAACAAACCCACTCCAAAACACATTGGGAAGGGTATACATAGGAATAAACTTCAATCCCTCTGACTCACCTCCAGAAAAACAGAGCCATCTCATAAATCATCCATAATTAAAGACAGCTATCATGCCTCTGCGCCACGCCGGTCGTTATTTCCCAGAACATCTTTATTACAAACACTTAATAAATAAACACAAGAGAGTGACAGAATCCTCTCCACCATTTTGGCAATTTGCTCAACATCCATCCCTGCCACAAAACACCACGGTTCCTGCTCACAATTTTCTGACCCGTTTCCTTTCACCGTTAGCACAGAGCCTGCAGCTTTGAGCCGGGCACAGAGGAACGTTTGCTCCAGACACAATTCCTCAGTCTGAGCTGCAGGTCTTACAGATCCATTGCTACTTGGTCACGGGCTTCACTACCAGTTTTCCCCCCTCCCCTGTCCTGAAGGTCACTTTGCCAACGTGACGCTGCTCCTACAAGACGTCACATCAACCCTTCCATCTCCCCAGCCTTATCCAAGCTGCCATTTCATACATCACCACCGCTTTCCACAGCGGATTCCTAAAATGACAAACAGGGCTGCACTGCTCAGCGTTCCCAGAACCTGGACTCTCATTTATTCAGTGGAAGGAGAGACGGCTGCTTATTTCCACGGCCTGTTCTGGAAGCTGCTCCTGCTGAGCACGCGGGATCCTGCCGTGCTGGGGAGGCTGGGGCTGCTCCGTGCTGTCGTTGCTTTGGAATCGCGTCCTGAAGAGCCACGGCTAAGGCGACCTGAAGGAGAAGGATTGGAAACACAAGTTGAAGCTGCGGGATGGAGAACGATGATGTACCAATGGTTTGCTGCCCCTTGTCACTGTCCTAACTCTAATCTTATAGACTCTTCAGTAATTCCTGGACAGTTTCAATCAGACTTTTTTTGTTCTTAAGAACTTGCAAAACCAGCTCACCACCAAGAAAACCCAAAGGCATTCAAACACAGCGGGCAGCACGGTGCACGCCTGCCCCAGCAGAACCAGGATCATGCAGCCATACAAGATTCCAGTTCTTTGGGAACAGCACAGTTTGAAAATAAACCTCTCCCCTTTCCCAGCCATCTCGCTGCAAGAATACAGCAAAGCAGGAGAAAGCTGCGTGGCATCTGTCTTGGATTCTTACTGGCAGTGTCTGAAGGAAGCTGCTCCTCTTCGAGGTAGTACTTAATCTTCTGCAGATCTTCTGCTGAGTACCTCCATTTGCTCTCAGCACGTGCAGGTGGCACTTTGGGAACAGCCTTTCTTTGGGCAGACCCTGGGGGAGCTGCCACCTGGCAGGAGATGGGGAGCGAGCCAGTGACGAGTCCTTCTGGGACCTTCTGTGCAAGCACCTTCAGCCCTGGAGACGTACAGCCCACGTGTTGTTAATGAGCACCATCCAACATGGGAGCAGCGATTTTGCCATCACAGGACAGAATCCAACCATCCCTTTCCCACCCTCCAGCTCACCCAAAACCCACTGAGCCCACTTGGGTCCTATGGAGCCCATTTGGGATATACTGAGCCCGCTCCCCCCGCTGTCCTGCCCGTCCCCACTGACCTCCAGACAACATGAACAAGTTCTCAAAGCCCCTCTCACACATGGTGGTGGCAGCCTGGCTGGCGAGCCGTTCGTCGTCGTCGTACAAAATTATAATCTTTCCATGGGCATTTTTCTGATGGGTGGAAGAGCTAAGGGTGTATTTGTCAGTTTGAGGGGACTTAAAAGCATAGAATCATAGACCAAGGTTGGAAGAGAACTCCAAGATGATCCTGTCCAACTGTTGATTGAGACCTAATACGTTTCAGAATGAAGCTGGAGATAAACTCCCTGTGTGATTTCCAACTATTGGGTAGGAAAGCCTTCCACTCAGTGTTTCTAAATCTGATTTCTCAGCAGCTGAAGCTTGCCAGGCACTGGAAGGGCACAGCCTGATCCCCTCTGTGAGCATATATCTCACCACTGATCCAAAGACTGGTTAGCAACTACCAGTCAGAAACAATTTGTTTACAACCTCCCCTCTCCCCTGCGGCCCTCCCACATTAACAACTTGGGAAATGATCAGCCTAATCCCAGCTAATAATCCTCTTTTTGTCCTCCTGAGAAAAGACAATCCTCATCAAGGTGCTGGGAGGAAGCCAAAGGATTGGATTTGAAGCCCAGTGATCGAGCAACAGCGAGACAGCTGCCCAAGGGATACAACTGTGGCTGCTTGAAGGCAAGTCCAATCCCAGGAAACACCAGATTCACACAGCTCCCACTGAAACCAAGAGGTTTCTGCTTTAAGGAACTAGAACTCAGCATCTGAAGGCTGCAGCAGAGCCCCACCAAGTAATCAAAGCCTGCAGAGAGGAGTTTCCCTCCTGCCATCCTTGGAATCCCAGGATTTTGGTGGCTAAACATTGTCCTGGTCAGAAGAATTGCTTTTGGAATTGGTTTTAGAAGCCCTTTGCCAACGTGTTATCAGTTGGTTTTTCTCACTGCTGTTGATTCCACACTACATATATAAAGGATACATATTCCAGAATACTGTTTGTATATGGATTCATGGCTCTAGACAGCATTGTAATAGGATAAGAATAAGCTGCAGAGGAAGGAAAGAAAAAAAAGAAATCAGACGGTGGCTGAACACCAACATCACAACCTGCAACACAGCTGACACAGGGCTGTAAGAGTAATAGATACGAAAACCAGATTGGAAACTCGGTGAATAAGGGATTAATATCAGCCCCATTCCCTCATCCCTTGCCAGGGAGGATGGATGTGTGGATGAGTGCAGAGAGCATCCAAGCAAAGCCCCCCAGAACAACACGCAAGCCTTCAGCTGACAGCAGGCTGGGATTCCAGGCTCCTCACCTCCAATTATGTGACACTGGTCGTAAGCATCGCGTTCTCGTACATCCAACAGCAGGAAGGGGCAGTCAGGATAAGGAGTATCCTTTGCCTGGGTGTCTGCTTTCTTAGGAGTGTCCTTTTCTATGTCCAACTCACCGACACCACTGATCAGACTGCAAGAGGAAAGCAGACGTTATGCTGTCAGTGCTCCCTCTGAACAATTCTCAACCACGAGAAGCTGCTTTTTCCCCCCCTCCCAGTTTTCCCGACAGCTCATTTATGTTTTAACAGCTGCTAAGAAAACAGTTTTCTGCCACGAGAAAAAGGGGGTTTTGTGTTGTTATCAGGCACCTCTGCAGCGTGGACCGATACGATTCTCCACCTCCGGTGCTGTTTATGAACAGGACAGGGCTGGGGGGTGTCCCATTGGGGCTCCCTTGGCCATTTGTCCCCGCTGTGAGCTCGGCATCTGAAGCAGCAGAATTGCCATCTGGGGAGAGAGCGGGGCAGAAAGATTAAAGTGTTGCAGGAAATGGATGAGCAGGTTTTGATCCCAGGCTCTATTTGATGAAAGAAAGCGCATCTCAGCAACAGCCACATCCTCATTCTCTTACAAGGACGATTTACTGAGAGCCCCACATCAAAAAGGAGAAAGAGCCACGTGATTTCTGAAAGCTGAAGATCTCCTTCTCAGGAATTGAGCAGAAATGTGACAGCTCATCTCACTCTTGCTGTTTGTGATATAGAGTTACTGCACCAAAACTTCTCAGTGTGATGACTTTCCTTCTTGAGAGCATTTCTGCTTTAGGAGTTATGCATCCCAGAGCAGAATGGCTGCAGGAGGGGCTATTTTCCCCTGGTTAAGGGCTTGCTATGCCTGCTAGGGCGCAGTTCAAGGTATGACAGCGATCTACAGCTCCATTTCTTTGTGCTCACAATAAATATTGTTACCTTCCAGTCTGTGGATCTCCTCATTCGTCACTTCTAAGGTTTCATCAGACAGAGAAGCAACCTGAACGACCTGCAGGGAACAAAAGCAAGCCACAAAGCCTTGATACACATACACAGCTATCAGTGAAAGACAGCAGGGATCACCTTAAGGAAAAATAATCCTCAAGCCAACGTATCTTTAACCCAGCATAATTTCCACTGGGCTTAGGGATCAAATACAGATGTATATTTGAGAGAGATTCGCAGTGCTGGAGCCATTTATTAAACAAAAATCGTACCAAAAAGGAAGAACACACTGCTTCAGGACAAAGCAGGGAAAGAAGCTGTAGAAGAGCCCCATGAGAAAAGAATTACCCATTGTTTGAGGCTACATAACCACAGGGAAGGCTGTGGGTAAAGCAAGGACAATGAGCAGGACAGAGAAGATCCACACTTACCAATTGGGCAAAAGTTGTCACTTTCAGCCTTTTGAACAGCTCGTCCTTTCTGTACCTGTAATCTTCAAAAACAGAACAGAAGAGGTTCAACACATCTCAAACCCATTCCCAGCTCTTGCACATAGCAGGGCAAGGCACGGCCTCAGTTACTTTGCAGATCCCTGCAGAACGAGGCTGAGCTACACCACGCTCTAAGCTTTTTTGGAGACAGAGCTCTAACATTAAATGCCTGCTTCAATCTGACTGTTTGAGACGCTCCAGGTTTTCTCAATAAATCACAGGAACTGGAATTTAACACAAAGTGAGCAACCAACACGAGGGGTGTGAGGCAGGGAACGGAAGAGACTGCTGCAGATGCCAGCTCAAAGCAGACATAATTGCCACAGAGAGATGGGACTAATTAAATCCTAAGCCTGAAGACAAAGCTTAGAGGATGAGAAAAACCCCATTGGAACAACTGGCAAGCAAGCAGAGCGGAGATGATGGAGCTCAGAGGTGACAGGGATGGAAGCCTGAGCGCTTTGAGTGCTCCTCCTTTCCCTTCCTCCTTGCTTGTGAGGCTCTATCCTTCACATCACAGATTCCCATTTGGAAACAAGTAAAATCCTTTGCATTTTTCTTCAATATCTTCAATAACTGCTGGGGATACACCTGGGTGGCTTCTCTCTGACTAAGAGGAGCTAATAATGCAGCACAGAGCCTTCATCCAATCCAGCTAAGCAGCTCTAAATCCCACCATCTGCTGAACTTCCCTCGATAAGCAGCAGGGAGATGGGGGAGGAGGGCTCCAATCCTCATCCCTGTAACTGCTGTATGAGGAACAACTGCCACGCTCCCCTTATGGGAGCACTCTGAGATTCCCATCCCATTCCTGCAGCAGCAGGCTGATTCATTGCCAGCAAACAGAAACCAACAGGTTTCAGAAAGTCAAAGAGCTGAAAGAGATGCTCAGAGCTCCTGGAGGATTCTTCAGTTTCAAGCATCAGCTCTGTAACTATGAGACAACAGCAGTGATTCTCTCTCAGGCAGCACCTGCCCAGCACAAAACACAGGTCATGAGAAGAACAAGAAGTGATTTTGGCTTAGGAGAACTAAAAGCAGCAAAGCTTACGGGGTCACACATGTATGTGACAGCAGTGCTTTAACTGCAACCACTGTGCAAAACTGGAGGCTTTCTGCCAGTCTCAGTTAAGGAATCTTTACCCCAGAATAAGCTTTGATAGCCCAGCTCTTTAGCACCCAACAGTCGCCAGCACAAAGCCAGACCTGGAACAAACAGCTGAACGCCTGAAGAAGGACCTCAGCCATCACCAAAGAGCACAGAAGAAGAGCTGCTCCTGCCCACAAAAGCAATGCTACGTACCTGGTTCTGCCCTGGGAGCTCCGTTTGGATTTTCTGACATTGTGCTTCGGGATGCAAACGCTCTGTGGGGTGTGGAAAAGTTCCTCCAGTGCTGGAGCACAGAGAAGGGAAGAGACGTGGCGTCTCTCCTCAAGTCGCTGCTCCAAAGGATAATGATCACGCTCCCAGCTATCTTATTTTTGATTCCACTGCAGGCCCGGGGTATAAAGCCCCACTCTCTCACATTACACAGAGACAGAGAGCTCGCTGTGCTACGCATTCAGAGTCAGACCCAAACGGTGTCATCTATCCATGAGAAATCAAGGGAGAGGTGTTTCTGAACTGCCTGGGAACACAAGGTGCCCATTCAGGGTAAACACAATGGGAAAGTTCCTGCTGGAGCCCAGGACCAGAAACAAAAGGATTTCTACCCGAGGAGAAATCAGATTCACAGGAGAGATTGAAAACCAGCAACACTGACACAACAAGATTCTCAGAGCTGATAAAAGCGATGGCAGCGCAGTGTTTGGGACTGAAATCTTAGTCTGTCCACACAGGATTTTGGAAAATAAGGGTGTTTCTCTCTTGGTTTTCCCAGAAGATCTGCGGTGCGTTGCAAACAAACAGCAACAAAGGGGCTTTTTGCATGAAGCCAAACACAACCACGTTTACGTGCCACGTTAGTGACCTCCCTCACACACTGAGCACTGCCACCTCACTGTGCTGCACCAAGAACGAAGACCGAAGATTGAAAATCCTAATTAATCCTCTTTAATTGTGGGGGCTCAGGGGTTTAATAGCTTTGCTGGCTCTGCGTGAAAACAGTGCTGACAATGGCTGGAAAGAAAGCAGGAAAAGCTCAGCTTTATCAGCATGAATTTCAACAAGCTCCTTTTCGGTGGGAGCACAGAGCAAAGGATGGGATCAGCTGTGCTTCCAACAGCCCAAAGCCTCAGTGCTGTTAGGTCCAACCTAAATCACCAATTATAGCCCCAAAATAGCAGTCAAGAGGCATGAAAAAGCGGAAGGTGCTCATGAGAGAAGCAAAGTAGGAGAACTGGGGTATTTCTTCATGCTGCTGCTGTGTGTTTATGGAGTTTCTTCCCGTGGGCACTGCCAGAGAGGAGATCTCTGAGCAAGAAGAGGGCTCAGCACTGCTGCTCAGAGCTCCTTCGGTTTGGAACTAACCCACACAGTTACATCCTGCCCCACTCCAGGTACTCACTTCTTTTGATTTCCTCCAGCTTCTCAATGTATTTTGTCAGACTGCATCCTGCAACAACAGCAACCAAACCGCTTGTTACAAATCAGTGCTTTTCATCACGGCTTAAATAACTTTCAGAAGGAAGGGATGGCCATGCTGAAGCTTTGCTGCACCTACAGGCAGGGTGTAAAAAGCCCCTGTAGGGGATGCAGGAGCTCACAGGCAATAGTCACAACTAAAAGAGCTCAGACCTTCGGTGTGCACTCACAGTGCTAAGGAAATCCCTCTGCAGAATGCATTTAACTGCTTTATTTCATGGGATTTTCAGCGTGGGGCACCAAATACAACCTCCACACCAATCCCTCTCTGCTAGAAAGCAGTTCTGTTGAGATTTCAGAGGACAACACCATGGCCTTCAGGAGGCCATCACCTGCAGCTGTGGTTACGCTGTCCTTTTCCCAAAACTGCCTTGGGGTACCACTGTGAACAGGTAAAATCCAATCACTTTAACTGTACAAAAAGCTCAAAAGGGACCCTTCTGAGCAAATAATGACTGTGAATTATACTTTTGTCATATATAAATTTATAGAAGAAAGGCCAACACATAGCGACTCCAAGCTCGGTAACTTCTGTGAGAGTACATAGATCAGAACCTGACTGATGAATAACAAGGCAACTATCACAAGGATCCAAATTACGACGTGAGATCTGACCCTGCTGCACAGGATTGGGGTAAAGCAGCTGAGGTGCTCAGCATAACTATTCCTGTTATTCCCCTCCCCTCTGCTGGGCAGTTTTCAGGCCTGCTGACGGTGCCACTCACCGGTATCGAGGCAGGTTTTGATGTGTTGGTACCGGGGGTTCTGAGGGATGCGCCTGGTTAAGTACTGTGGGATGAGAGGGGAGGAATCAACGCAGGAAAGGGGAAAGGATGGGGACACGGGGACGGCTCTAAGAGCACAAAGAGCAGAGAACAGCCCCGCAACGCCCTCTGACTGTCGGCAAGCCAGGCTCGCAAAAGGGCACCAAAGCACCAAAAGGGCTCACAAGCCCAACTTCAACCCTCCCCACCCCATAACCCTCCCCCCCCCCCCCAGCCCTACATCACACCCCCACACTCCAAGCACACCCCCAAATCCTAATTATTCCCCACCCAGAACCTCTCCTCTCCTCTGCTCTCAGCCTC
>NW_024962265.1:272087-299706 GCF_019238085.1 Lagopus leucura
CCCACTGTTCACCCCAAGGCCCCCCCCCAACCCTTTACCCTCACGGCCTTCACTTCAAGGCCTCCCCCTCTGGGACCCCAACCCCTCTACCTCAGGCCACCCCCCCACGTTCCTCCCTTGCCCGTACCGTCCCCTTCCCGCCCACCTCCGGGTCACCGACGCTCCTCCTGCTCGACATCGTCTCACCACGCTTCACACGCTCCGCCGCCTCCCGCCGTCCGGCTCTGTCTGCCCCCACCACGCAACAATCCCCGCCCCGATTGGCCTCCCGTTCCCCTTTCAGCCAATCAGAGGAGGCGTAGAAACGTTCGGCGACCTGACGGCGTTCTGCCGTTGCCAAGCAACGGAGAGACGCCGGGCTCGGGGAGGGCGTGGCCAGGCTGAGGGACATGCGCATGCGCAGGAGGCCCTGCCCACGAGATGGAATGGCGGCGTGGGAGCCGCGCACCTGAAAGCGGGTGAGGGAGCGCCCGGCCTGAGGCCACGCCCACCGCCGCCAGGGGCGTGGCCTCCGCCAATCAGGAGAATGGAGAGAGTGGGGGAGGGGGCGTGGCTAGATATGGGGGCGTGGCTTGCGCGTGGAACAGGCGGGGCTTAGTGGTGAAGAGGTGGAGCTTGGAGGGGTGAGGTGTGCGGGGACGTGGGGAGGGTTATGGGGACGTAGGGGGGGTGGTGGGGGCTGTGGGGAGGTTATGGGGATGCGGGGAGGGTCATGTGGTCACAGGGTGGGTTATGGAGCCACGGGGAGGATTATGAGTTGGGTGTTGTGGGGATATGGGAAGGGTTATGGGGACACGGGGTTATGGGGGCATGGGCATGGGAAGGGTTATGGGAATGTGAGGTTATGGGGAGATTAGGAGATTATGGGGAGGGAACTGGTGTTTATGGGAGTCAGGTTATAAGGCCTGGGAGGTCATAGGGACATAGAGGAGTTATGAGAACAAGGGGGTGGTTATTGGGATGAGGATGGTTTATGGGAATGGAAAGGGTTATGGGGATGTAGGGAGGGTTATGGGCTTTATTGGGATTGGGGGTGGGCTTTATTGGGATATGGGAATGGGCGGGCTGTGGAGACATGGAGAGGGTTACGGGGTATGGTTATGGGGACTTGGGGAATGGAGATGGGGGAGTGTTATGGGGAATGGGAAGGAGAACATGGGGGAGGGTTATGGGGACATTAGGAAGGTTATGGTGATGTGAGGTTATGGGGACTTTGGGGGAGGTTATGGGGATGCAAGATTACAGGGACTTTGGGGGTGGTTATGGGGATGTGAGGTTATGGGGACTCTGGGGGAGGTTATGGGGATGCAAGACTACAGGGATTTTGGGAGTGGTTATGGAGATGTGAGGTTATGGGGACTTTGGGGGAGGTTATGGGGATGCAAGGTTACAGGGACTTTGGGGGTGGTTATGGGGATGTGAGGTTATGGGGACTTTGGGGGAGGTTATGGGGATGTGAGGTTGTGGGGACATGAGGTTATAGGGATGGGGGGATATGGGGTGGATGGCCATTTGTGGGGATGAAGTTATAGGGACAAGCTATCCCACCTCCTGCAGGATGAAGGAGTGGTGGGTGCAGGTGGGGCTGCTCAGCGTCCCACTCCTGGCCGTGTACCTACACATCCCACCCCCACGGCTCTCCCCAGCGCTGCTCTCCTGGAAGGCCTCTGGAGCTTTCTTCACCTACAAACACCAAAGCATCTTCTACAGAGGTAAGGACACCCCCATGGCCACCAGGAAATTGGGTTGCGGGCGATATTTGGGCTTCAGCCCATATATCCTTTTGTTTTGGTGGTGCCACATCTTGAGGTCCTTCCATTCCCTCCACAGATTCAACTGGCGCTGTGGGCAGCTCCGACATTGTCATCCTCCTGCATGGCTTCCCAACCTCCAGCTATGACTGGAGCAAGGTGAGAACATGGGGACACCCCGCTGGGATTCCTCCCTCCTGGCAAAACTCCTATTTTCCTACATTTTTTTTCTTCCTTGCAGATATGGGAAGGACTGACCCAACGCTTCCACCGGGTGATCGCTCTGGATTTTGTAGGGTTCGGGTTCAGTGACAAGCCTGTACGTAAGCCTGGAAAGAGGAGCTATTGGGGGTTTGGGAATTGGTGTTCATTTGGGTTTCACATCCCAATCTCTTCCCCCGTTCTGAAAAAAGGAATGAGACATTCTAATAGCAGAAGGGATAAATAAGGTTGATAGCGGAGATGGGTTCAGTCAATGCGCCACCCTTTCTTGGGTGTGATGTCCTCTAGGGCACATGGAGAATGATTATGGGGACATCTCCATCAGGCTCTTTATTTTGAAGTGTTTGTGGGTTCACATGCTCTCACGGTGATTCTGCTTTCCTTGGCAGAGGCCCCACCACTACTCCATCTTTGAGCAAGCCAGCATCGTCGAGCGGCTGGTCCGTCACCTCGGCCTCCACCACCAGAGGATAAACCTCCTGTCCCACGATTACGGGGATACGGTTGCACAGGAGCTGCTCCACAGGTTGCTGGGCTGGCTGCTCCATGTTCATAGAATCAAATGGTTGTTTTGGAAGGGACCTTAGAGGCCGTAGAGTCGTGGGAGGTTGGGTTGGAAGGGACATTAGACATTGTAGAATCGTGGGAGGTTGGGTTGGAAAGGATGTTGGAGATCGTAGAATCGTGGGATGTTGGGTTGGAAGGGCTTTCTTAGAGATGCCCCCCCAGCTTGCAGAGGGTGTTTCTCCATCTCCCCTTCTGTTCCCAGGTATGAGCACAATAAAACTGGCAGCATCCTGATCAACAGCCTCTGCTTGTCCAACGGAGGTGAGGTTTGCCCAGCACATCGGGATGGGTGGTAGGGTCAGATTTTAGAGGTCCTTCAGCTCAGGTTTTTACTAAGATTGCTGAAAGACTGGGGAATGCAGAACAAAACAATTATTACAGCATTACACCTCTGTTCTCTGTGATCCTTCCAGGAATTTTCCCTGAAACGTACTACCCCAGATTCATACAGAAGGTGAGCCTGTGGGAAAAGCACACCAGAATCACCCATCTGTGCCCTGCAGTGGTGCCACCTGCTTTTTCTTTCTGCCCCAGGTTCTCAAGGATGGGGGCTTGCTGTCCCCCATCATCACGAGGCTGATGAACTTCTTCTTCTTCTCTAGAGGGTGAGTTGGGCTCTGCAATGGTGGGTTCCATCCATGGGTGGGGGATGTGGAGGAGGGTATTTGGTAAAGAAATATAAATCCCAGGCAGAGGTTTGCTCCTGAATTTAAATAATCAAACCGAGGTTGGAAAAGTGGTTTATTTTGCTGGAATCCTTCTGTCCTATGAGGATGGAATTGCAATAAAACCTCTAAACCATCCTTTATGGGGTATAGGGTCAGGTATTTTCACCAGATATTGCTCATTTCTTTGATTTCCAAAAAGCCTTCGGGCCAAATGCGAAGCGTGTTTGGGGGATGAGTCGTAGGGTTTGCTGGCACCCACGTGCTTCACAGCTCCTCTTCAATATCTTTATTGATGACCTCGATGAGGGCATCGAGTGCACCCTCAGTAAACTCGCAGATGACACCAAATTGGCTGGAAGTGTGGATCTGCCTGAGGGTAGCAAGGCCCTACAGAGGGATCTGGACAGGCTGGAGAGCTGGGCTGAAGCCAATGGGATGAGTTTCAACAAGGCCAAATGCCGGGTCCTGCACTTCGGCCACAACAACCCCAGGCGATGCTACAGGCTTGGGGCGGTGTGGCTGGAGGACTGCGTAGAGGAAATGGACCTGGGGGTATTGATTGATGCTCGGCTGAACATGAGCCGACAGTGTGCCCAGGTGGCCAAGAAGGCCAATGGCATCCTGGCTTGCATCAGAAACAGCGTTGCAAGCAGGAGCAGAGAGGTGATTGTTCCCCTGTATTCAGCACTGGTGAGGCCGCACCTCGAGTGCTGTGTCCAGTTTTGGGCCCCTCACTGCAAGAAAGATGTTGAGGCCCTGGAACGTGTTCAAAGGAGGGCAACAAAGCTGGTGAGGGGTCTGGAACACAGGCCATATGAGGAGAGGCTGAAGGAGCTGGGAATGTTCAGCCTGGAGAAGAGGAGGCTCAGGGGAGACCTCATTGCTCTCTATAACTTCCTGAAGGGAGGTTGTAGTGAGCTGGGGGTCGGCCTCTTCTCTCGTGTCATTAGTGATAGGACCAGAGGGAATGGCTTCAAGCTACGCCAGGGGAGATTCAGGCTGGACATGAGGAAGTATTACTTTTCAGAAAGGGTGGTCAGGCACTGCAATGGATGCCCAGGGAGGTGGTGGAGTCACCAAGCCTGAGGGTGTTCAAGGAAAGACTGGAGGTTGTGTTGAGGGACATGGTTTAGTGGGAGCTATTGGGAATAGGTGAACGGTTGGACTGGATGATCTTTTAGGTCTTTTCCAACCTTGGTGATTCTCTGATTCTATAACGGGGGAGCGCTGACCCTTTTTGTGCCCTGGGTTCTTTTCAGGCTTGGCGCAGTCTTTGGGCCGTACACGCAGCCCTCACAGGCAGAGTACTGGGACATGTGGACGGCGGTGAGGACCAACGACGGCAATCTCGTCGTGGACAGGTAGGCCGCTGGGATTTCTGCGGGAGCTCTTGAGTTTGACGCTTTTGAAGGTTGCCAGCGCTCAGCCAGGCATCAGGATGTAGGATCCTCAGTCTCCAGCTGCTTCTGTTGGGCTTTGGGATCTCTGTTGTCCCCAAAACAGATGCGGGGTGTGATCTGAACACATCAGCTGTGTAACAATGGGCTTCTCTTCAGTATTTTGCAGTACATAAACCAGAGGAAGAAGCACAGAGACCGCTGGGTCGGGGCTTTGATGTCCACCTCTGTCCCACGTAAGTAGGAACGTTCTTTTTTTTCCCCATTTGGAGTGAGGCTCCCATCCCTGGAGGCACTGGAGTGTGGTGCTGGCTTCCTTCCATTCATCAGGGAGCTTCTTGCAATGCTGATGAGGATAACAAGGCTCAAGTTGGATCTGTGCAGGTTCAGTTGGGTCACCTCCTTGGCTCGGTGAAGGATGTCCATGGATACAGAAGTTCAATTTGTGCTTCTTTCTTGCAGTGCATTTAATCTACGGGCCCCTGGACCCTGTGAATCCACACCCAGAGTTTCTCCAGCTTTACAAGTAAGACACAGAGCAGCAGTATGCAGCTGGGGTTTCGTTATATGGGGGGTTTTGTCTCAGTTCCCTTTCCATAGGTTGGTTTTCCTTTTCACTTCCAATCTACACAGTCAGGCTGGACAGTAGTTTGGAAATTGTTTCCCAGTTTTAGGCATCAAAGTCACAATTCTTAGTCACAGCTATCGTGCATGTGATGATAAATCTTAACTGTCTGATGTGGTTAAAATTCCAGAAAATAGAACAGGGGTCACCTGCAGCTCTTGGAGGGTTTCTGATGCCAAAATCCAAGTTATGGAGAGAATCCCAACTGTGAACGAAGGCATTCATCAGCTGGTGGCTTTCTGTGCCTGCTGCAGTTCCTGTGCTTAAGTCTTGCTCCATTCATTTCCAACAGAAAAATGCTTCCCATGTCCACAGTGTCGGTGCTGGATGACCACATCAGCCACTACCCCCAGCTGGAGGATCCAACAGGCTTCCTGAATGCATATTTGAACTTCATCAACTCCTTCTGAGCTGCTGCAGCTCTGTTCTCTCTGTTTACAGCTCAAGAGACCTTGAGCTTTATCTCCAGATAAATGGACTTTGAATCTGTAAACCCTCCAAGTATAGACAGTATAGACGCTGTATTTGCAACTGTCAAGGGGCATCTAAGCACCCTAATTTTGGCTTTGGTAATCTCTTCTTACATGGAAGTCAGCACAAGGTCCCTCCTTCCCCCTTTATTTCCAGGACTTTTCACAGCTTGAAGCCCAGGAGAAAGCTGCAGTGGTGTTTGGTACAATTTGATAAGGTTCAGAGAATTGATATTCCACAGTGCAAAAGGAATATGCCATTCATAGGTGAAGTTTAATTTCTATATACATCGGGTTTTTTGGTCTCTATTTGACACAAAATTGTTTTAAAAATTGTACATTTATGGGCTAGCAGAGTCTGCAAGGTTTTGTTGTTTTTTAACTACTTGAATTTAACAGCACCCCTTTAGGAATAAGGGGCTTCTGCTAATTAAACAGCCCCTATGGGCTCATTTTTTGAACTGAAGGCTTGGAAGCAGACGGAATTAGAAGAAGAATTTTCTATTTTATTGAACAGTCATTCATAGGAATTCTACCATTTGGACCAGCGTTTATTTTCTGTTAATAAAAATCAGTTTTGACAAAATTCCAGTTCCAGTTTTCTTACCACCTACATCTTTTATTTTCCCTGCTCTACTGCCAGCGGCCAGAGACAATAAGTTAGAGAGGAATGAGCGAGTGATGCTGAGGGAAAGGACAAGGGAAAGGCTCAGTACCAGCCAGCCACTACTGTAACATCATACAAAATATTTACCAAATGGAGGAGTAAAAACAACATGCAGAAGGACAGACAGACAGCTTGATCTGGTGTACATCCAGCTGCTGTTTGCAAAGCTCCCACTGCAGCTGAAGCGCTGTAACGCTCAGCCTACAGAAGCCAGGATGACATCTACAGGCATTTCTTCCTTGCTTCTGACTGTCACCTGCATGGTCACGCCATCTCCCAGTGCAAGCCTGGACCTTACCAGCACATCACAACCACCTCTGTATACACCTGAAGACCAAAAACAACAACAAGACACGTTGAGCTTCTGGCCATTTGCACTGAGACTGGGGATTAAACCGAAACTTTAAATTCCTTCAGCTCTTGAGGCCAAGACTGAAGGTAATAACAGACATCCAGACTCAGCATGAGTTGCTGGGGGGCCAGGCAGAGTTACATGGACAAAAACCAGGAAGGGAATAGCTAAAGCTCACTTCCAGTTGGCAAAGGCAACACTGCCTTTGTACTTTGTACTCCAGATTCTGCCGTGAAGGCAAAATCCACTGTCTCAACTTCCAGGAGCTGTCCAGAAGCATAAGCCTGAACCACAGTCACCAAATAAATGTGACACAACAGGCCATTTTAGGATGAGGCTTTTTCAGGAACTCGAAAACAAAACAGTCCTAGAAACCTACTTTTGGCAAGGAATTTAGTTAGGTGTTTCTGGAAGTTCTTCTTCAAAGGATTCACTGTGTTCCCACATGCAGAATACCTTCATGCTGAGACACAAGGCCTAGCCTGAGTACACCCACAGTGGCAGGCTGCAAAATGAGCACCAGCTGCATGCAAAACTCACAGCTCTCCACAGAGAGGAACAAGAGCAGAATCTCCTTGCCTATTTCCCATCATTTAGTAAAAAATCTGTCTGAGAAACATGGATGAAAACAGTGTGAATACGTACCAGCTAAGTAGAGCGTGTGAGAATTTTTGTTCTCTGGCACTTTATCTGATCGCTCACAGGGCTGCATGCCCAAGAACTTGATGATGTTGTTGACAGCTTCTGCATTCAGAAATTGAAAAAGAACGTTATCTCCAGTTCAGTGCCAAGCTTTCTGTGAGAACTGACTTGTGATGTCCTTCCTGCTGTCTTTAACAGCCTAAAAAGGCACTGCCAAGCTTCCACTCACGACAGTCCCAGCACTGCAACACAAAGCTTTGTTGCTGGGACGTGATATGACACTGGAAGGCACCAAATCCTCCTCCTCCCACACTAACTACCTTCTTAGAATGGAAGATTTACCAGGATTACTACTGCATGGGTCAGTGATAAATGAGGACAAATCATCTTACCGTCGAGGGTTTTGATTGAACCCAGTGCAAAGGTTTCTTCTTTCTCAAAGTCGTCTCCCACTTCTTCCCACGCAGCTGCAAAGTTGGGCTTCAAAACCTTCTGAATATGGTCAGACACCGTCACCTCCAAATCTTCCAACTGACAGAAAGAAAAAAGCAAGGGAGTTTTTCAGCTGTCACTTACGAGAAGGATGCAATTCTTAGAAAGAAAAAAAGGCAGAGCAGCACTTTGATGAGACAACCCTGGCGTGACTGGCTTCAATTTCAGAAGAAATGCATAATAATACACTAAAAAAAGCAGAGAAGAAAAAAAAAATCAGTATTTGTGGTGGCCATCTGTAAAGCTTAGAAGAAAAATATACAGAAAAGAAACAGTGGCACCAAAGGAGAGCAGAAAATGGGGCAGTTGCTTTTTGACTCAGAGTTATTGCTTCCTTCACACCTGCTACCACAAATCCTGTTTTCACAGGGCACTAAAGCCAAACTGACTTTTGACAGAAGTGTGGTTTTGGGTAAGGATCTAAGCAGGCATGAGCTATGAGATTTTGGAAATAGTGTTTCAGGTACATCCTGTGTTCTCCTTGATGGGCTTCAGATCTGAAAGAAAACTGTCGGTGCAATGGCCACGTACTCAGAAGTAATGACAAGAAGACAGAACTCACCACGTACTCATCATCATAGCCATCTTCATCTGGGACTCCTGTGTTTGGGTCACAGTCCCGGACAGTAAACTTCATTGTGCAACTGAAAGTACAAGCAACTGGGGAGGAAAGGAAAAGTCCATACAGGTTAGTGGTGCAGTTTCTTCTGTTTGAGCCCTTGCTTCCCCAAAAGGAGTTTGGAGGAAAATACATCAGCTTTTCCCCAAAAGACAGAGACATGGCAGTGGCCAAAACGCTTTCCATCTTAAAAAATTTCCCCTAGACTCCAAGATGAAGATCAAAGGAAGATCTCAGAGGGGGAGCATTCCACAGTGTGACAAGCACAACTCCACCAACTTGCAGCCTGGTCTGCATCAGCCACCAGGACAAACCCTGCAAGGGTTCCTGACCAGTGGACTATGATCCAAAAAACAGAGTTTAGGGATTCAAACTAGCTCTGATCTTCTCTGGTTTAGAGTGCTAACCAAGACATCCACTGATAAGCTGAGTCACGTTAAATCAACTTCAAATCCAACTGAACTTACTTGAAGTGTGAACAGATTAGGAGAAAGAAATAAAGGTGCAATCTACCCATTGATCTTCCTCCATTAGCATTTTTGTTTTGCTGATTCTATTCCCCAACACTACCCCAGCATCCGTGCTTTCATTGACTCAAGGTAATAAACTCAGTTTCCCATACCATCTGCATTCTGTTCCTCATTACCATCTCATTTTTAATCATCCAATATGAATGATGAAAAAAAAGAATCACGTGTGCTATTTTGCACAAACAGGCCCTACACAAAAACCAGCATGTATGGCAGATGAGAAAAGCAGCACTGGAATCTCAGGATGGGCTCAAATCCCACAGCCTGAACAGTTCAACAGCTGATTGATACCTGCAGTGGGGTCATCCTGGGGCATCTGGACAAGGGTGTAACACATGCCTGGCTGGTTGTAAGCCAGGCTGGGTGCTGGGATGCAGCAGATCACATCATAAGCATCCGATGGCTCCATCTGCACAGTGACTCTTTCTAACAGCTGATCATTTAACGTGTTTGTGCAATCAAACTGCAGAAGTATAGAATGAAAAGGTCTCAAGAGCAGAAGCAGCATTTCTAATCAGCAGTTTCCCCCAAATTAGCTACAGTGCTCTGGCAGCAGTGCTTATTTTCCCTTAGAATCATAGAAAGGCCATCAAGATCCAACCCCCACCACCACAGGGAGGGACACCAACCTCCAGATGTGGTACCCTTACCTGGAAAACGATGTGATTTGTGAACACATGTTTGATGCAACGAACAAAGTACTCTGTTTCTGCTTCTGTGAGCTGCACTGGTTCTGAAGACTTGAATAACGGCCCCAAGCTCTTGAACTCTGGAATGGCTGCCAGTTGCTCTGCACAGAGAGGAAAAGGAAACAGACACTCAGTGACAGCCTTGTTCATTCCTCCCACCTGACCTGTAGCAATCCTCCCACTACTTCAAGCATGAATCCTCTCACATACCTTGGAATATATCCTGACGTGAAGGAGCAACTTTTTCAGGTTTGCTGGTCACTAGGGAAATCTCTGTGAGAAGAAAAGACAAGAAAAGTGCTGTCAGCTCCACTGTGCACTTCTAAATGCCTTTGTGTCTCTGCTAAAAACTCATCAGCCTGTAGCATTTCAAACCTTCTGCTCGTTATCACTGCCACTTCGTTACATGTGCATTTAAAAGTCTCTTCTGCTGGGCAATATTGGATTGCATGGAAAGGAGAGATTTGATAAAGAAAGTGCACTGTAATCTAGAACAGCCAGCAAAAAGCTCACTACACTGACTGCATGACTGCTCCAGTTTCAGTATGCAGCACAACCACAGCTGTGATACATGAGCACAGCAGTACTCGAGACAAGCTGTCATTTCTCAGAAGTCATTAACTTCCTTACTCTGCTTACGTGAGAACATTCAACCCAGGGAATTTGAAATCCCATATCTAAAAGATAAGAAAAGTAGAAAGGGGAAAAAAAAAAATAATCCCACAACATTTTCTAGAAAGGTTTTGCAAGGTCAAGATGGAAGATCAAAGGAAGCCAGTGAAGTGATTTGGTTCAGCCTTCAGCTGAGTCAGTCTTGGCCTCATCCTCCCAGGACAGCAAGCAGTTTACAGACACCAAGTGTCATTATGGCAACCTGAATGCTTACAGTCTTGCCTAGAACCTGACTACAGAAAGCCTGAGCATTATTACCTGCTTTCTGTTCAAAGATGGGTGCAGTGGCCAGCGGAACTGTTTTCATATCAAAAGGTTTGTCAGAAGGCTCCAGTGTATATTGGTGCAGGGCTTTCTCCATTCCAGGAACAGAGACAGTCAGCCCTGTGACACAGAACAGCAGACAGAAGGTTTGACAGGTGGAACTGTCAAAAACCTACAGGCACTATGATACAGGGTTGACAAATGAACACAGCCAGTTCTGTATTGTCCACTGCACTAGAAGCAACAAGGCATCAGTGTCTGAAAAAACTTACCAGTGTTTCAGCCACATCCTTCTTGAGATCAAGTCAAATTATTCCAAAAGTTCTTCTCTGTAGCCTGTCCATTGGATCAGACTGCAGAGAAAAACTGTATGGAATCTAGAGCTCACAGCTAGATAGACTTGGGCTAACAAACAGCTGGTAAAGTACTTCCACTTCTTAATAAACACACACACACTTGCATACATGCACACACATGAAGTACATCAAGATCCTATGCAGAATAAAAAAGCTGCTCTGAAGATGACAGAGAAATTTGCCTTTCCAAAGGGTACTGGAGTCTAAACAGATCACTTGAGAGAAGTCATGTTGCAATAGTCTTAAACCTTAAACACTTCACTTGCATGACCTTTTAGCCACAGGACCATAAAACATTTTTATAACCAACTGTCACAGCAAGATATTTCAACCTCTTTTTTTTTTTTTCATGGAGAAAACAGAACAAAGGTTAAGAAACTTGGTCCAAGCAGAGGAAGCAATGATGAAAACACCCATCCAGCTTTCCTGCTGTTTATCTAGACAGCCTTTCCCATATTATGCTAAATATGCCATTCTCAGTTGTCATAAACATTGCCTAGCAAAGTGACAGTGCTGGAAGTTAGGCTCCTTCTGGTTATTCTGACCCAAGTTACAAGAGATGTTTTGTAGTCTTCTTACAGCAGCAGTTAAATAACAGCTCAGCCTTCACATGGTGCACAGAATCCTCCCTATCACTCACCATTAAAAATATAGGCAGCATTCAGGGCTATCTGCCTCTGCTGTAGAACATTCAAGTAGAACGTTGCTCTGTCCCGAACCTCATCATCGCTGTCCATCATACACCTGTTGTGGAGAACAGCAGGGCAGCAGTCAGCTCTCAGGAAGGTACAGACCATACATGAAGGCAAGAGATGCAGATCTGTGAAACTGGAACAGCTGAGATCACTACTCAGCCACACACAAGTTACTCTTTCTAAGTAGCATGGAAACCTGCCTTCTTACTACGGATGAATGCAGAAGTATGCATGCTTACTGAGGCACTGTAGACTTACTGCCCTCTAAGGAACATTCTCACATCAGATTGTCAGATGATTGATGACTAATCACACCTTGCACTGACACCTTCAGCACTCCTGGGCTCCTTGCAGACATAAAGAGACACCCTCTGCTCAGCAGAGCCTCCACATTTGGAGTTCTGGTTTGGTCTAACTTGCTTCTTCATGGAAACAGACTGCCCAGTGTCACCATGTCTCAGCACATACAGCACTCATACCCACCCACCTCTGCAAAAGCACCAAGATGCTTGGAAGAAGATTCTCATTTTGGGCACCAAATTTTGCTAATGCACTTACAGCAGCTAGAAGAGAAAAAAGGGAGGTGTCAGTGGTGCTAAAGCTATCTGCAAACGTTTTCACAGCATGATTCAGTGCTGTGTGCACTGTTCTCCTGCAGTCACAATTGCTAAGGTTGTCGCTTTCATACCACGAACCCTTTAGTGATATGTTACATGATATAAACTACACCAGTATTTTCAGAAAGAAATAGTTAAGTGTTAGGGATTACAGACCAAGGTCACCTTAACGACCCTGCAACCCTTTTTCCAAGAGAATTCTCCACCAGATGACCTCATTCCAGGTAGCTTAAAGTCCTTTTCACAAGCAATGCACAGGAGTTACTTCTTAATACCTCTGGAATAAACATTGCCTCCCACACCCATTTTCAGCCTTGAGATTTCAAACAGAACTGAGACACGAATCCATGGAGCTTTGGAGGAGAACTTACCAGCCCTCACAGCCTCGTTCTCCAGCACCACCCTGTTGAATATAAAACGGATGTACTTGGATGGGGATGGAGTCCTGGGCCCCTCTTTTCCCAGCAGGTGCAGGATCTTTGTGGCAAGGACAGTGTGCTCACAGTCTTCAATGAACTCGCAGAGGTGAGCCAAGCCAGATTCCTTACTCTCAGGATTCTCCTCAATGATGCTAATTATGCAGTCCACAATGGCTCGCTTGTACTCAAAGCCTCCCTGGGAAGAGAAAAACAAGAACACTCACCAGGCAGGCAGAGCTCAGACCACAGAGCTGCACAGCTCCCCTCAAGCTTCGATTACTTCTTCCCATGAAGGAAAAATAACACATTTATACTAACAGAAGAGAGCAGGAAGGCTGGATAATCTAATAGGGTCTTCTCATGGGTCAATATAGGCACAGAATCTTAGAATTTCTTCAGATCTTTTTTTTTTAATGTACCAGCTCTAATTCACAAGCATCTTTTAGACAGGTTTGACCCACAAAATAAACAGGGTTTTGGTGATCACTCAGGCCATTGCTATGCAGCCAGTGATATAAAACAAGAGACCCTTCCCACCACCAGAGCTACCTGCCAAGAACTACACCAAGGAAGTTTCAAACATACATCATCCCTGAGCATGTTGGAGAGGAAAGTCATCATGACGCTGTGTTTCCGAGGGTATTTCTGGCACAGAGCACTGATAGCCTGCACTACCACCACCTGCAAAACAACACAGATGCGTGTTAGTTACACATTTATCCTTCTGTGAAGGCACAGGCTTCTCACCATCTCAAACTTTCACCTTGACAGATTACATTCTTGTACAAGAAGGATGAAATCTGGCTGTGGACTCACAGCAGGAATGCATTAACAACTCCACGTCAACATGCTGCAAGACTTGGCTCCGCTAGGGAGGCTGTATTCTGGAATGAATTCAAAGGCCCATTCCTCCCTCTGCCCTCTAATGACCCTAATCTAATTCTAACTTGACAGGTCATATTTTGTCCCTAGAGTTCTTTGCAGTTTCAAACTTACTTCTTTTGCTTATTAAAAGCAGTAAGTTTTGATAAGACCTCTGCACACTGATATCAGCTTTCCGTACTCATGTTATATTCCTCAAGGCAACTCTGCAGTGTGAAGGGGAAATGTAAGATGAACAACCCCTAGCCAAGTCATTACCTGATTTTACAGTGACTTTACAGACTGAAGCAATACAGACTCAAGTAGAACAGTTAAAATCCCTCTCCAAATTAGCAAGCAGAAGACAGTAGAGAATTTTCTAGGAAAATGCACAGGAGACAGTTATCTACCAAATGATGTTCCACCTTTTTTGGAGTGGTGAGAGGAAATGAAACGGTGTATTTCACAGAATCATAGAATCACAGAATGGCCTGAGCTGAAAGGACCACAAAGATCATCCAGTTTCAACCCCCCTGCTGTGTGCAGGGTCACCAACCACCACACCAGGCTGCACAGAGCCACATCCAGCCTGACCTTGAATGCCTGCAGGGATCCAGGGGCATCCACAGCCTCCCTGGGCAACCTGTTCCAGTGCCTCACCACCCTCTGAGTGAAAAACTTCCTCCTAATATCCAATCTAAATCACCCCTGTCTCAGTTTAAGACCGTTCCCCCTTGTCCTATCACTGTCCATCCTCAAAAACAGCCATTCCCTGTCCTGTTTAAGTGCTCCTTTCAAGTACTGGAAGGCCACAATGAGGTCTCCCCACAGTCTTCTTATTTTGACAGCTGGAAAACAGACAAGCACACCTTCTGAATCTAAAGCTGCCTTTACTCTATCAGACTTACTAATAAATCACTGGAGGGTTTAACAAACGGGAAAAGCTTAATAAAAACAAGAATGGGAGAAAAACCTGCAGCTGGAAAGAGCAGAGGCCTCCAATGCCACACCTTAAACTCATCTGATATTTCTGACACGAAGGAAGAGATCTGTTTCATGAGCCTGTCCACGCTGCTCTCACTCCCTGTCTTCAGCAGGGTGGTGATGGCGAGGGTAGCGATGCTGCGGTTGGAGTCAGTGATGAGGTTTTCCAGGTCCAGGTTGCAGGCAGTGACTGCAGATGGATGCTTCATGGCCACCTGCAAAGGAAACCATTTCAAAGCTGTAAGGGTTTGGCAGCCACACAGAATCACTCAGGTTGAGAAAAAGACCTTAAAGATCATCGAATCCAACCACCTAACCATATTACCCTAACTCTACAGCATGGCTTGACCCAAGTCTTGCTCTGCTACTGCTGTAGCTTTGGAATCAGAATGTTATTTCCTCCACACATTTTATTTATACCTTTTACAGAATTAAATATTCAAGGCTCTGCTTCTTATATAGTTGAAGAGCTCACAAGTTGTCCAGCTACAGCCTTGTGGTCCAGAAATGAGCAAATACAGCTTGAATGCAGAAAAGACTTCTGTCACACCAGAATATCTGGCATGGAAAAGACAATCCTCCAACAAGGAGTATTTCTGAATACAGTAATCACATGAATAGTTGCTCTGTTTTAGGCAACACACCATCAGGCACCAAAGTCTGGCTTTCTCTGATGCTCTTGTGCTTGTTTAGAAGATCTTGAAGCACTCACTTTATTAAGGGTCCGTACGGCTGCGTATCTCAAGACAGGTTTGGGAGAACTACAGAAAAGCTGGAGCACTGAAAATAAAGAATCAAGAGAAGTAAGTCATGACAAAATGCTACAGAGGAGAGATGTCAAATAAAACCTGGCTCTAGGCACCTTATGAGAGCTCTCATGCCCACAACAGATGTGGAAAAGGAAGTTGCCCTGTATCACCCCTCTGATATTGAGAGGGGCAAACAATACAGTCACAAGTCACTGCTGCAGAAAATTAAATGTAATCTCTTTCTAAAAATGGGAGAGGGAAGTCTCACGTATTCCCATCCAACTGCAGATGGCACGCTGAGCATTCATGCAGTTCTATTTGTCATTTATCACTAGTTTCAAAAGCAGATTAAACACGGCCTTCAGTTTTACACCTTAGAACAATAACAAGCTGTTTCCTAGTAGTGTCACATCTGTGCTATCAAGTCCTCTACCTTTTCCCTCCCACCTCCTCTTTCTGTTGACAGCACCTCTGCTGCCCCCTCTCTACAGCTCTGAAGGAAATGGGGAAGAAGGAATCAAACCGCTTCCCATCCAGAAGGCCCTGAACTCGAGGACAATCAGAGCATTTACATTTTGACTCCAGTGCTTCAGTTAAGCTGTACTCGTCTCTCCAATGTGTTTTTCCACCCTTTCTAACAGCTAAGAAAGATGGTAAAAAGGACTCTTGAACCAACCTGAAACAGCAGGTGCCAGCTCCCTTGCTGTGCAGTTTGGCAAATGGATGATTGCAGAAGCAGCTTCATAAATAACCATTTCGTGCTTGTTCCGCAGGCAGCTCTCAATGAAGTCAAACAGTGGACTTTCATGCCTACAAACAGAAGAAATTTCACACTGTGATGCTGAACTACACACAAATCCCAACGTGGTGTTGTTGAGAACATGACAGAAGGCACAGTTAACACATGGTTCTCTTGTTTCTTGCACTGTTGCGTTGCTCAACTCATACTTGAACAACAGAGCTCCAATCCCCTACTATTCCATTCATCTTAAGCTCATCTACAAGCCACAACTCCTGTGTTCTAGAAATACTTTGTTAATTATGTATTACACATCACTAACAAAAACGTTCACCAGTCAAAGAATTGCATCAGGAGATGAATTTCTCATAGATCTCTGCTAGTATGAGATCAGATTAGGATAGAGGCTTCTGTCTGTATGGCTGTAATACAGGTAGATACTGTGTTTGAACTGCACCTAACTAGAAAAGCACAACAGCCTCCTCCCCTCCCGAGATGGCTCAGCAGTTTTAATCCCACTGCCAACTGAATTCTGTTGGTATGGTGCCAAACCCAAACCGAAAATACCCAAACCTCACCACACAACTACCACACAAACCTCCAGGCATCAGCTCTGCCTACTTCTACCTCAAAGCACAATTAATTTGGTAATTCACATGCTGCTTCTTTCTTACCCCTCTTCAGATTCCTTCAAGAGTTTGCTTGCAATCCGGATCAGCATGCAGTAAGCAAACTGGGATTTCAGGCCAGACTTGGTGAACTTATTCAGCATCTTGGAAACTGCGAGACGGTCGTTTTTTCTGAGGTGGTAGAGCAGCCCCAAGGCATGGTACTAAGAAACCAAAACCAGGCACAAGAACACATGAAGGCATTCAATACACACTGCAGTTGGAAAAAGGCAGGTTGTTAGCCCTCTTCTGTGTCTTACAATTGCAGTTTCCCAGCGTTAGTTCCTTCTAATCTCAAATGATCTGAGTTTCCTGACGAGCAGCAAAGATATGCAGTATTTCTTTTTCCTGCCTTCCCATTGAGAAAGCCTACAAAGAGCTCTTCAGTTACTTTCTTCCCTTTTCTCCCCATTAAATGTCAGAACTCTTCAGCTTACTTAACTGTGATGCACACTAAAGCTTGCTTTTATAGAGCATGCTTAACTTCCAAGATACCCCTTGAAATCACAGCTGACTAGAAAATCCTTGACACGTTGAAAGTCCAAACCATAAGAAGCACAAACTGTAAAGTACAAAAGTCCAAACTGAAGAAGAAGGAACACTTCCAGTTGCTTGCCAAGGTTCTTTTGCCATAGGACTAGCTTACATAAAGCTTAACCAAGCTGCTGACCGAGCACCAACAAAGCTGGTTTCGTACATTTGGTGCTCATTCTGTCTCATAACACTGAACATATGGAATGAACAGTGGCATTCCAGCCACCAGAAGACTTGTGGGGAAAGGACAGAGGATTGCAATAAAGCACCATCTCTTAATTAATAAACATGCAGTGGGGTTGTGGGAAAACTTGTGATTTTTGAAGCTGTGGAATCATTTCCTTCAAGTCAAAATTACCATTAAAAAAAAAAAAATAATAATAATAATAAAAAGTAATTGATGTTAATGTTTTTTTCCCAAGGTTGTTTGAAGAACTTACAGAATAGCACTGACACATACCTGCACCATGATGTTGTCACTGGAAGCTGCCTCCTGAGCTTCGTTGATCCATCGTTTGACTACATCATAACTGATCTTCATCATATGCTGCAAGAAGCCACAAACTGAGACTGCAAACAAGCTAATACCAGAAGCACTGTGAAGTATATTGCTTTGATCCACCAGTGAGGCCAGCCTCTTTACCCAATGCCCTTATAAAGCACTGCTTCTCTTGCACCTCAGTCTCAGCCTTTCACTTGTTCTTCCCCCCTTTAATACAAACATTAAACAAGCAAGATATTTTCCAGCCTTTGCTCTTAAACAATGGAGAGAGAAAACACAGTGAAAGTCTTCAGCTGTCCCTTCTACTACGTACCAACAAAAATAATCTTGTATGGCAGTCTATTCAGGGCAGCAATTCCACTGATTTCTTATTTGCATAGCACAGAGCAAGCTGCTTTTACTTTCTGTTGCAGTTCAGAACCACCAGCACCCATTCCTTCCCAGCACAGAACAGGTTGTTCTTATTTACTCACCAAGCTGTTAAGCATTTTCATGGCCATCAGTGCACTTCACTTTTGAAAACCAAGACAAGCCCCTCACTGGTTAAATTAATGTTCCATACTAACTACATGCTGAACAATTTGCACTTCAGCTGTTATAAACAACATACTTGAAAAGGGAGAGAATATTAAAGAAGGAGATGGAGAAGAGAGACTGTTTGAGACCCAGGAAATTCCACTGCTACACAAATAGCAGACTGCTTCTCTTAGAAACACAGATTGTCCTCCTAGAATGCACAGAATTACAATGATATGCTGCTTTACTTACTAAGGAAGACACCAGTGCAGAACTAGACACGCTGGGGACTTTGTCCACAATGGCTTGCTTCATGTATCTCTCAATAGCTTGTAACATTGTACCCTGTGAAAAAGGAGGGGGAGAAAAGTATTGATACTCAAACACTAGAGGCAGAACATAAGGGCAGTTTTAAGATAAAAACATATGCAGAACATATCCAAAAAATGGATATAATCCACTTCACCTGATTCTAAAAACACTTATTTCTGCAAGTGCCAGCTCCTGAAGGTTCAGTGACACAATCCAAGTCCACAGCAAAGTAATCTTAGACCAAAAACCATACCTCCAAAGCTCCTGCCTTTTAACTGCATGGTTTTAGTGCTATAGCTCCACAGAATTATCACATCACTAACACAGAATCATAGAATGGCCCGGGTTGAAAAGGACCACAGTGATCATGGAGTTCATGAAGGAATTGAGTGCATCCTCAGTAGGTTTGCAGATGACACCAAGTTGGGAGGTAGCATCGATCTGCCTGAGGGTAGGGAGGCCCTTCAGGGGGATCTAGATCAGCTGATCACTGGGCTGAGGTGAGTGGGATGAGGTCCTGCATTTTGGCCACAGTAACCCCATGCAGTGCTACAGGCTAGGGGATGAGTGGCTGGATGAGTGTGAAGAGGAAAGGGACCTGGGGCTGGTGGTTGATGCTTGGCTGAACATGAGCCGACAGTGTGCCCAGGTGGCCAAGAGGGCCAACGGCATCCTGGCCTGCATTAGCAATAGCGTGGCCAGCAGGAGCAGGGAGGTGATCATCCCCCTGTACTCAGCACCGGTGAGGCTGCCCCTCGAGTACGGTGTTCACTTTTGGGCCCCTCACTACAGGAAAGATGTTGAGGCCCTGGAGTGTGGCCAGAGAAGGGCAACGAAACTGGTGAGGGGTCTGGAGCACAAGTCTTATGAGGAGCGGCTGAGGGAGCTGGGATTGTTCAGTCTGGAGAAGAGGAGGCTCAGGGGAGACCTCATTGCACTCTACAACTTCCTGAAGGGAGGCTGTGATGAGGAGGGGTTTGGCCTTTTCTCGCAGGCAACAAACAGGACCCAAGGAAATGGCCACAAGTTGTACCGGAGGGGGCTTAGGTTAGACATGAGGAAAAACTTCTCTCAGAGAGTGGTCAGGCACTGGAATGGCTGCCCAGGGAGGTGGTGGAGTCGCCGTCCCTGGCAGTGTTCAGGAGGCATCAGGATGAGGAGCTATGAGATATGGTTTAGTGGCTCGTGGTACGAATGGTGATGGGAGGATGGTTGGACTAGATGGGCCTGTATGTCCTTTCCAACCTTGTGATTCTACAATTCTATGATTCAACCCCCCTGCTGTGTGCAGGGTCACCAACCACCAAACCAGGCTGCACAGAGCCACATCCAGCCTGGCCTTGAATGCCTCCAGGGATCCAGGGGCATCCACAGCCTCCTTGGGCAGCCTGCTCCAATGTGTCACCACCCTCTGAATGAAAAACTTCTCCTAATATCCAGCCTAAACCTCCCCTGTCTCAGTTTAAGACCATTCCCCCTTGTCCAGTAGATGGCTTCAGAGCAGTGGCAGCTCCACTTCTATTCTAAGAATGCACCCTGCTACAGAACAGACACTTGATTTTAAATACACTTGTCATCTCTGAAACAAAAGTGTTGAGATTTGTACTTACATCAGTGATCCTGCAGAGAGCTCTGATGGCTGGGCCTCGATATAAGTCTTCCTTCCCTGTCATGTCTTTGGTCAAGCTGAAATAACCAAAGAGAGCCTGTTAACACTCCCTGAGCATCTCAATGCCTCACTTTGTTTGTGACATTCAGCTCCTCTCATTTAATTACTGTTCAAGCAGTTACCACATAACTGCAAGGATCCAGAATGGCTTGAAACAACATCTTAAGAATTAGCTATTTGAAAATTAGTAACATTAGAAGTCTGTAGAAATACATAACATTATAAAATACACTGTCCATTAAATTGCTTTGCCATGGACCTGGCTTATTTAGCTCCTTCACTCAGCAGGATTAAAGAAAAACCCAGCAGTTAAAACAAACATGTTTCAATGCAGCTACTTGTTTCAGAGCTCTGATTCTGTGTTTCCTGAAGTTGTACTACCTGCTTGTGACAATGATGACGTCCTCAGAAATATTGGCCATCTCTTTGATAGTAAGGTAGCACATTCTTCTAAGGGTTTGCTGTGAAAGAACATTGCAGGAAATCATTAAACTCAAAAGCAGTAACAAATGAACACTCCCTAGAAGTTTCAAAAATAAACAAGACATAGAACTCTTCCCCCTATGTCTGTACAAAGTATGAAAGTAAAACCATGTTTGCTAAGCAGACAACAGTCATCTTGCTTTCAGACGAATCAGAAAACAAATAAGAAAGATAAGGGAGATGTCACTGAATTGTAGAATGGCCTGGGTTGAAAAGGACCACAATGCTCATCCAGTTTCAACCCCCCTGCTGTGTGCAGGGTCACCAACCACCACACCAGGCTGCACAGAGCCACATCCAGCCTGGCCTTGAATGCCTCCAGGGATCCAGGGGCATCCACAACCTCCTTGGGCAACCTGTTCCAGTGCCTCACCACCCTCTGAGTGAAAAACTTCCTCCTAATATCCAATCTAAATCTCCCCTGTCTCAGTTTAAAACCGTTCCCCCTTGTCCTATCACTGTCCATCCTCAAAAACAGCCATTCCCTGTCCTATTTAAGTGCTCCTTTCAAGTACTGGAAGGTCACAATGAGGTCTTCCCACAGCCTTCTCTTCTCCAAGCTAAACAAGGCCAGTTTCCTCAACCTTTCCTCACAGGAGAAGTGCTCCAGCCCTCTGATCTTTTTAGTGGCCCTCTTCTGGACCCACTCCAAGAGCTCCACATCCTTCCTGTACTGGGGGCCCCAGGCCTGGACGCAGTGCTGCAGATGGGGCCTCACAAGAGCCGAGTAGAGGGGTACAATCACCTCCCTCTCCCTGCTGGTCACTCCTTTTTTAATGCAGCCCAGAACACAGTTGGCCTTCTGGGCTGCAAGCACACACTGCTGGCTCATGTCCAGCTTCTTGTCCACCAGGACCCCCAAGTCCTTCCCCTCAGGGCTGCTCTTGAGGAGATCTTCCCCAAGTACCAGGTATCCCAATACCTGGGATAACAGATGATAAATTGAACACTAGCCAATTGTGTGTGCTTACAGCCCAGAAAGCCAACACTATCTTGGACTGCATCAGAGGAGAGGTGGCCAGCAGGGCAAGGGACATAATCATCCCACTCTGCTTTGCCCCTGTGAGCCCCATATGGAGCACTGCATCTGGGGTTTCCAACACAGGAGGAGGGTCCAGAGGAGGGCCACGAAGACAATCAGAGGGCTGGAGCACCTCTCCTATAAAGACAATCTCAAACACCCAAGCTTGTTCAGTCTCTAGAAGAAAAGGCTGCAGGAAGATCTAATAATGGCCTTCCAGTATTTCAAGGGAGATGACAAACAGAAAGGAAAGAAACTTTCTAGACAGTTGAGAGTGACAGGACAAGGGGGAATGGTTTTAAACTGAAGGAGGAAAGATTTAGATTAGATGTCAGGGGGGAAATTTTTCACTGAGAAAGTGGTGTGGTGCTGGAACAGGCTGCCCAGAGAGGCTGTGGGTGCTCTGCTCCTGAAAGTGTTCAAGAAAAGGCTGGATGGAGGGCCCTGGGCAATCTGATCTAGCACTCAATCTAGGACTTGGCAACCTTGCCTGTGGCAGATGAGTTTGAAGCTTGATGATCTCTGTGGTCCTTTCCAGACCATTCTATGATTCTACTGCAAACTGATTCACAAATAGAGCAGGCCAGGCCATTCAAGTGAATAGAAGTATCTGATTCACAAACAAGTTGTTAATTTTATTCAGAGAACTAAGCAGGTGTGGATTATTTGCAAGCACAGGAACCATCCACAGAATTCTACTGATTTGTATACCAAGCTTTCAGTGATTGTTCATATTTTTCACAAGAGGAATTCAGCTCAGGAAAAAAAAAACAAAAAAACCACCAAAACCAACCTGCAGAAGTAACTGCATGTTATTATTCAGTCATTTGTTTCCAAATGGGGAATTGCCTCCAGCAAGTGGTTTGCTCACTGAACTTGCTCACTGAAGTGCTTGCCTCGCCCTCTTCCCAAAGCCTGGAACTGTTTTGTAATTACTGTGAATCCAGCCAAAACCAAGGAGACAGAAATCATTAACCACTGGGTACTTACATCATTAGACTGAAACAATCTGGTCATTGCAAAAAAGGCTTCTGTAGCTTCAGTGGTTCCAAAATGTTCACCCTGAAAATAGCACATAAGATGAGAGAGAACTGTAATTATCCACTAGCCTCCACTTGTAAACCTCTATTTAGAATCCCCACTCACACAGCAAGAATCTTCTCTTCGAAGACTTTTTCTTCTTGGGAATGACAGTCCTACCCTTGCCTTGTGTTTCCCAGGGAACACACACCAAGGTCACCACAGTTACACACTTGGTCTCAATCAAAGTGCCATCCAAAATGATGGAACAGTTTGTCAAGTAGCCTCTGTTCCCTCTTCTGAGGTCACTGTGTCAGCTATTGCTTTGGTTTTGTTAAGAAGGATGTACTTAGAGATGACTTGTACCAATCAGCACTGAACAGCACAGAGCCATCCCAGCTGATGGTAACTATGTTAGAAACTGCCCTGACTCAGGTAGGTGCATGCAGGAATCCTGATTCCACAGTAACCTACAGTAAATCTTCCTTCCTTACCACGCTTCCAACTTCTTCACAAACAAAAAGAACCTTTCACTCCCTCACCCTCTGCCTTCTGTTCTCATTTCACCTCTGTTTCAGTCAGGTGAATATATACGACTTCATTACATGATGCCTCAGTGAACATGGGCAGTAACAGCTCTCACTTGGCACTCAGAAAAAGACTGAAGAGCTTTAGGGACACAGGCATATCTCACCTTAGAGGGAAAGTCAGAAAGGGAAACATAATGCTACACCATTAGCTCCCTGTTTGTGGCGTAGTTGTGCTGAATCTGACTGCAGGAGGTACAAAACCTCTTCCACAATGAAAGTAATCACAAATTCACCTCGTGAACGTGCAATCTGGGTGATAAGACACAACGACAGTTACCTGGTTCAGCAAGTAAAGGATCTTGGTAAGTATGTGCAGGCATCTTCGTGGATTTATAGGAGTCTCATTAAAGATCCGTGCCTGCAAACTCAGCACAAATACTTCTTACAACATAACCCAACAATAATTTCTCCTTGAAAGCAGTTTGTTCTCAACCTCAGCAGCTCATAAGTTTTTTCATTCTAAAATGCATCCCAAGGAACATCCTCTTGGCATTCAGTTCAAGCTGGATAGGCAGCAAACTGAACTGGACACAGTGATTCAGTTTACTGTTTGGTACTGGCAATGTAATTTAAAATAGAAGTATAATCTAGAATATCTCAACTCTGCTCCTTTCATAGCATCTGCTGCCCAATGATTCAGCACAGAACAGAAAAACTGAGGCTCCTTTTTGCAGCTGTTTGCCACCCCCCAAAAATTCCTTGTTTATTTAACCACGCTTTCACCTCACCACTTGGTGGTACACAAAGCTGCAGGAAGCTTTTTAATACATGAAAGCAGGCAGGTCAGTTCTTCAGAAAGATCAAACTGCCACGCATAGAACCATCGCTGAGTAACACTGTGTGCACTTTCACACCCACCCAGTGTGATTTTAAATTAGCTATCCACATTTAATTGTTCACATCTCCTGCTAGCTGCGCTGTAACTCCTCCTCAAGCTGCTAATGCTTCAAAACCATTCATACCTCCTGAAGCACAGCACTCTTCTCCAAATTCTGGAAAGGATTGGAACCACTACCTGAGGAAGAAGAGAGACCTCATGGTTAAGAAAATACATTCATCAAAACAGAGAACATAATTAAGTTGTATATGTAAGGGGTGATCATCTTGCAACACAGCTGGAAAACGAGCAACAAGAAAATGACTTACTGGTGAAGTTGCCTTAATGCTCCCTTTATATACCAAAAAAAAAAAAAGCCAAAGCAATCAAAATCTGCAAGAGGGCTTCAAAAACATTTCAGAAGGGGAAACAGGGTGTTAATTTTGCTCACATTTACTTCTTTTTAGAAGAGGAAAGAGAGGATGGAAGATTCATATGGCTCCTTCTACCCTGGGTCTTTCTACAAGCTCTAATCCATCTCTTGTCCTGTTACAGAGGAACATTTCAACTCCTTTGCCCTATTTTGGAACCAGCTACATCAATCACCATCCATCTCATATACTAAATATCAGATATATAAGCTACATATTAGATATCTAATAAACTGAGTTTGAGTCTCAGAGAAAGCAGAGAAGCCTTTGGTTTCAGGGAATATAAGGAAGGTAAAATACTGTTCTTCTCTAAGATTTCTGAGGAGTGCTAAACATTTAACTTCTTTGAGATGACATTTCTCTGCTGGCAGCATAGAGAGAAACCTTCTAATTCACATTGCTGGTGAAAATACCTCTCAGAATCACTGATATGGACACACAAATCCCTCCAAACCCTACTTCTGAGCCCTTTCCTCCAACAGTAATGTTTTATTTTCCATTCACTCATCCTTCAGTTCTTGCACTGCAAGCAGAATGAAAGAAAACTCAATCCAATCAGTCCCATCTTGGGAATCACAGAATAGCTTGGGTTGGAAGGGACCTCAAAGATCATCTAGCTCCAAACCTCTGCCACAGTGGCTGGCAACCCTGCCTAAATCAGACAGCAAATCAAGTTGCCCATGTCCACGTCCAACTTGGCCTTGAACACCTTCAGGGATGGGGCACCCATAGCTTCTCTGGGCAACCTGTGCAAGCACCTCATCACTCTCAGTGAAAAATTTCCCTTGACATCCAAACTAAATCATAGAATAGAATCTCCAAAGTTGGAAAACATTCACAGCATCACCCAGTCCAACCATCCACCTATCACCAATAGCTCTCGCTACACCATATCCCTCAACACAACATCCAAATGTTCCTTGAACACCTCCAGGGTCGGTGACTCCACCACCTCCCTGGGCAGCTCACTGCACTGCCTGACCACTCTTTCAGAGAAGTAGCATTTCCTCATGTCCAGCCTGAATCTCCCCTGGTGCAGCTTGAAGCCATTCCCTCTGGTCCTATCACTAATGACACGAGAGAAGAGGCCGACCCCCAGCTCACTACAACCTCCCTTCAGGAAGTTATAGAGAGCAATGAGGTCTCCTCTGAGCCTCCTCTTCTCCAGGCTGAACATTCCCAGCTCCTTCAGCCTCTCCTCATAAGGTCTGTGCTCCAGACCCCTCACCAGCTTTGTTGCCCTTCTCTGAACCCCCTCCAGGGCCTCAATGTCTTTCCTGCAGGTGCAGCCTCATCAGTGCTGAGTACAGGGGAACAATCACTTCCCTGATCCTGCTGGCAACACAATCTCCCCTTTTAAGTCTAGAAACTGTTACCCTTTGTCCTATCACTATCCACATACATCAAATGTTGATTTCTCTCCTGCCTATGAATTCCTTTTAAGCACCAGAAGGCCACAAGATTTCCCTAGAGCATTCCATTCTCTAAGCTGAAAAAGCCCTGCTGCCTCAGCCTATCTCTGTAAGAGAGGAGCTCCAGCCCTCTGAGCATCTTCACGGCCATCCATTGGACCCATCTGAAAAGGCCCACATCCTTATGCTTAGGCCCATACATGGACATAGGACTCCAGGTGGGAGTGACCTCACGAGGTCAGAGCATAGGAGAACAGTCCCGTCCCTGCCCTGCTGTCTCCCTCTCCATTGACACAGCCCAGGATACTTTTGGCTGCCTGGGCTTTCAGTGCAAGACCTTAACAGTGCACAGACTCAACACAGTGACCACGTGCAACTTGAACTGGGGGTTAGAAGACCTCAATAGAGAATGAGTCCGGTGCAACCTAAACTTAATTTCCAGACGACTTCGTGGAGTGAAAACATTCAGCCTACAGCCCCATTCACCACACTTGCACTCAGCGTGGGCGCTCCCAATGCTGTCCAAACCACAAAGTCTCCGTGTGAGGAAGGCCGGTGTCCCAACACCGCTCTTCAAGAGCGATGAAGCCGAGCCCCGTTCCTCAGAGGCCGTTACCCGCTCACCTCACCACCGTTTCAGGCCACACACGCCCTGCCCTCCTAATATTCGCTCCCCGCAGGGAAACACCGCCCAGCCCTGATCCCGCTGCCTCCTCCTCCTCCTTCCCCCTCCCTGCCGTCAGCAACGGACCGGACTCCTCGTCCTTTTTGTCAAACTTCTTGATCATGTCGCCAGCACTCGCCCTCTTCCCTTCGAGCTGCGGTTCCTACCGGAAGGCGCAGCGGTTCCCACCGGAAGACCCGCCTCCTCGCCTGACAGCATGCCGTCTGATTGGTCACAGAGCTGTCACTCAAGCTTCTACCCTCAGTTGGCCTTCCTTCTCTCTGAGCCACGTCCCCCCGCCCGCAGCTGATTGGACGGGGCTGAGGAGGGCGGGAAGTTGGCCTTAAAGGGACCGCTCCGTCATTTTGTGTGGGGGTGTTTGATCTTCTCGACTGACAGAAAAATAAATAATCTGAACCCCGTAATAAACAATAAACGCACATTTTAATCACCAGGTGCCCTCAGAAAGGGTTATTGTAACCGAACTACAGGATCCAGCACTTGATCTTGTTGAACTTCATCCCATTGACCTCAGCCCATCAATCCAATATGTCCCGGTCCCTATGAAGGACCTTCCTACCCTCAGGAGATCAACACTTCCCCCCGACTTGGTGTTGTCTGCAAACTTACTGAGGGGTGTACTCGATTCCATCATTCAGATCACCAATAAAGATATTAAATAGAATGGACCCCAGTACTGACTTCTGGGGAGCACCACCCCAACAGATGGGTGGGGAAAAGGAAGGGGAAGGGGAAAAGAAAGGGAAGATCAGGAGAAAGGAAAGGAGAAAGAGAAATAAGAGGAGAAAGGAAAGGAAAAAGGAGAAAGGGGAGGAGAAAGAGAAATAGGAGGAAAGGAGAAAGGAGAAAGGGAGGAGAAAGGGAAGAGAAAAGGAGAAAGGGAAGGAGAAAAGAAGGGAAAGGAGAAAGGGA
>NW_024962265.1:299716-303771 GCF_019238085.1 Lagopus leucura
GGAAGGAAAGGAGAAAGAAAGGAGAAAAAGAAATAGGAGGAGAAAGGGAAGGAGAAAGAGAAATAGGAGGAAAGAAGAAAGGAGAAAGAGAGGGAGAAAGGAAAGGGAAGAGAAGGGAAAAGGGAAGAGGAAAGGAGGAAGGAAAAGAAAATGGAAAGAAAACAAAGGAGAAAGGGAAGGAGAAAAGAAGGGAAAAAGTAAATTAAAAGAAAATCGAAAGGAAAAGAGAAAGGAAAGTAATACGGTTTCTTAGCCAAACTGAATGTTGGTTCAGTCTCAGCTGTGTTCTTTGGACACACTCTGGGTCTAGTTGCAAAACTGGCTCCTGTTTACTTCAGCTGTTAACTGCCCAAACCACCTGAGTGCTCCCCTCCCTTTATCTGCCCGTTCTCTTGTTTGCTATATTGCTTTAGTAGATTAAAATGGCAAGAGATAAAGGCATTAATGAGCATGATTGCAGGTGCTTTTTGGAGTAGTCAGGTGCCAAATGCTGAAATTGATGAGTGAGCAAACCCTTAGGGCCCTGCTGCTATGCGAGTAGATGGGAGCAGGGGATTTCTGCTGATTCTCAGGTTAACGCTGCTCATGAGCCAAATATTTTCCTTCCAAAGTTGTGTTTCACATTTGCTCATTGAGTGTATTTGCTGAAACACTAAGATCTGAGGCTAGAATTAATCTCCCCCAACCTCAGCTAGATAAAAATTACGTGTCTTGTCTCAGATGGTCATCCAGGTTTCTTCTTTATTGAGTAGAAGGTGAAAGGGGGGGAGGAATGGAGATGTTGCACATGGACCAAGCATCCCATCTGGAGGTACAGACATCCACTGAATGCCTTTCCTCAGCCTCTAAACTTCCTTGTTATCTCTGTTTTGCAGTCAAGAAGTGAAGGGATATGATAGCATGATGTGCTACTAGCTGTGACAGAGGTAAAGCTCTGGGATATTTTGACATCTTTCCTTAGGCAATGAAATAGGAATGGAATAAGAACAGAATAGAATAGGAACAGAATACAAATGAAAGTTGAACTGGAATGGAATATGAATAGGAGTGGAACATAACAAGATTGCAATAGAATAGGACTGGAGTGGACCCGTTTGCTTGCTTGTTTTAGTTTTGTTTTTTTTGTTTGTTTTAAACCTGCATGTGGTTTTTTCCATGTTCTCTGCACTTGGCTAGCCAACTTGGTAATAGCCAACTGAGTTGCACAACCAAGGTGATAGCACAAAGGCAAAAGCAAACAGCAAAGACGTGTTGGGAATGTCTTTTCCTATCAGCATCACTGAAGTGTCTCAGACTCGGACCCTACAGAATCTTCTGCTGTGGGCACAGTTTCTTGTCGTGTTTAATACAGTTTAAGTGAGGAGCATTCCAAAACTCACGTCCTCTTCCCTTTCCTAGCTGCTTGCTTTGAATGATTCCCTGTGAAAAACATCTGTAAACGATTTTCTTCTTAAAGTTGAACTTTTCTTCACATTTTACCAACATAGTTCATGAAGAAGATATGTATTTCATCACAGTTTCTTGACTTCTGCTTGTAGTGCTGTCTGTTTACCTTCGCATGGGATTTTTCACAAAAAAGACATTATCAAGGTTCTTTTTCAATAATGCACTGATATTTATACTTACCCGTAGTTCCTTTTAGGGTTGCTGAGGTGCAGCCAGTTCTGAGCCAGAAGGTTAGGAAGTTTTAGACAAGAAACAAAGAGTGGAGTGGCCATTTCTGACATGTCCAAACTCAACTCCCCCATTGGCGGCAGAACCAACTTCTGACAACACTGCCTTTTTTCTGGAAAATGCCCAGATAATAAGTTCAAATCTAACTGTTTTCCAATAGCAGAGTGAGGAGATGGCAGCGATGGATGAGTTGATTTGTTGTCCCCCTCCCTCCCCCCAGAATTGCAAAAGGCATAAGAAGAAAGCAATCTAGAAATGCTCACCATTACCACAGACTTAGTTATCTGCTTTTCCTTTCCCATGCTTTATTTTCCTCTTTTCAGGCCATCCTTGATAGCTCCACTTGAGACAATTTAATTGTGTTTATTAAGTACGAAGAATGATTGCTATTGCTATAAAATAAACAGCATGGCGAAGAATCTCAAACTCTGATTTCTGTAACCACTGAAGTATTCAGAAAATTTGTTCCATCAGCCCTGCTTACATTTCTTTCGCCAGATGGAAGAAAGAGCTTGCTACATTCAAAAACCAGTCAGCTCTTATCATTTGAGCCCCCTTAGGCGGTTTGGAAGTTAATAAAACCTCACTAAACAACACGCATCTTCAATTGTTTGATCTGGATGAGAAATGCAGAGCTGGCGTTTTGCTAAACTCCTTTTATTCCACATTGCAGCTGTTTCCCAGCCTGGCACAAGTTCAAAGGAAGATAGAACTTTTCATGAGAAAGACAATTGGCCCCAAGGGTTTTTCTCTCCTCCTGGATATGGGAAAGAAGCGTGGCTACGCATCAGTGGGGAGGAACTGATATGTTGCCCCCAGTACCTGCAGCCAAGCTGTAGGCACCATGTTGAGTAATCACCAACAGCATGAAGTTCAATGCCAGGTGCTGCGGCTGGCATAGAGCAATGCCAGACATGGAGAGGAGTGGGTGGAGAGCAGTTCAGAAGGAAGGAACCTGAATTTGGGATGCATGGCCATCTGGCCAAAAGTGGGGAGATTTCTTTACCGTGAGGGTGATCAAACACTGAAACAGCCTCCTAGTGAGGTGATTGGTGCCTCATGCCCATCAGCGTTCAAGACACATTTGGCTAATGCCCTCAGTGGTATGCTTTAGATTTTGATCAGTTCTGAAATGGTCAGGCAGTTGAACTCAGTGATCTTTGTAGATCTTTTCTAACTGAACTACTCTACTCCTATGCCTATTCTGTTCCGTTCCGTTCTGTTCTATTCCGTTCCATTCCATTCCATTCCATTCCATTCCATTCCATTCCATTTCTATTCCCATTCTATTCCATTCCATTCCATTTCTATTCCCATTCCCATTCCTATTCCTATTCCCATTCCCATTCCACTCCCATTCCATTTCTATTCCCATTCCCATTCCACTCCATTCCATCCCATTCCATTTCTATTCCCATTCTATTCTATTCCATTCCATTTCTATTCCCATTCCCATTCCTATTCCTATTCCCACTCCCATTCCACTCCCATTCCATTCCATTTCTATTCCCATTCCCATTCTGTTCCTATTCCACTCCCATTCCGTTCCATTGCATTCCATTCTGTTCCATTCCATTCCATTTCTATCCCCATTCTATTCCCATTCCTATTCCATTCCATTTCTATTCCCATTCCCATTCCATTCCTATTCCACTCTCATTCCGTTCCATTCCATTCCATTCCATTCCGTTCCGTTCCGTTCCATTCCATTTCTATTCCCATTCCCATTCCATTCCATTCTATTCCATTCCTTTTCCACTCCCATTCCATTCCATTCCATTCCATTTCTATTCCCATTCCATTCCATTCCATTCTATTCCTATTCCACTCCCATTCCATTTCATTCCATTCCTATTCTACTCCCATTCTGTTCCGTTCCATTCCTATTCCATTCCATTCCATTTCCATTCCCATTCCTATTCCATTCCGTTCCTATTCCCATTCCCATTCCTATTCAATTCCCATTCCAATCCTATTCCATCCCTACTTCATTTCATCCCTATTCCATCCCTATTTTTATTCCCATTCCCATTCCATTCCTATTCATATTTCTTTTTCATTCCTATTCCACTCCTATTCATATTCCATTCCTGTTCCTACTTTATTCCTATTTCCATTCCATTCCTATTCCATTCCTTTTCTGTTCCACCACCACTGCCACTACAGAGGCTATGTCCAGGGCCATGCAGTAACCACAAAGCAAACAACGTCTCTGTGTCACCTGTCACAGCTCCAGTGCTGGGGCTTCTGCCCACAGCATTAATTAAGGTGGGTAAATATGGAGCATTATCAATAATGTGCCATCATTTGGCATCTATAGCAAATGCAGATGAGGCCTGTGGGTGGCTGCTGATTGCAGGGCAGAATTAATCTTCCTGAAC
>NW_024962265.1:303781-340234 GCF_019238085.1 Lagopus leucura
TGTTCTATGATCTTTAAGGACCCTTCCAACCCAACCATTCTATGACTATGAAATCTTCCCAACCCCATGACTAAACTCTCTTTTAGACCTTTCCACTGTTCTCCTTTGACCACTGCACCATCTCAGGCCCCCAGGAGCAGATCTCCTGTCCTCCAATGTGCTGCAGTTCCCTTCCAACACCTTAATGATCTTTCTGTAGGCTCTTACATCAAAACCACTTTTCTCATTGTTTGTGGCTCCCTGTATTTCTTCTTTTTAGAGTGCTGCTCTAAAGAGCAAGCAGAAACAGAGGGGAAAAAATGGTTTCTGAACTTCTCCATCAGAGGTGTTCCTTCCAACACAGTGTCATAGTGACATGTGGAGTCAACTGGGACGCAGCCAGAAGAGCTAAGCATAATGCACTACAGCTGCCCTAATTAGCACAGCAGGACCACAGAGCTTAATTTCGTAATCCTATGACCCAATTAACCAGCTGGAGGGAGAACATCTGTGAATCTGTTTGAAAAGGACCAGCTTGAGCTGTTAGCCTTCAGCTGGGGCTGTTGGAGCTGCGTCACGTACGTGTTTATCTGGCTGGATATCCCAGAAAATGCCATGTATCAATTCTGAAGTGCTGTGTTGCTTCTGATTCCTTGGGATGAGGTCCCTTCCAACCCAAGCCATTCTATGAATCTATGATCCACAAGAAACACGATGACCTGATTTTTGGAAACATGTCTGCCTGTCTGGATTATTTTCTCAGTTTTTCCTTCTGTCTGAGCATTCAGAGTTGCTAACCTCTCATTCCCTTAAGTCTGCATCATCTGGATAATATGATGATGGGTTAGGGTTAGGGTTAGGTGCCATCACATTTTGCTTTTCAGTCACGTAAAGAATGCAGAGAGAATACACTTAGAATATTTCTGATTCTACTTTTGCACGCAGCCCAGCAAAGGCAAATCAAGAACCAGATGCGTTCCTTCAGCAGAAAGTTTGAATTGTTGCTTCCGTATGATACATTTATACAAACCCCTGGAGCTGCAGTTATTTTCATGTGGCTGTATATATGTTGGGGGAAATCAAGTGGTGGCTGCACAGACCAAATGTGTCACAATCATACTTCTGAGCAGCGTGAACATGCAGAACAAGAAGGAATCTTTGTTCTTTGGGGCCACTTCAGCCTTCTGCTTTTTCTTTGTGAATGAGCTGTAAAGGAAGTTGGACTTGATTCTTCCAACTTGGGATATTCCATAAAGCAATTTTTGCTGGGTATGGCTAAATCCGAAGAAGGAATGTTGAAGCATTCAATGTTGTGCATGGAATGAATCCCAAAAGAAAGGATAGAAACACAGAATCACTGAGGTTGGAAAAGACCGCTAAGATCACCAAGTCCATCCCCGACCCATCCCAATAAACTGTGTCCCTCAGTGCCACATCTCCAAGTGCAGGTCGACAAAAAAATGAGTCTAGACTGGGACTTATCTGCTATCTTCAGGAATTGTCATTTGTTTTCTGAAACCCTGAACTTCAAATCTGAACTTAATTAATATGGTTTTGCTGTCTCAAGCCAAAGTCCATCCTCCAAATACTTTGTTCCTGTGGAGCAGGAGGGTGATTTCAGTTCGTCTTCTTCAGTTAAATCTTGGGACAGCATTCCTCTGTTAAAGGTACTAAAAAAGACACGGTCAGTGCAATCTGTCTTCTTATTAAATCCCTTTTTACCCCTAATTCTGCACTAGCTCACATAGCAATACTTGTATATCACTGAAGTGTTACACACAGAACACAACCCATGAGGTTGTGGCTGCTCACTAGTTTTGAGGAGCACTGACATTTGCTTAATCCTGGATGGCATGATGCAGAAAGACTAAAAATACACCCGAGAAATGAAATGTAATAGTTGGATTAAAGTCTGAGCTCCAAAAATAGGGTGCTGAGTAACCATGTCTAAATAGCAAAATCGGAGTGTTCCACAAGCTCCGGCTCTGTCAGGAGCTCTTTCTTTTGACAGCTTATGGAGCTTGTGCAAGCCTCCAGCTGAAGTGTTACAGCCTTACCTTTCACCATAGAGTCATAAAGGCTGGAAAGACCAATCAGATCATCCAGACTCAGACAATTCAATGGGACTGTGGTTGGTTGTTCCATTGTAAATCGTGAATTCCTCCCAGGGTTGTGGTGTGGCGGCACAAACTCAAGTCTTGTGACCAAAACATGTGTTTTCTTTGAGAAGAGGCTGTGACACTTATAATAACCTCAGAAACAGAGAATTCCAGGAATCCCAGAGGATAAAACCCAAAGTACTCTGAGATACAAACGCCGTTTGTGGTCTCACTGGTACTTTCCCAGTCTAAGTTGGGAAATTGGAAACAAAAGTGAATTTCCAAAAAATCACAGCGGAGATCCCCACTGAGCCATGCAGCCCCAGGTCTTCCTCATCTCCTGGATTCCTCGATGGTAAAGTCATGCTGAACTCCAACATGGAGCAATTCCTCTCATCCAGCTCAGGAGCAGCCTTGGGAAAGGTAGGATGCTTTCCTGCAATGTAACAGGCTCACACCCTTCTGCTTGGCTCTGTTGGGGTATTCCTCTGGGCAGTGAAAGCCTTTTATGTGAACTCTGCCAACATTCAGCCAGAAATGTCAAGTTGTTAAGAGGAATCAACATAAATGCATAAATCCTATGACAAATGACTGTGGGTTTCATGCGGTGTATTTTAGTTCCTAGCAGAAAACGGTCTTTCTCTGGTGCTAAACACTGTGTTGTCATCATTGTTGGCTTCTTCTTTCTCCTTTTCCTCCTTCTTTCTCCTCCTCCTCAACGTGCTTCTATGATTCCACCATTCTCCTCTTCCTCCTCATCTCTGCCACCACCATCACCATCCTTCAGCTCCTCCTCATCAGCTCCATTTTTCTTTTGCTCTTTCTGCTCCTCTTACTCCCCCACGTCACCATCGTAACCATCACCTTCCTCTTCCTCCTCCTCATCACCACCACAGTCCTCCTCCTCTTCCTCTCTTTCCTCCTTCATCATCACAGTCACAACCACTCTCCTCCTTCTCTTCCCTTCCTTCATACTCATCATCTTCATCATCACTACCATCACCATCCTCCTTTTCTTCTCCATCATCTTCATCACCATTAGTGCCACCCCCCCTTCTCCTCTTCATCATCATCATCTTCATCATCACCCTCTTCCTCCTTTTCTTCTTTTCTTCTTCTTCTTCTTCTTCATCATCATCAGCAGCACAACCACCCTCCTTCCCTTCTTCTCCATCATCATCAAATTTAGCTCATTAACTCACTTGTAGCACCCATAGCATAAGGTATTTTGCATTTATACACACCTGGGTGGAAGGGCCATCAGGTCAACTCCATTTAGCACCATCTCACAGCTGTGGGTCACACTGACTTCTGCCCCTCCAAACCCCACACTTGCATTAAACATTTGCAGCCTTAATTGGGTGTAACCACAGCGTGACTAATTGCCATCGTGGCACCAGAAAATCAGCTCCTTCTTCCATTAGAGAGGCTCAGTAGTACTGTCGTGCCATATGGCAAAATTATAAACACTGTAATTACTTCCTTGATAAGGAAATAATTTAATATATATATTTGAAATGGCTTACTGTAATTTCTTTCCAGGTGTCACTGCTCTGGGAGAGAGAGGCCATATGCTACAATGAGATAAGATAAAATTAAATCAGTTTGATGGGAAATGAGCCCGGTGTGACAATCTGATCTGTACAAATGGTTTCTAGAAATCTTTGGTACTTAGTACTTCTGGATAAGCCATCCTCCCAGCTATTCCCCATAAATGACCTCAAATATTCCTCAGAGGTAGTAATGCTTAAAGATGATCTCACATCCCCACTGGTGATATGCACTTAGTGCAGGAACACACAGCTCAACATTCTTAAGAAATGAAATAGTTCCTGGATGAACACCCCAAAAAACAGCAAAAACAGATTTGTTGTCCCTTCGTAAACAACAATTTGGGTTGATTTTAGCTGGGAAATACACCCAATGGAATATTTTTACCCAAACAAAAGTCTGCTGCTCTGCATCTTGGAACAAACATTGTGCTTCCAAAGACATGGAATCATGGATGCAACACAAGTCCTGTTCTGAATCCAGCTTTTCTTACTCCAAAATCTTCAGCGTAAGAGTCGTAGTCAACAGTACAATCTTCCTCCATCCAAGGAGGAACAAACAAACATCAGCTGAAAAATACAATAGAGTCATTGGATGAGGCAAAAGCTCATCAGCTATTTATATCCATCCTCCCCCAAAGGCAAGAAAGCCCAAAAATTATTTTTCACATGCTATGAAAGACAGCCCTTATGTTTGTAGGGGTGGTGAAAGCCTTTGAAAATACAAAATTCGAGCTCAGTCCCAGGTTATCTCCATATCCCATGGTTAGGGATGCTCTAGGTCACATTATTGTCCTGGTGGGTAGGGCAAAATGAGAAGGATCCTTTGATGCCGTGCATTGAACTCAGCACACAAAGAGCTTCCTTATGGAAGGGTTTAATGGGTTGATGCCCAAAATTGTGGCCTACTGATAGCTCTGATTTTTGTAGAAAATCCTCCTATGGGAAATAAGGCATTCCCAAGAAACACATTTTTCCAGCTTTGCTAACATAAACTTACGTGTTGTTTACATTATCCAATAAAACTTTCGTAGCTACACGGTTTATTTTTACAGGGATTGCCAAAAAAATCCCTTTGGGATCAGTAGTGAAAAAACATTGTGTTTTTGAGGGTTTTTTTTGAATGAGTGCTTTAAGAAGAAGAGTGGAAACTTCTCAAACCCCAGGGACCTCCCATACCAAATCCCGGCGTTGTTGCCCTCAACTGTTTATTGCTGGTGAACTCTAACCCACTGATTGCTCCTTGTAACACTCATGAAAAATCCTCACCTGTCCAGAGTTCACAGACCGAAGGCTGTGTTCAATCCGCAGTGGAGCGCCTTTAAATATGGAGCTTTAGGATTGTGAGATCTCAATTTGCATGCAATTGGTGCAGCGCTTTGATCTGCAGGATCCTGAATATTTCTGCTAACAAATCTTGGCTACATACAACCAATTCTCAACGTTTCCAGTCTTGCTCTTTGTGAAATATGTTTGGAAGGGTTTAATGATTGATCAAACGGTTACCAACGCAGTACTGTTCCACCATAGAGGTCGTCGAACGGTAATAATTTAACTGCTTCCCATGAAGGATTTCTGGTTGGATATGGAAAGCTATATCCTTCAAATTGCCCTTCCCTTTGGCTGTAGTAAAGCTATTCACCAGTATTCACCCATCAAGACAGAATGAGTTGTGGTCAATGGAAAAGGACCTGGAGGCACACAGAGCATGGAGCCACGAGGTTGTCTGGGGAGGATTTATTGTACAGGCATCTTCCAGGGCCTTGGATCACGGCTTCATTTCCAGTTTGGCATCAGCAAACTCCAGCACTGAAGGCCTCTGATATCTGCATCCATGAGGTCTTCCACCCAACCCAACCCAACCCAACCCAACCCAACCCAACCCAACACAACCCAACACAATCCAGCCCAGCCCAATGCAACCCAATGCAATCCACCCCCCTGACCCAACGCAACCCAACAAAAAAGAGTTTTTGTTGAGAGTTTGGTATAAAAGTTACGCAACCAGAGCACAAAGAAGCTTTTAGCATTGGATCCAACCAGGGGCATCTGGGGGGGGTGGGGTGGCTGCATTGCCCCATAGTACCACATTTCCATTGGGCAGCCTGTCCCCAGGCTAAAGACTTCATTGTTCCCTACTAAGAACTGCATCTCCTCCAGATGCTGCATCACAGTGATACTGCATCCTACTCCAAGTTCTGCATCCCACCCCAGGTACTGCATTCCACCCCAACCACCACATTCCATCCTGGGTACCACATCTTCTCCTTCTTGGGTATCCCATCCATCCCAGTATTACATTTCCTCTGAGGTAATGCATCTCCTGATGCCTCAATCCATTTGAACCCATCTTGCCTGGTCTAGATTTTAGATTTAGGCAAGACATTCACCTTTTGTGCTAGAGGTCTTCATGTTGTCTTTTGTCCCAGGTGAATGTGAAACTCTTCCCTCTTCCAAACGACATTCCTGATGACGTGGGTTATAATGAATTTCCCATCAGAATGACATCCCTTCTCTCACTTTTTCTATTATATCCCCACTTAGGATATCACATCCTCCTCACGTAACACACTATTGCATCCTCTGGGAGTAATGCATCTCCCTCCAGTGTTGCATCCCTCTTTGGATACTGTATCTTTCTCCACTTTGGGTACTGCGTCCCTCCTCAAGTACTGCATCCCCCTTTTAGGTATCACATCCTCTTTTTGGGTACTGCATCCTTTGAGTTTGGCATCCTCCCCACTTTGGATACAGCATCTCCACTTTGGGTATTGCATTCCCTCGTTGGGTATTGCATCGCCCGAGTTTTACATCCTCCCCCTTTTGGGACCCTCTTTGGGTCCTTCTTTGGGTACTTGGCTACCGCACCTCTTTGGAGTCCCGCATCCCGTTCGCATCCCTCACACCCCCACCATCCTCCTCCTTCCCCTCCTCCCCCAGCCCCATCCCTCTCCATTCCCTATTGGTCGACGTGTCCCCACCGATCACCCCGTGCTGAAACCGAAAGCGAAAGAGGGAAGAAAGAGCGAGGCCATGGCCGGCGGCGGCGGCGGCGGCGGATCGCGGAGGGGCGTCGGCGTGGAACCGCTCGGGGAGCGCTGAGTCCCCCCGCCCGGCCCGAAACCTCCGCCCATGGATCGGCTGCTGCTGCTCTGCGCTGCTCTCGCCCTATTTCTGCCTTCTAGCGCCTCGGACAGCGGTAAGCAGAGCGGTGCGAGGGCTCTCGGCTTGCTGGTGGGAGTACGCGCGTCTCACTCGTGCTCCTACGGGTGTCCTCGATTTACTCGTGGGTATTGGAGTGGAGACACACGCTGCGCCATGGGGTGAATCACAGGGCTCTCCGCGTGGCTGTGCTGCACATAGATACTCCGGGCTTCCCTCTTGGTGCCCACGCAGCACCCACTCATGACCAGGATCCCCTCGTGGTGTCCATGGGGTGCCCACAGTGTACCTCAATTGTCCCCCCACTGGGTGCCTGTAACACTCCCCCAGCAGCATCCGTGGAAGCTGGGGGTGATTTTAGGATCTCAGTGCTGCACCACGGACCCATAAGAACCCATAGCATCTGAGTGCTGCACACACAAAGCCATAAGGACCCATAGGACCTGGATGCTGCACCATGAATCCATAAGGACACACAGGATTTGAGTGCTGTACCATGAACCCAAAAGGACCCATAGGATCCAAGTGCTGCACGACAAAACCCAAAGGTCCCAGAAGATCCAGTTGCTGCATCATGATCCCATAAGGACCCATAAAATCTGGATGCTGCACTGTTGACCCACACGATGGACCCATAAGGACCCTCAGGAAATGCATCTCAATGGGATTTCCCCATAGAGACCTCCAGGAAAGACATCTGAATGGGATTTTGTGCTGCACGTTTATCATATGGACTGCCAGGAGATTCATCTCAGTGGTATTTCCTCATATGGATCCCCAGGACATGTATCTCAATGGGATTTTGCACTGTGTGTTTCCTACACAGACGCCCCGGATCTTTCAATGAGGCTTGGTAAACTTTCATGGAAGTGCAGGAAATAGAGCCGCCCGCCAAAAAATCTCTGGGATAGCTTAATGCTCCTTCTTTTTTGCTGCCAAATCTGCAATGTGACAGAAAATGAGCATTTTTTGTAGTGAATCAAGCACAGAAGAGCATTCCCTGAAGGCACTGTGCTCCTGCCCTGCCCTTTAAACGACATTCCCAGCAGTGGTGATTCAATCAGGATCATGATTTGGGGCAGAAAGCACCACTGTGGGCTAATTGTGGCTATGCATCCCCAAAGAGGGGATTCTTCAGTGTCTAATGGTTGTGAGTTTCCACTGATGGGATTCTCCAATGTTTAACAGCCGTTGTGCATTCCCACATCTGGGATTCTCTGGTGTCTAGTGGTGGTTGTGCATCAGTTCCCAGAGAGGGGATTCTGCATTGTCTAACTGTGGTTTTATCTCACGCATTCTGGGATTTCCTGCCTTTGGGAAGGGTGTGGGATACTCATGTGGCAGCAGCTGGCCTTATCCTTTGGTTTCTCCCATCTCCTGGCTCAGTGTCTGCTCCTTGGCACCATTGCCAGCCCATGTCATAGCGTCGTGGTGCTGCTGTCGGTGGGATGCTGTATACTGGTGGGTTGGAGAATGTCTGGGAGCAGGTGGGAATGCCCAGAAGTGTCTCTGGCCTCCGCCATGTTTCCATCCCTGTCCCTATTGCTATCATGTTCCTTTCCTCATTGCCATCATGCTTTCATCCCTATTGAGCTTCTATCCCCATTGCCAGCATGCTCCTCCCCCTATCATTCCCCTCTCCATGGGATGGCCACAACTGCAGCCTCAACTCCTGCTCAAGAGCCCACACATCATAGAACCAAAGAATCATAGAATCAGTAGGGACCCACGAGGAGTCCAACTCCTGGCTCCACGTAGGACCACTCAAAATCCAGGCAGCTCTGACATTCCCGTTGTCATCTCCTTTTCCATTTGCCCCATCCGCAGCGGTGCGATGCGGCCGTCCCAAGGAAGTGGCCAATGCGATCATCGACGCGGGCGACACGGAGCTGCTCCACACCAGCCTGCGTTACACCTGCAAGCTGGGCTACAAACGCAAAGCTGGCACCTCCACCCTCATCCAGTGCGTCCTCCATCATGGCAAGCCTGTCTGGACGTCCACTGAGCTGCAGTGCATTCGTAAGTGGTCGTGCCTCCAGAGATGGGACGCATTGGGATGGGCTGAAGGAGGACTAAGGGTGGTATTGCTGCTGCTGATGGTGTCTTTGTTGTGTTTACCCAAAGGGGATCCGGCTCTACCTCTGCAAACCCCAAGCCCTGAGCTCTCGACAGTGAGGACAAGCCAAAGAGGTGAGGAAGAGATGAATGTGGCAAAAAACTCAACTATTGTGGCGTGGGAAGCAAAATAGAATCAGAGGGTCATAGAACTGTAGAATCACTAAGGTTGTAAAACACCTCTAAGATCATCCAGACCATCAACCCATCACCACCATGCCCATTAAGCCATGCCCCTGAATAGAATCACAGTCATTAAGGTTAGAAAAGACCTGCAGTATCATCGAGTCCAATCACCAACCCAACCCCACCATGACCACTAAGCTGTCCCTAAATAGAATCACAGAATCATTGTGCTTGGAAAAGAGCTCCAACATCATCAGGCCCAACAACCAACCCAACCCCACCATGCCCACTAAACCATGTCCCTAACTGCCACATCTGCCCTCTTCTTGACTACAGGGAATTATCCCATTTCAAAGTGATTGAGATGTACCAACCCTTGCCACGTCCAAATTAAAACACTGCATAGTGACCAGAGCGCGCTGCCCTAAATTAAATGGTTTTACAACATTCCCCCCTGCAGGAACCAACACCACTTCAGCAGCACTGCCTGTGCCATCACCAGAGACATCTGTGCCACCGGCAGTGCCTGAACCACCAGAGATGCCTACACCAGGAGAGGGGACAGCACTGGGGACAACCCCACTGCCCACCATCCCCATAGACAATACTACAGGTGAGGAGATAACCCACTGTGTTTCCATAGCCAAGGGCCCTTTCTCTTCTTCAATACAATTTTTCCCTTCTCACCAACCTTTTAAATAAGATCCTCCCTGATACTTCTCCTCATTTCTCAGGCTTCCCTAGCTCTGCAGCTGAAATCTCTACTCTTTTTTTTTTTTTTTTTGGCAGTTTCCACCCAGACTGTGGCCTCTTCCATTGGTAAGCATTGCTGGGTTGATGGTAAGAACAAGCTGCTTTGGTTTTTTTTTTTTACCCTAAAAAAAAACCAACATGGGCTGTGTGAGGTTTATGCCATAATTGAGGGCAATGTTTCCAAGAGGGGCAGCGTGCAGCACCCTGATTTCTTCCCTTGGCAAAGAGGATACCTTGAAAATGCACTGTAACAGTTGTGTGTAGTGTAGTTTTGACTGTTTTCCAATGATGAGCATTGGAAGATGCTCATCATCTGCCTTGTTTCTCCTTTAGGGGTCTCAATTCTGCTTGTTGTTAGTGTTGCGGGATTCTGCTACTGGAGGATGAAAATGTAGGTTTGTTGAGCATCGTGTGGCCCGTCCACAAGACTCATTGCTTTCCTGAAAGCTGTGGAAGACCCTGTGGGCACTGCTGACACATCTCTCCCATCCCTAGGCACGCACAGCAGAGCTATGTGGTGGCGGTGATGGCCATCCCCATGGTGGCTCCCAGTACCACAGTAGAGAACGATGAGATGTTGCCACCTGGTGACATCCCCATGGGCTGAGCACCCAGCACAGAGCACATTGGTGTACCTACCAGCCCAGCTAGCCAGGAGGATGCTCGAAGCTTGGTGCTTCCCCAAGTGGCAGTGGCATGAGACATGTCCCCACGCCCCCAGCTGGCCTTCGAACGGAGCATCTTCACTCCAGGGACATGTAGCTGCTCTCCTCAGCCTGAACAAGTGGATGGGATCACTCCAGTGCCAAGAGGTGAGTGGTTATCCTATCATTTGGCTCAACGAGCAACTCAAGTTGGCGTAAACTCAATGGAAATCCTAAATGGGAGCCAAAATTAGGCTAAGCACCCAAGCAGGGCTGGAAAAGTTACCAGGATGGGATGCAAGGGACAGAGCAAGGCCATTAATACGGCACCCATGGGTGGCCTGAGCCCATAGATGGTGCCCATCCTCTTGCAGACTGGGAGGCCATGATCAACGTGGTCCAGGCTGCTTGCCCTAGTAAAGGACTTTTGTGGTACGGAGGATGGAGTTTGGGTGCTGGGGCTGAAGGCAGGCTGTGTAAGTAAAACCATTCCCTGGCTAGGAGCAAGGCCTGCTGGACACCAGCCCCATCCTTAGAGGTGCTTTAACCCCAAATTGCCCCCCAAACACAGAAAGCAGCACTGCTTAGGGTCAACAGAGACCCAGGTGAGTATCCCCCCATTGTACCTTGACTCCCTCCCTGCTCTCTTCCAGCCATTCGGTCATGAACCAACAACCACTGCAAAGGGCTTCAGCTCTATCACCACTTCAGAGGTCATCCCCTCGTCCACACTCAGGGATCTTCGGGGGCAATTTCAGCGCTGATGCCAGCTGCTTGCAGGGGACTGCATTTGGGAGTGATTTGCTACAAGCACTACCAAAGCCTGAAGACAAGGACATGGCAATGATATCTGTTGTTATCCACTAATTTCCCTCCCCCCTTGCTACAAACTGGAGGTTTTGTACTGATGTTTTATACATAAAGGGTATATATTATAATGTAAAAATACGCACAGAGTGGCTGATTCTTTAGTTGGGTGTCTTGCCAGCCACAATGATGGGGAGGATAGTGGGAATGCTGGGACAGACAGGAGCTGGTTTGGAGTGAAATGCATCCCTGTAACAGCCAGGGCTTGCTGGCGGTCTTCCAGGTAGGACTGAACCAGAGGAAAGGAGACATTCCATGACTGCAGCTCCTCACTGATGGGTATAGTGAACACCAAAACTCTGCATGGGTAGAAGTTGGCTTTGAACAACGAGGATGGGTGGCTCATGGTTGAATACAGAGCTGCAGCTGCAGCAACCCACTGCAAACTCTAAATGAGCACTGCCATCCTCTAGAGGCAAAGGGTGAAGGCAAAGTGGGGGATCATCACCCATCTGGCTCAGGTGGAAGGCAAAAAGGGCTTCATCAGCTAGCTGGAAAGCCAACCCAATGTGTTCTTTCCTCACTTGTCCTCGTGTTTGTTTCACTGCTTTGGACTGTCACTTTTCTGTGAAGACACATGATAAAACAAGGTTTCCTACAAGCCCCAAATGCCATGGGATGGTTGGACAAGAGATGGAAGGGAATGCTGGAGGTCTATGGTCCTGTGTCTGCAAGAGCTTTGCAGTTGTATTCAAACTTTCAAGTTTCGAGCAAAGTTACCTGCAGTTTTGATAAGCAGAAAGTCTTCCCGGAGTCACTGCTTCAAAAGCAAAAGGAGAGCCAACAAAATAGCTGCCATTCCACAAATAACAGTGGAAGTCAACAGGATGTGGGAGCCTTCAACAAACATTGCTCATGGCTCCAGGCTGAACGCCAAGATCACGCCTCTACCTAAACTGGTTTCACTTTTGATCTGTGTATGATGTGGCCTCCGGGACAACAAGCCAAGGTGTTATCTTCAGGCAGGCAGCATAAGCCACCCTCTGATTGACAGGGTCACCATTCTGCTGGTACCATTGCTATTGTGATGGCTGAAAAACAAATATAACCCAGGAAGACTTCTTAATGGGTGAGGAAAAAACAAATCATTAAAGCAGTTGGGTTTTTTTGCCACAAACTTTATCTCTGTATTAAAAATGTTCTCTGGCTTCTTTCTGATCAGCTGTGTTAGACTGGAATTAAATTGAAGCAGTCCTTCAAATGCAGCCTCTCTTCCCTCAGTGCTTTGCTACAAAGAAATTAAGCCTGAAGAAACTTCTTGGCTGCAAGTAAGGCAAATGACTTAAATTCAGCTGGGAGAGATTATGACTTCCTTCTTCCCCAGCGATCCAGAACTGACAGTGAAAATGTCCCAGTTGAAACAGGCTCTGGGAAAAAGTTCATTTTCTAGGAACAACAAGTTTTTCTGGGTACTTCCCAGCATCAAGCTCCTCTTTTGTTGGATGAGGATTTCCCTGAGGCACAAAGTGGTAGAAAAGGCAGGGAAACCCCAGCAGCTTTGTCACTGAAAGTATTTTCCTGGAGATGGAGAGGATGGATGAGTAGTGCTCAAAAAAAAATAAAATAAAATAAAAAAGCTGTCCTGTCCAATAGACTGTGCTGTGCATATTCTTCGTTGCAGTGATGCAGGTCACCCTGACCAGCTCGTGCAGGGCTTGAGAAAAGGTCTCACCACTCCATATAGACAACCTGGATGGTTCCTCTTGGAGCTGGTCCCAAGAATCCAACCTGATTTTGGAGCATGGATGTGACAGCAGTTGTCATCCTGCATTCAGCACAGCTCTGGGATGAGGCAATGGCTCTGGGACTTGCAAGGCTTCGTTAGAGTACGATGGGCTCTTCATAAAGTGCTGGGAGGAAGGCCAGGGGTGTCATAGTGCCAAAATGCTTCTGCACACAGGAATAGCAAAGGTAGCCACCCATATTCCTGCTGCCGTTGCTCTGTGGGGGAAAAAGATTTGAGAAAAAAGTGAGGCTGGAGGAATGCAGCCTCCTGCTCCCAGCCCTGGGCTCAACCTACTGGGTCAGATAAGAGTGCAATGATGTGCCCAAAGTATCTCCTACCACCTCCCATGCAAAGGAATCCACTGCGGGACAGTTTGCTTAATAGCTGCAAGCAAATGTCTCCACGCAGGTTTTCTCTGGGGAGGAAGAGGATGCATGGCCAGGCAGTTGATATTTCCTCTCATACATGTACATGGCTCTTTGCAATGATAGGGAGTGAATCCTGCTCTTATCGCTGCCTATATTCCCTGCTGATGGATCAGAGCCATCTCTTATTTCCTGTCCCAGACATGGAGACCCACTGGATTTACCATGTGTTATGTGACTGCACTTTCTGAGTGAAGATCAACCCCAAAGCCATAAGGTGGAACTCAAGCCAAAACCGGACCCAAAAATCAGATTGTCAGCCTCTTGCTAGTTCACACACAGCTCCTGGCAGGGACAAAGCACGCTCTGTTCATCTCTAGGCAGATGTTTGATGGCCTCTGCAGAGTGAGGCAGATGCCCCAAGACAAACTGGGGTACGACACAAGAAAAAGCCCCAAAACGCCTCCACTTGAGACCACAGTCTCATGAGAGAGGTCAAGACCAGAGTGACTCTGTAGGAACTGCACCACTATCCCAAAATCATGTATTCAAGAGGTCAGAAATTAAGGGCTGAGCCACAGGACACTCCTTGCTCACTTCCACAGAAACTTAGCACTGAAGTTGTCCCTTCCCCTGAGATAGCTCAGAATGATGCCAGCCATCCCATGGCAAGAGCACCCTGTGAAGTCTCGTGATTGAAAACCATGATCTTATAGGTCTTCGTGGCTTGCTTGCTCAAGAAAAAGAAGCAGTGTTTGGAGGGGACATACATGAATCAGAGGCAGCTTCTTCACAACCAGCCTGGTGCCAGATTGCAACGTCTGTGTACACTGTTGTGCAGAACAAGCAACCCCGGTCTTCACAGCCTCACCCATCAGCTCCACTCGAAGGAAGTGCTCCTAGAAGACAAGAAAAGCAGAACAACAATAAAATAGCACTCACAGGGAGCTGAGATATGGGAACAGTTGATTTTTTGGAGTTAATTTTGTTGGTTTTTTTTTTGAGTGCCCTGGGAAATGACTTGCAACAGGGCGTGCTTATAAAAATACTGCCAAAAAGTGCCTAGTGACCAAGCAGAACTCAATGGCAGCTGGCAAGGAAGGAAGCAAAGTAAGGGCACTGCAACAGAAAAGGGAACCTTGCTCTGAGGTAAGGAGGAAGGCTATGAAGGCAACGTCCAAAAAGGATTGGGGAAAAACACTGCACCACTGGAACTGTTTGTCTTGCTACTGAAAGCGCAGTGCAGAGCAGTGGGAATTGTGCACAGTGCTCTCAGCTATTGAGGAGGTTGTAGTCCACCCTCAGCATGAATCTCAAGGTGATCTCACTATAATCCTATTTTAAGTTCCTCCATCACAAAAGACCCTCCAAATGTCCTTGCAGACACTCAAGGTCAAGTTGGAGCAGGCTCTGAGCAACCTGATTGAGGAGTCTCTGTTCTCTGCAGGGAGGATGGATGAGATGCCTGCTCTGTTACACATCAGGCAGTGCTGCTCAGCCAAATTGATGGGTTTGCTTTGGAGCAACGTGCCACAAAGTGCAGCTATCAGAACCCCACGTTGCCCTGCTCCAGGTTTCGCACACTTTGGAAGAATTTCACTTACCCCTGCCAATGCCAAAAGGTGCTCCAGGGACTGTGACATTAACAAGCATTTCTTTGCACGTGTCACTGCAACATAAAGCAGGTTCCATTCATCCTCAGGATGCATGCCTAGATAGAAGGAAAGATCATAAATGCACAGCTCTGTCATGCTGTAACTTCAGCTGGCGTACCTGAAATGACACCAGGAGCTTTTTTAGGAAGCTTGCCCTTGCAAACAGAGCTGCCAACAAGCCCTCCGTTTTCCTGCTGACTGGAAAGCTTGAAAAACTGTAAACATGTTTTGGATTTCTGGATAAAAAACTAAGGAATGACTGAGAAGTTGATTAAGAAGGAGAGAAGATGCGAAACGAAAGTTTTTTAGCTGGAAAGTGTGATGTATTATCTGGCTCTTTGCAAATAGCAAAATAACTAATTAGATAACTCATCACCAGAGCTTGAAGATGCCACTGGAATAAATAAGAATACTTTTCTAAATAACTTCTGTTCTCAAATTCTGATCAATTTAGTCCAACGCACTGAGACACTGGGAAAGGCTTAATAACTGATTCAGAATCTCTGCCCCCTATAGAATTTTTTTTTCTAATGAAGGATTTGAAAGAGGCACATTAGAATGACGTTTGACAGGTCTTTTCCAGTACAATATCATTATTTTTTATGCAGATCCTGAGGCAGAGAAAGATTCAATGACATTCTCAGGGCCAGACAATGAGTCAGAGGCAGAAATGGTGAATGAATGGCAGTCTTGACTCAGGGACTGTGGCTTACACAAGTGGCTTTCACTCCTCTTGTCACCAAAGGTCCCAGCATATCCTAATCCAATTGCTTCTGCATAAAGGGTGCAACTGTGGGAGAAGAAGATGGGCTCCCAACCACATCTGGTTGACCTTGGGCTTAGCATGACCTGCATGAAGCTACTGATGAATACGTTGTCCTTGATGGGCCAGCTCCTTGGGGACAGTTTTGACAAACAGCTTCTAATTGGCTATGTTGTCATTCATTATCCTGGAAGAAAGTTGTGGGCAGGGTCAGGTGAAGGCTTTCCTGCATGATTTTCCACTGATACAGACTGATGTTTAATTTCAAATGCCATTTCAAATGCCATTGGCTTCATGGGGTGACAATGGCTATCTTGGAGATTAGAAGTCCTGCAGCACAGTGGTAATGCATTGGAATAGGCTGCCCAAGGAGGTGGTGGAGTCACTGTCCCTGGAGGTGTTCAAGAAATGTGGAGATTTAGCACTGAGGAACATTGGTTAGTGGGCATGGTGGGGATAAGTTGGTGTCGGGCTTAAGCTTGGTGTTCTCCTACTGTCAGAGAACAACGTGATTCTGTGACTTGTTAGAACAGCACAGCAAGACCAGGAAGGTGCTACATGGCTCACAGCAGTGCCTTTCCCAAGCGTGGCCTCTCTGTGCTGCCAGAGAACTACAAGATCAAATGATTTCTAGAACAGCACAACCTTGCAAGATAAGCACCAGCATCATGCTTTGTTTCTCCATTTTCAGGTCAGGATGGGTGCCACACACAGGTATTCCCTTACCAATAATGAATTGAGGTCTTCCCTGGTTATTGTCTCTGGGACATGGTACATCCACAAAGTCATCTGCAACCAGCACTGTGTCAAACTCCAGGCCTTTGGCTTGGTGGACGGTGCCTATTAGGTAATCTGTAACCAGAGCACATAATAAAAAAAATTAAGAAAAAAATAAAAAAGAAAAAATTATCCATGTTGCTGCAATGATTTATATTTTTAATTTCACAATGATTCCACATGCATTTCACCTCTCCCCAAACACAAACTGGGAGCACAGCACTGCTAATAGGATTGTAGATCGCTACAGGCAACTTCCCAGCCAAGGGTGATGTCTGGCTATCAGCAGCCTGAGCCCCAGCCCCAACTCCCAACCAGGAACACACTTCATTTGGTGAATTATCATTGCTTTGTTGCCCATCTCAAAAATCCAGAAAGCTGAAGGGCAAATGCAACAGCAAGCACAAAAAAGCAGAACAAAGTCCTAGAGCTTTCCATTTGTATTGCACCCAGAGCTTTATTTGCCACTAGCAAAGCCACATTAAGCAGCCCTTTGATGGCAGGCTCATCGTCCTGAACACCTGGAAACTCAGATACACCTTACTGTCTTACTTTCTTTCTCCCAGAAAAGACCAACTTCCTCCAACCTTTTTGCAGAACGAGGCGGATTCAGCACTGAAGCTGTGCTGAGAAAAGCCCTGAACTTGTTTCTTTGTGACACAGCTTGGCTTCACCTGCCATAGCTTCTTGCAACACGTGGCTGCTCTCGATCTTCCGCACCAACTCAGGGATCTCCTCTTTGAACTTCTCCACTATCCTAATCTTCATTTCCAGCTCTTTGTCATCAACACGCGTTGCATAATTCTTCAAACCAATGAAGCCCTCGTTTTCTTCCCATCTCTTGATAAAGGAGTCGTTTATCACAAGGTTTGCTGAAGGAAAAGTAACAGATACGTGTCTATTTAACAGGCACATTTTGGGGTGGTTTGTTTTTTATTATTTCTCATCAAATCTCAGAGTAAATATTAGAGAAGGTGAGTGTGCAGCAGTGCATGGACTGCTGCTGTGGGATGCAAGGGCTTGGGATACACTCCTTGCTCTGTCACTGCTGTGATCATACAATGGCTTTAGTTGGAAGGGACCTCAATGATCACAGAATCGTAGCAGAGGTTGGGTTGGAAGGGACCATCACAGAATCACACAGAATCACAAGGTTGGAAACGACCTGCAAGATCATCCAGTCCAACCACCCTCCCATTCCTATCAGTGCCACAAGCTACTAAACCATCTCTCGTAGCTCCTCATCCAGGCACCTCTTGAACACTACCAGGGATGGCGACTCCACCACCTCCCTGGGCAGCCATTCCAGTGCCTGACCACCCTTTGAGAGAAAAAGTTTCTCCTAACATCCAACCATAAAGACCATAGAATGGGTTAGAAGGGATCTTAAAGATCACAGAATTCTAGAGTGGCTTAGGTTGGAAGAGACCTTAAGGACCACAGAACCATAGAAGAGGTTGGGTTAGAAGACCATAGGATCATAGAAGAGGTTGGGTTGAAAGGGCCAGTAAAGATTATAGAAGCTGATGGATTTGAGGAAGGAGCAACAGGAAAACATTCATGAGCTCACTCATTCCTGTTGCTCAGGAGTTTCCTAAAAAGGCTGCAAACCTTTCATCCCTGGGGTAATTTGTAAATCAAGGGGAAAAGGTTCTGAGCAATCTGAAAACGTTCTATTGGAACTTCAGAGCCTGGAGTAGGAACTCAGGGACAGCCCCAGGGCCCTTCCAACCTGCATTATTCCCTCCTTGTACCCACACAGCAAGGAGTTTTCCCAGTAACTCATGTTCCAATGATCAGTAATAACATGCCTACAATCATCTGCAGCAGTAATCATTTGCTTCTCTATGCTATATAACAATGCATACAAATTTCTGCCAATTCTGCACATGAATTTCTGCCAACAATGCATGTGAAATTCTGCAGATTTTAAAGAAATGACTCATTTCCTACATGATGCCAACAGAGAAAAAGAATTGTGATAGAGGATACAACAAATGAGAATTTAAAACAGCAACAGCAAAACCCAACAACAACAAAAACGAATGGGCTCAATGATCCTTATGGGTCCTTTCCAACTTAGGATATTCCACCGTTCTATGAATCCCAAAATAGGACTGAAAAACAGAATCAAATCAAAGGGAAAACATCCTAAAGTACTTGCTTATATCAGTTAATTGGTCTCTTGGAGTCAAGACAAGGCATTGCAGAAGGCATTGCTGTGGAGGGCTCCCTAACAGACCCCACAGTTTCTGTAGGAATTCAGTTTGCCACAGACCACTGCATGAGGAAATATAAAATAAAACACCTAGAAGCCTTCCATCACCCCAGCAAATAGAGAAACACCAGTGCTGCTGTAGGGAAGCTCACAGACAAAAGGGTGAGGATACACTGTCTGTGATTCTATGTACTCACCTTTCGCCCGTTCGTCTGCAGGTTGACTGAGCTTCCAAATATCATAGATTTTGCTCAGGCCAAAACGCACAAGTCCCTACAATGAAAAAAAAAAAACCTAAAAACCACAACTATTTGGCTTAATATATACAAGTAAAGGTGCTGCCCAGAGTTTATTTTGCATCTCTAGGTGCAGAAGAACATCTCAAATTAAATCACAGCTCCCTGTGTTTCGGAGCGTGAAGATGAACGACTCTTCTGAGGCTTCTGAAATGTGCAGCACTCAAATGTCCCTGCACTTCACATATGAATTTCTGCAGACATGCACACACAGGAGCTGCTTACACTCAGAAGATCAACCACAGCTATTTCAAGGTGTTGCTGTTGCTACAAGTGCTGACAGGCTTGGGGATGTGCACGATGTGTTGGCAATTTTCCCTTACCCCAATGATGTGTATTTTAATCTGCCTCTCTCTTCCAGCAAGCTTTGCAGCGTCCTCAAACACAGTGAAATTGCTTCGTGACAGCATTGTTATCTTCCCTTCCATGTTGCCTCTGATATCACCTGCACAAAGACACTGCCAGTTAGTGGGTATCTGAAAAACAAAGATCCTCATAAATCAGGATTAATCCAGAGATGCTTTGTTTGTTATCACAGAATCATAGAACGGTCTGGGTTGAAAAGGACCACAATGATCATCCAGTTTCAACCCCCCTGCTGTGTGCAGGGTTGCCAACCACCAGACCAGGCTGCCCAGAGCCACATGCAGCCTGGCCTTGAATGCCTCCAGGGATGCAGGTCTGCTACTCCTGGGCACTGAACAGAACTGTGTGGTGCAAGGATACAACTTACCCTCTTGGTTTCCACCCACTAATGTCCTATCCCTGATGCCCTTGCAGACATCCAGAATGGTTGCTCCAACATAAGCTATTTCAGGACCAAATCTGAAACTCTATATGGAAAAGTGAAGGAAACAGCATGAAAAGATGTAATAACCTACAACAGCATTACTATACATGGAGCATACAGCTCTCACCAAACTTCTGGACAACATTTCTCTTAGAAAAAGCACCCAAATCCCCTCAAATTATTCCAAGAAATCACTCTTCCAGCTAAGGTAATAGGAACTGTGCTGTGAGATAAGACTATCATATAGGGGCAAAAGATGGTTTTCAGCCTCTCTACTTCAATAAGACTCTTTCCCAGTAGGGATATGTCATAGCTGTCCTGTGGGCAGGGACAAGAGCCTCTGCTCCTGTGTAACTGTCCCTGCTTGCTGCCCCTTGGCAAGGTGCAAGAAAGAAAAGGCAGCTTACATGGACAGGCTTTTTTATGGCAGTTCTGGCTTAGGAGCTGGCTGCAGTAGAACCTGTCTTGTTGGTTTAAGCTGATTTATTCTGCAAAGAGTCCTAAAGGTGCCTCCTTTACATTAGCTGTGAAAACTATGTAGCCACATGGCTAAAGAGGCCAAAAAATGAAACAGGGAGAGCTTTCTGTTAGAACAACAACAGATTAGATAACCCAGCCTGGAAATGCAAACATCATGTGTACAGAAAGAAAGAGGGAGATCTCTTTGGGGGTAAACTCAGATTGGCTGATGCTGCTTATGAAACTCAAGCCCTTGGTAGATGAACAGGGCAGGAGATATCATGGACAAATAGTACAAGCAAGGAGGGTATCTACCCCTGCACACTCAATAGGAGCTAAGAACTCAAACAAAAAGAGAAGATGTCCTCAAAATGGGCCATTCATTAAGGTCTACACTCCACTGCCAATTTTTCAAGCCACAAGATCACTCCAGTAAGAGGCACAATGGGTGTGGAGTTTGAAGATGACACCACTAATCCAGGCAAGGCAAATACTCCATGACCATGAACTTGAGAGGCCTGCTAGACACCTTCTGAAGGACATTTTCCACCCTATTTGTGATCCACCCAAAGCAGACCCTCGTCATGGCTTAGTGAGCACAGTAGTGATGGGTTGTTAGTGATTCCATGAACGTAGGCTCTTACCTGGGTCAAGTAGTAGATATGGGTATGAGGCACAGTGTAGAGGGTATTGACAGCACCTCGGAAGGAATAAATCTGCTGATGGGGGTCTCCTACGAGGACGACACCACATGTCTGTGACAGCACAATATCCACAATGGCTGCAGAAAAAACAAGAGCATTAGAAGAGGGCCTGCTAACAAAGTCAGAGTGAAATTTGTGTTATTTTGTGCCTGTAGATCTCTTTCCTGACAACTTATGGTACTTAAGAAAGGGTTAACACAGCTACAGAAGAAAGCAAGTTGTGGAAGAGCAATGAGAAGAGTTCAGCTCACTGAGAACTCTATAAGCAACCTCCCACTATTTTAGTCTGAGAGTTTTTTCCTGGACTGGGACTGCACATTATCTGAATCCCACATGTGTGAGCCCAGCACAAATCCACCACCCAGCCTCACTGACCTGGATGTTGACTTAGGGCACACACTACAGTGAAGCACTTCAGTTCATAGAATCATAGGGATTGGAAGGGACCTCTGGAAATAGTCCAGTCCTGCGACAGCAGGTTCTCTACACTGCCAGGTTAGTTGAGCATTGATTTCCCCTTGGTGAATCCATGTTGACTACTCCTGATAACCTTCTCTTCCACTTGCTTGGAGATGACATCCAGAATAAGCTGTTCCATCACAAAGATTTAATTCCAAGTGGGTCTCAGCCTTCCTTGCTACATTCCTGCATGCTCTGACAGTGTTCCTATATTGCTCACAAGTGGCCAGACCGATTTTCCATATCCTGTAGACTTTCTTCTTCAGCTGAGTTTTTCCATGATCTCCTTGCACATCCAGGCATTTCTCCTGACACCTTGGATGAACTGGTCTTGAGCTTGGAAAAAGTGGTGCCTGAATGTCAGCCAACACTTTTGTGTCCCCTTAACTTCCAGTTCTGTAACCCATGGGATACCTCCAAGCAGATCCTTGAAGAGGTCAAAGTTGGCTCTTCTGAAGTCAAGGGTTGTAATCCTACTTACTGTCTTGTTTCTTCCATCTAAGAACCTGAACTCCACTATCTCATAGTTGCTGCATCTAAGACTGCCCCCAGCCTTCTCATCTCCAATCAGCTCTTCCCAGTTGGTAAGAACAAGTTCCAGCAGCACATCTTCTTGTTGGCTCCTCCACCACTTGCATTAGAACGCTGTCTTCCATGCATTGCTGGAACCTCCTGGACTGTGCGTGCCTGGCAGTTTTGCTCATCCAACAAATACCAGGATGATTGGAGCCCCCCAGAAGAACCAGTGCCTGGGATCATGAAGCTACTTCCAGCTGTCTGCAGAAGGCCTCACCAACTTCCACCTCCTCATCGTGTAGCCTGTAGTATACACCCACAACAGTAGCACCCATATTAGTCTGTTGCTTAATTCTCATCCTTAAGCTCTCCACGCATTCATTATTCACTCCTAGGCAAAGCTAAAACCTCCAAGTTCAGGTCTCCAAAGAATACAAGTGGGAGATGGTCTGATGAAGCCCTTGAGCTGATTTAACAGCTGCTGAAAAGACAAAGCCATCTTCTGCCCCTCTTCCTGTGTTCTTCAGCACACAATTCAGTCCGCTTTGATCTCCTTAGAGAACCTACTCAACATGCTTTGCAGCAGGGAGCTACTCCTCCTATACCCTGGCAAAGAAAGCCAACAGGAAGGTTAACCTAGGAAGGCTGCAGATGCTTTCCCACTTACCTGGCGTGCAGTCCTGTGCTTCATCAACAAAAATGGCATCATATCCCAAAAGCTGAGGCTTACTGAGCTGCCAGAGTTTCAAATACCCTGAGGAAAAGAGAGAGGGTTATTTGCTTGTCTTGATATCTTAAGAACAGCAGCTTCTAGCCCTACCATTTGCTTGGTAGTTGCATGACTGCTCACTACCTGAAGGCTATTTGACATCTATATGCTCTTACCATCACAAGTGATCTTGTATTTCCTCTCTACATCTCCATCCAGCTTCTTCATGTTGTACCATATCTCTTTTGCTTCTTCCACATTGATCTAAAAAAAAAGAAAACAGAAGGGTGTGGAGAGGTTGTTTTGAGCAGAAATAAAGTCCAGGCACAGTAAAACTGGAAATGGTAGAGTGGCTGGTAAAAGCCAATCACGAGCTTGCAGTATTTCCTTCTAAATTCCTTCCCTCTTCCCAGAAAACTTCTGAACTGAACTGCAGATTGGAATTCTGCCATCTGGGCTGGACCTGATCACAAACGATCAATGCAGAGCAGAAAGCTTTATCTTCACAACTCCAGCCCATTGTCTGCAATGTCAGACCTTTAAGAGTTGTTGACATATGTTTGTAGTCCAGATTAGAATGTTTGGGTTTGGTTTTACTTATCAAAATGACAAATGAAATGTTTCTTGTGTTCACACATAATATCACACCACTGCTCAGGCACTGATACAAATGCATGCCAATCTTTTTTCATTCTGCCTTGTAAGGAAGAGACATTTGCAATGAGCAGCAAGAGATGTCAATCTACTCTCTAGATACCACCTGTGCAAGCCATCAGACTCCAGTTCCTTTGGATTTGGCACCAGAGGAAAAACATTTTCTGACAGTCAGTTCTGAAGCATGAAAGCTTGTGAACAATGAAATATGGGATGACTACAGCCCACAGTCTACAGCTCTTGCAGAAATATGCAAGGGAGAATGGTTTTAAACTAAAATGGGAGAGATTTAGGTTAGATAGTAGAAGTTTTTCACACAGGGAGTGGTGGCACACTGGATCAGGTTGCCCAAGGAGGCTGTGGGTGCCCCATCCCTGGAGGCATTCAAGGCCAGGCTGGATGCGGCTGCAGGCTGCCTGGTCTGGTGGTTGGCGACCCTGCACACAGCAGGGGGTTGAAACTGGATGATCATTGTGGTCCTTTTCAACACAGGTCATTCTATGATTCTAAACCTTGCAGCCCAACTCTTCTTTCGACGCAGGTACTCACTCTCTTTTCTTCTGGGCTGACAAGTTTTCTCTCTCCATGGGTGTTTTTGAACCAAATAGGTGTGTGCTCTTCACATATCTCTTCATCTGAAGAGGCAAAAAAGTTTTCAAGGGTCTGTGAGACTGTTTTCCCTCTGATGAAGATAGATTGTCCCTCACGGTTCTGGATGAGAAAACTCACAGAGTATGCTGAGAGCTTCGAGAAGTTCAGTTTGCCTTTCTCTTTATATCTGTGCCATAAAAATTAAGAGATGTTGAAACACACACCAAAATCTCACTGCAGAAGCTAGCCCATGATGCACACTAACGCTCACAGAAGCTGTTTAATGTACCCTTTTTTGACCTGGTAACAGAACACCTTAAAAACCTGTGCCTACTTGTCCTCACTATACTCCTGATGGAGCCACAGACTCATTCATTTTACATATTTTTATAGATAGAATCATAAGGCAGAGAGGTATTCCCATCATTTACCCTTGCAACTACAGAACAACGAAGAGGATTCCCCTCCTCTTCTGTGTCATGGCTCATTTTCCCTTCTGTCTGCAGTGTAGATGTGCCAACATAATCGCTGGTAATGGTGGAAACTGAACTATTAGTACAACTCAGGCTATGAAAAACCCTCCTCTGCTAAAGGAAAGCAAAGTTTAGAGCCACTGAAGTGCAAAGTGAGCAAATTAAGCCAGAAAGAGGGAAAATCCATTCTCAGTGGCTTTCTATCTCCCTGTGAAGTGCTCCTTGGCTACAAACATAAACAGGATGAACAACCTTGAAACAGCTAAGGGACTGACAGGCACACATGGGTGCTAATGCCACTGACCCACCCAACCTGAAAGACTATGGACACAGTAAATCACAGTTTATTTTCACTCAGAGGGGTGGTGACACATTGGAACAGGCTGCCCAATGAGTTTGTGGATGCCCCATCCCTGGAGGCATTCAAGGCCAGGCTGCATGTGGCTCTGGGCAGCCTGGTCTGGTGGTTGGCAACCCTGCATAAAGCAGGGGGTTGAAACTGGATGATCATTGTGGTCCTTTTCAACACAGGTCATTCCATGATTCTATGAATCAGTCTGACTTGAAGCAGATGAAAGAAATCAACTGTCTCTATAATTTTAGCCTTATTGAGTTCAGATCTTCCTTTCCTGCCACCTCTTCCCTTCTCCCATAGGGAATCAAAAAGTCCCACTCACTGTTTGCCAACGCTTCCAAATGCTAATGAGTGAAAAGTCTTGCACGTAACATTCCTGGGGAAGACCAGCCTGCCCCTCTCTGCAACAGCTTTATTAAATGTCACATACAGGAAACTGAGGTCAGCAAACTTCTCTGCGTACTTCACCAACGTTGAGGTCTTTCCTGTACCTGAAGAACAGAGTCACCCAAAAATTATCTATTGTCAAGAATGAATGAACCTGCACACCTTCTGTTAGCATTACAGAGTAGACAGTATAGAGTAGATAATAACAGGACAAGGGGAACTGGTTTTAAGTTGATGGAGGGAAGATTGAGGTTGGATGTCAGGGGGAAGTTCTTTACAGAGAGAGTGGTGAGGTGCTGGAACAGCTGCCCAGAGTGGATGTGGATGCCCCAACCATCCCTGGAGGTGGTCAAGGCCAGGTTGGATGGGGCCCTGGGCAGCCTGGGCTGCTATGAAATGGGGAGGTTGGTGGCTCTGCATGTGGCATGGTGGTTCGAGCTTCACGATCCTTGAGGTCCCTTCCAATCCAAGCCATTTTATGGCTCCATGATTACCATCCTGTATTAACCACACAGTAGGACTATTTGCAGCTAACGGGGATTTATACACTGACTTGAGTGAAATCAGAAGCCACAGAGCGGAGTAGCTTTGAAAATTTACACTCTGCAGCCCAAAAGCTCTGAAATATAATCACTTTGGCTTTCCAATATTCTTGAAGCCAGATCACACATGGAGGTACTGGTTCCCTTGAGAGGCAGCTTGGCAAATGAAACATCAGAATTGCTCTTCTGAATGATTCATGAGTTCCTATAAGTGATGCAGCCCAGAACATGAAAGAAACAGTACCAAAGCATATTTCATCCATGTTTTGCATGTGAATGTGACACTGATACTCTGCTGAATGCCCTAGAGAAAAGTCTGAGGCTTCCAAGACCTTCTACATGCAACACAGATGCAGAAAGCTGAAGCTTTTCTACCACAGCATCATTACATTAATTTAACAAATGCTTTGGCAACCATCCTCATCCACACATTTGGAGAAGGGTAACAAGTTAGTCAGGCTCTTCTTGCACTCTATCTGTTTGTGGTTACATGTAACCTGTCAAGAGTTTGTGAACATCCCCATTCTTGTCATCTGGACACAGTGATTTTGTAGAGACACAGGAAACCACCACCAGAATGCTTAGCACAGCATCCATTGCCTCTGAGCCTCCATAAAGGAAAATCCTCTGCAGGTGAAAGGAGGTAATTTACTTCTCCCTCACCTCTTAAATATGCTTTCTTGGTTTTATACAATGTTCCTTTGCAGTGCAGAGAGCAAGAGCAGGAAATCTCTTGGTTTGTGTTGCTGCTCTTACCTGCAAACGCCATAATTTTCACTATTTGACCACGCTCAATTTTGTGATTCAAAATCCTTTGCTGCTCATGGGTCAGTTTCACTTCAGACAAACTACTAAAAAAAGAAAGAAAAAAAACCTAAGTAAAAGGAATTGAGAATAAACATTCTCCCACATAAATAAATCTAATAGCAGAAGGAAACCTACAATTGATTTATCTCATCCCACAGGCAGGAGGTTGGCACTGGGAGAAGCTAATTATGCAAAAAAGGCAGTACCTTCCAGAGAATAATAAGACTGGAGAGAGGAAAAACAAAAAGTAAACTTTGCAAAAGGTTGTATAGGAAAAGATCCTCTCAAGGGCACTCAGCCAGGCTTTCTTGGCTTAGGCTCATTGAAAGCAAACATCTTAGAGTTCGAGGTGTTTTCTTGCTTCTTTGTTTTCTTGCATGTATCTTAAATTGCTCTCAGATTCCTCAGTGCAGGACATCAACAATCTCAGCCTCACGTGGAAGCTGAGAGCTGTGATTAATGTTCAGAAAGGCATTCAGCACTTCCTGCTGGAGTGCAGTTGTTTTATTCATAAAGGTCTGAAATTTGTCATCAGCCCACAGCATGAACCAGCTCTGCTCCCCCACAGGATGTGGAAAGGTATAAAGGCTTCTCCAGATATCCTTGACATTTCAGCACCTGGCTGCTTTCAGGATTTATTTTCTATTAAAGAAGCAAATTTCTGCTTAGAAAAAAAATAAGCTTGAAAAGGAAGGAACAGAACAAAAGGTCTGGCAAACCATGAAGCAATTAAACCCATCACTTGTTTGCCTTCAATTTTGTTTCCATTATGGTCTCTATCACTGTCATGCAACAGATCATGAATGATTTTATTGGATTTATCTTTTCTAGACCTCTGTGAAGGATGAAAGCATTACTGTGGATGAGGACAAGGAGGCTAAGTGACTCAGTCCAACAGAAGGGGAATCAAGCCTAGCTCTCTAAAGGCCACAAAAGTATTTCACCCTTAAATGCCCTTCCTTTCTAAGAAGCAAGCTACCATCTAGTGACAATTCACAGCAACTGTATGTATAACAGTTAATATGTAACAGTCACCAAACAGGATTCAGAAAAGAGGAGCTGAATCAATGCCCTGCAGCTGTATTCATAGATGAACCTCCATGTCACCTGCACTACAGTATAATTACCAGCATGCCAGCCCTCACTTTGGATGGCTGCAACTTGCATTTCTAGTGGAACTGACTGTTAAAATTAAAGCAGCACTCTCCCCTCTTTCCAAAGCATCTTATCCACAGGGAGAGCACTGATTTGGAAGTATATTTAGCAGTGATTTAGGCTCTGCAATATTTCAGTAGCCATCACTGTGTTCTGCCAACACGCAGAACAAAGACTTCTAAATTCAGTTAACTTAATCTTCACAGATTTAAGGCTTTCCCCTAAGAATTCAGGCAGAAGGTGACAAGAAGCAGAATAAGGTCCTGTGGTAATCCTTATGAATCTTGCAGTCTTGTCAACCAGGCTTTGCTATGAGATGTTTGTTCTGCATCCAGGGCTCACTGCACACTGCCTGGATCACCTGTAGTGTCATTACCTGGACCAGAAATCCTGCCTGCATTGTGAAGACGGCGTCCCCTCTTCTACCATCTGTGGTGCAGTCACAGAAGCATTTTCCATCAGATACAAGCAGTAGAAAATACTGTAATGGATCCTGGCAGGAAGGAAAAGAGGGAATCTATCATTAAGGAATCACCAGTTACAGATGAAACTTCTGCAGCCACCTGGAAGACAGCAACATCTTGAATGCTTTGTGAGTTGTAGGGGCAATATTGGTATTTCAAAGTGCAGCACATTATACCTTGAAAAGTGACCACAAAGGCACCACAGGGGCAGCTCTGTTTGTGGCCTCTGACTTATTTCTGCTTTGGGTTTGCACATTTTGTGCCTGCCATGCAAACATGACCTGGGATCAGAGTCCACAGGATCCTTGTGTTCTCCAAACCACTACCAGTAACAGAGTGTGGGGCAGATTGAGACAGAATCTGGGGTTAGGTTGGGTGAAGTGAATCAGTTCCAGAAACTGCCTTAAAGTCATGTCACACAAGTGTGTTAGCCCTGATAGTGCCTCACAATGCTTTGTTAGTGCAAAGGGAGGAGCAAAGCAACTCCATGGCTTTAAATTAACTGAATTCTCAGACTCACTGGCTGCTCTAGGAGCTGCAAATAGGCCAAGATATCAAAACAAGACAGTTCCTAGGAGGCTATTTAAATCCCTCTGAGCTAAATCATAAATCTTGTGTGGTTTGAAGAGACAGTGGCAGAAGAGAGGTGGTCATTCATATTTCTGCTCATGTGCTCCAAGGAGATGGGACAAGGGTGACTTTGACCACATGTGAATGACACCCTCTGCCTGCCACATCTTCAGCAGACTTTTACTCAAGTTAATTATCTTAGCCAGCAATTAGCTGTCACTGACAGGCCAAATGAGCACCTTGACTTTCCTGGTTGGTAGCATGAGCATATGGCCCATGGTTGAATTTAAAAAAAAAAGGATGAACTCTTCTGTGTTCAGCCTTGCAGATAGCAGCTTACAAAACTGTCCTCTTTTCTGGCTACTGATTTGTTTTCCAGTGCAGCTCCTTGCCAGTCTTCCTATATGAACGTGTGTTCTTAATCCTTACTTCATCCTCAGTGTTCCTGAGAAACTGCATGCACCAGGGAACTGCAGAGCCCCAGCCAACAGAACAGAACTGCCCACGAGCACTGATCTGTACATCACATATTGCCTCATCTTGAAAGAGGCATTTCTCCATTCCTGACCTGTTAGTGATGGCGATGTTCTTCTCCCTCATGGCATACAGCAGTGTGGCAATGCAGTAAAGTGTCTCAGTCACATCCACAAAGGAGAGGGAAGAGCAGGGTCTCTGCAGGCATGCCATCAGTTTTTGGATGTCACGGACACCATCAGAGAAAAGCACCATTGCTGTGATGATGGCCCACATTTTCTCAGGCTGGGAACAAGAAGGAAGACTGAGCAAAAAGCTTTGAGTTTTTAGTCAGAGTGAAACAATCCTAATGCCACAACAGCTAAATTCTATTCCATCCCCCCAAACAGCACAGGGTAAAGCTTCCAAAGGAAAACTAGATGTGGGAGGGCAGATCTAACCTTAAAGCACCAACAACCGTGGGGTGAAGGAGAGGAATGACCATTGAACCTACCCCTGTCTTGCTTTGTAAGTCTGGCAGTTTGTTTGTGATGCAGACTTCAGCACTTGAGAAGAGGTGGTGACACTTCAAACAGAGGAGGACTGCCCTGGGATCTACGTGCCTGCTGGTGGGAATGGCAGAGACACACCTGCATGGAAGGGGAACAGAAGCATTTGTAAATAAGTCCTATCAAGTAAGCACATCAAGAAGCACCCATGTCCCTTGGTGAATCCATGCAGACTACTCCTGATGACTTTCTTGTTCATCATGCCTGAAAATCATAGAACCATAGAATGGCTTGGGTTGGAAGGGACCTCAAGGATCATCAAGCTCCCCATCACCACTTCCCCATCTCATTCAGCAGTGAGCTTGTGTTTTCCCCACTCTTTATTCTGCCACCAACATACAGAAATCCTTGTTGTCTTTGACATCTCTGACCAGCTTCAATTACAGCTGGGCTTTGGCTTTCCTAATCTCACTCTGGAAGCTTGGATAACATCTCTCTGTTCCTCCCACGCTACTCAGCCCTGCTTCCATGTTCTGTGCATTTCTTCTTCTTATGTTTGTATGTGGCCAGGACCTACTTGTTAATCCACGTATGCTTCCTGGCATTTGTGCATGTCTTCCTATCCATTGGAATGGACCACTATGGAGCTTGGAGGAGGCTGTCCTTGAATATTAACCAGCTTTCCTGGGACCTTCCTCCTTCTAGGGCCTTATCTTATGGGCTCTTTCAAGCAGATCTTTGAAGAGTCCAAAGTCTGCAGTCCAGGAGCTTCATTTTCACTTTCCTTCAATGCCAGGGCTAAGCCCAACTCCCTAAACAAAGCTGCTGAGTGCCATTTAGCATCTTGTGCTGTCTCACAAACCAAGATGATACGCTATAGGTCCTGAGGAATAACTGCTATCACTTTGGATACCCCTGGGCATCAAATGACGCAGGATTTGAATGAATCATAGAATCATACAACTGGTTGAGTTGGAAGGGACCTTTAAAGGTCACCTAGTCCAACTCCCCTGCAACGAACAGAGACATCTACAGCTAAGAAACTTGTATTTCCAGCCTGTTTTTGTGCATAAAGCCATGTTGCCAAGCACTTAACAGTTCTGTTACATGGATGTGTACGTAAATACCTCACTGCAGCCAGCTGCTAGTCTGCAAGTTCCTTCTCACTGTCTCAAACTCTCCTTCCAGAAGACAGATTCACGCTGCTCTTAATCCAATTTGACTCTTCTTGCACCGTTTAACTGCCATACAAAATTGTTCTCTAGTCTACAGATATCTGAACAGAACACTTGTTTGTATCAAGGACTCAAGCTGGGCTTACTGCTGAGCCCTGGCAGACAGTCTGCAGTGCTCCAAGAAAAAAACCACAACTCTCAGTAGATGGGAGGGACCAAGAAAAGGAGCACAAATCTCACAGTCTCCATGAAATACTTGCATTTTAGCTAAAGCAAGGATATGCTGAGCCTTGCTGAGACTTCGGCTGATCAGGAGATGGAAAAGCAGTGATGAAATGACAGATCACAGAATGTAAGTGAAAAGGATGCTGAAAGGGATGATTATAATTAGAGTCTCACTCATTCCAGCATGGCCACCCTGCAGGAAGCAGCACCGTTTATCTCCTGGCAGTTCACCAGGATAAAATGGGAGAAGACCCAAAGCAATGCAGGCCTGAGGATATACAGCTACAAAATGCTGAAGCAGACTCACCTGATGAGACCCAAAATACATTCTTCACGCTGATCTGTTATGGCAAAATCCTGCAAGATCTGTTCAACCCTGCGCAGAGCCATGTCTTCCTTCACCAAGTACTGATGGTACAGCTTTTTCCACGGGATGAACTGGAATGTGAAACATACACCACCAGCTTTCATCTCAAAGGGCAGGACAATAGGCTTCTACTGGCAATAAGCTAATCAACATGACTTCCAAAGAAGACATGGAGTTCAAACAGTCCCTGGAGCTTGATGGAAACAAGTATCTAGCACGAGACAGAGAAAAAAAAAAGGGAAGAGAGAAAGACTTGTTCCTCATAGCCTGCCAACAAAAGGCTGTTATTTCTAGAGTGATGGGAACAGGGAGACATTGGTGTGGCTTCAAGTGTCCAAGTGTTAAAGGAATGAGTATGTTTTCAGCTCTATTGTACAGATCTGCTCAGAGAGGGATCCGAGTGCTTTAAATCTGTGTGCTTATGAAGCCCTGCCCTCCCACATCTTGCTCCTTAGACTGGGCAAAAGTTGATCAACACCAGGTTTACAACTGTTTGCAATGTGAGGGCCTTGACCATAGGTGAATGAAGCTCTGTAAAAACAGAATTGAAGGTCCTTCTCTTAAAACTGACCTACAGCAGACACCACATGCAGGCAGACGTGCACACAGTGATGCACACTGGCTGTAAAAGGATAAGGCCCAGTCCAGCACCTGCATTTCCTGCATGATCACAGCTGGGGGGAAAAAAGACAAAGTGCAAGGAAAGGAGTGAAAGGAAATTTGGTGGAGTGTTACAGGATGTTCTTTCCATGTATGGGAAGAATGCTCAAGTAAAGTGACCCTGGTATTGAAGCTGTCATCTGAGGAGGTATTCACTATGGTCACGAATGCCAAAAATATCTAGTAAGAAAGGACTAGGGAATAATCAAGGGATTTAAAGGTACAAAGAAAGACAGGCATACAGCAACCACAAGACTGAGAAAGAGCAGGGCAGTAAGAGAAAGGCCAGGCTCGAATCAATGTCACAGCAGTCCTTACCCTTGGGTCACTAACAATAATCCTCCAGCGGTGGCACACCAGGCTCAGGTTTTGACACAGATCAGTCACTGGTAGGAAAGCAAAGATGATCCTCAAGACTTCATCAGGCAAATCTTCAATGCTTCCCTGAGGTATTTCCCAGTTGCGAGTCCCCAGGAGCCCATAGTGTGCATCAGGGACTGGCTCGATCTCTATTTCATCATCAAGTTCTTGCTTGATTTGACTGAGCTCAGGATGAACCACCACTGCCTTCTTCTCAGGCTCACCCCACAAATCATTCTCTATCTGAAGTCTGCTTGGAGCTGTGGAAGACAGAGGCCTTTTTCTTGAGTTTTCCATGCACTCATCCTCCAGAAATGAGGAGGAGTCACCACTTGTTTCCATCACATTGGAGATGTTACTTTCATCATCTTCAGCAAAGAAAGGATCCAGCAATTCTTCCTTGATGCTTATGTTTTTTGTCCTACCAGCAACTGCCTGCTGTGTCTGAGAAATCTTAAAGTAATCCATGATGTTCTTCTGCTGCCCTTGGGCTAAGGAAAAAGGAAAAGTATCAGTGAAGTCAAGAGGAACAGCACAAAGCACACTGCTACTGTCTGAGCTAACAAGGAGTTTGGCAGTAACTTCAAGGTTTGATTCCAGCACTGCACCATGAGAAGATCACCAAGCCTGTATCAGGCTGCCCCAACTGCAGGCTAAATGAGATGGGACTCTTTTTAAGACCATAAACAGTCATTTCCTGCCAAACGCTTCCTGGCTGCAACGTTAGAAAGCACTGGAGACTATAAACAAAACTGAAGCTTGGCAAAAGACTGCTCCCAGCTTCTCCCTTTTCTGATCTGTGAAGCCCATTGATTCAACTTGTCAGCACCAAGAGTGCACTAGGACCACTCTGTCCTGCTCCTGGTCTGCAACACATCCTGATGCTTAGCTAAGAGGAAATGCTGGAAAAAAAATAAATCACAAGCTGATTTTAACACATTTAATTCCCAGATGCTCATGAAAGTGAAGCTTAAAGAGATCTCATTCACAAGGCACTGTCTAAGAAAAGGGAAAGAAAAAAGCCATCCTACTAAGTCTTACTGATGCCTGAGTCCCATTTGAACTCACCTTGCCTGACATTTCATTCCCCTCCAAGAGCACAAGCTCAAGGATAGATGACCCAAATCCATTTTGTTCTACTGTAGTTTTACTCCCCCCACACCCTCAGGCTCCGAAGCAAACTGTGTACCTCTTGGTTGCCTCCTTGTTCTATGAGTGGGTTGGAGGCCCCTGTTGACATCTCCTCTGCTTCGCCTTTGATTCAGTGGCTGTGTCAGGGAGGATAAACCTTCAGCGCTCTGCCTGAGAGCTTCACAGTCATCAGCTGTAAGGTGCATTTTCTTAAATCGCTTCACTGCTTTGCCAACATGCAAAAACAAATAACAAAGCAAAAGGCAAACTTAGCAAACAGTCACCTGGTGCACGGAGATACAGAAATTTCTTTTCAGAAGTGTTACAATGCAGCCCCAGTGTTCTGGTCAGGAGTTTCTGTGAATAGCTCCCAGGAGGAGCTTTTACAACTCAGAATCACAGAACTGCAGGGGTTGGAAGGGATTTCTGAAGACCACCCAGTCCAACCCCCATGCTAAAACTCCTTGATGCAATGCAACATCTGGATGATGTCTTCATCCTGCGGTGCCTGACAGTCAGAACAAAACAGGGCAATGTAAAACCAGAACCTGTGTACATTCTGTGTACATTGAGGAATCAAATACAGGCAGCTGCATAAAGGCAAAATGTCATTAGGAGAATTTGCAGTGCAAATGCCCGAGACAGAAAGCAGTGACTAAGAAGGACAGGTAGGAAGCCAAACAAAATCATCCAAAGAGTGTTTTGTTTTTGTTTTTTAAGAAAATCTTACTGGAAATCTGCAGGAAGTCCTCTCCTCTTCAAGCAGAGCAGTCAGCAGAAGTCATACAAAAAAAGCAACTTGCACCGACATCGGACACACGCAAAGAAACTGAAGCCACCCCAGAGGGTGGGCTTCCTCCTGGTATGAGAATTACCAGTAAAAGACACTCTTATCGCTACTCCGTGCTGCAGAAGATATGCTTCTCTGGCATATCAGTGGCAGCCAGGAGGGTAACAGGCTGCAGGATCCAAGGCTCAGCTCATTTTGCTTGCAGCGTTTCCTCTTTTTCATCCATGTCAGCTCTGTGGGGCAGCACTCAGAGGGCCTGTGGAGCTCCTTGTTCTTCAAAATGGGGCAGGCAGGCAGAAAAACAGCAAAGCAAGGCAGACTGTGAGCAAAGGAGGTGGGCGTTAAAAAAAAGTTGCCCTTTCTCACTTGATATTGAAAATGTTAAATGGCTCCAATTGTTGGAGTATCTCAGTTCTCTTAAGCATGAGGTCGTGGTGAATGGCAGAGCTGGGGAACCAGCTTCACCCAGGGACAGCAAAAGGTCTCACGAGAGATGGGATGCGGGATGGGGGCCCCCCTATTGTCAAGGGCCTCATTACCAATCCTTCACCCCACTATCAATGAACCCATTGCCAAGGACACCCCTACAACCGAAGGGTCTATGATCAAGGACCCCCCCCTCAGTTGCCAAGAGACTCATTGCCAAAGGCTCCCCTGTTGCCAAGGGATCCATTCCCAAGCATCCTCACCACTGCTAAGGGCCCCTTACTACTAAGGGCCCCCCTTCCTTGTCTCTCATTGCCAAAGGATCCATCATCAAGGGCCTCCCTACTCTAAGGGACACCCCCTTGCCAAGGGACCCTGTTACCGCCATGGGACCCATTGCCAACAGCACTCCTATATCCAAGGACTCCTTTCTGTTGCCAAGAAACCCCCTGCCAAGGGATCCCCCATTACCAAGAGATGCATTACCAAGTGTCCTACCTACAGCTAATACCCTCCGCCCCCCCCCCCCATTGCCTAGGGACCCCCTTATTTCCAAGGGGGTTTCAATGACCAAGGTCACCCCTATGGCAAAAGGATCCACTGCCTATTACTCAACCCTTACCTAAACTGTCAAGGGAGTTCCTAATTGCTAACTCCCCCTGCCAACATTGTCAAGGGACCCCTCTTCTGCCCAATAACCCCTATTACTAAGGGCCATCCTCCAATGCCAAGGGACCTTCCCCATCTCCAAAGAACCTGTTACCAAGGGATCCCTTTACTACCACAGAACCCCCCCCATAGTCATGGGACCCATTGCCAAGCCCTCCCCCCTCCTATATCCAAGGCACCCATTAATAAGTCCCTCCCCCTACTCCTAAACGACCCCCCCATCGCCCAGATACCCCCTTATTTCCAAGGACTGCCCCACTACCTAGGGACCAACCGCCCTCCTATTGCAAAATAACCCATTGCTGAGGGTCCCCTTCGTGGCTCAGCCCCCACCCCCATTGCTAAAGAACCTATCACCAACAGCCCCCCCCCATTGCCAAACTCCCACTACCCACGCTCTGCCAATTACCACCAACTCCCCTACTCGCCCCCCTTCTAACATTTGTCACAGCAGCCCCCCCTCCTTACCCCCCTCCATGCCCAGGCCCTCCGCTCCGCTCTGCTCCGCTCCTCCTACGGCTGCAACCCGCCTTGTTGCTAAGGGGAAGTGCACTCACTCCATTTCCGGCACGCTCGGCCCCGCCTCTGCTCTCCTCCGACCAATCACACCCCGTTTCCTCACGCTGACCAATCAGAGAGCTCTCAGCATCGCGGTGCTGGCCAATAGCGAGGCACTTCCGGATTGGGCCGGGTAAGGGCGGGAGAAGCCATTGAGGAGCTGAGGGAGAGAACGTTCCCGGAGTTTGTTTATCACCGCCTGTTCCGGGTGTGTGTGGGGGGGAGGGGGCGGGGCTAGTGTGACGTCACGGAGCCGCTGATTGCGTCACGGTGACGTCATACCGCAGGAGGAGCGCGGGTAGGTCCTAAGGGAGGGGCTGGCCCTGTCCCGGTGTGGTAATGCGAGGAGGGGGGGATAGGATAGGATAGGATAGGATAGGATAGGATAGGATAGGATAGG
>NW_024962265.1:340244-340821 GCF_019238085.1 Lagopus leucura
GGATAGGATAGGATAGGATAGGATAGGATAGGATAGGATAGGATAGGATAGGATAGGATAGGATAGGATAGGAACTGAAGCATGGGGGGCGGGGTCTGAGGTAATGTCGAGGTTCTGATTTCTGAGGAAACGAAGAGATGTGGTGAAATGTGATAAAATATGTTAAAACGTGATAAAACGTACGATTCCTTCGTTTTGTTTCGTTTTCCACGAGGGAAAAAGCCAATTTCTGTTTGCTTGTTTGCTTTTAATTACTTCTTTTTTATTTGGAAAAGGAAATTTGGGATTTGTTTTATTTTGTTTTGGTTTTTTGAGGGGAAAAAGAAATTTCACTTTTTTTTTTTCTGAAAGGAAACTTCACATTATTTTCTAAGGGAAAAATATATTTGCTATCCCTCCTTCCTCACCCGCGCTTCCTCTCCTCCTTCTCCCCCCTCCTCTTACACTTCCTCTCCCCCCTTTTTCTCCCCCTTCCATCCCTCCGTTCTATCCCTTCCTCCTTTTCCCCTTCTTTCCTCCCCCCTTCTACTTCCCCCCCCCCACCTACTTCTACCCCCTCCTACTCCTCCCCCCCCCC
>NW_024962265.1:340921-360062 GCF_019238085.1 Lagopus leucura
CCCCCCCCCCCCCTTATTTCCACCCCCCTTTCCCCTTCACCTCCTTTCCTTTTTCCCCCTCCTTTCTTCTCCTCCCCTTCCTGAAAGGAAATTTCTGCTGCTCCTGTGCATTTTTCTGAGGGAACAACATCCTTCCTATTTTTGCTTTTCTGAGAGAAATGTGGTTTTCCTGGGTGTTTTTCCGAGGGAAAAGGAGATTTCACTTCTATTTTTTTTTTTTTTTGTTTTGTTTTGAGGGAACGAGAAATTCTGATTGTATTTTTGTACGAGGAAAAATGCAAGTCCATGTTCTTTTGTGTGCATTTTTTTTTCCCTGAAAAAAAAGAAATTTCACCTTTTTCCATATGGAAGGGAAAAGAAAACTTTATTATCTATCTATTTATCTATTTTGCTTTTCTTGAGGAAGAAAGAAGTTTCTGGTGTTCCTAGAGAAGGGCCAATCTCTGCTCTTTTCTGTTTCCCCCTTCAAGGAAGAAGGAAGTTTCTTTGTTGTTTTTGTGATGAAAAAATGAAAATTCTACTTTTTTCCTCCCTAAGGAACAAGAACGTTTCTCTTTATTCTGAGGCAAAGCCTGCAGAACCCTCCAATGTCGCTGAGGAAGAGGGAAGTGTTATTCAGAGTCAACTCTTTGAAAGGGTAGATAATAGCAAGACAAGGGGAAATGGTTTGAAGTTGAGGGAGGGAAGATTTAGGTTGGATGTCAGGGGGAAGTTCTTTGCTCTGAGAGTGGTGAGGTGCTGGAACAGCAGCCCAGAGAGGCTGTGATGCCCCATCCATCCCTGGAGGTGTTGGAGGCCAGGTTGGATGGGGCCCTGGGCAGCCTGGGCTGTGAAATGTGGAGGTTGGTGGCCCTGCCTGCGGTGGAGGGGTTGGAGCTTTGTGATCCTTGAGGTCCCTTCCAATCCAGGCCATTCTATGATTCTCCTGAGAGGAGAGAAACGTCCACTTCAGAACAGCCGTAACTCTGCCTTTCCCCTCTTCTTTTTCCAGGCACAGAATATGGCAGAGTGGCCAAGGCTGCTGACTTTGGCCCGCCAAGGAAAGTTGAATCTTTTGGAGGCTGCACTGAGGGATGGAGCTGCCACCAACCTACGCTGTGACCGCTCTGGGGACACACTGCTGCACGTGGCTGCTCGCCACGGCCACCTCCACCTTCTGGTTCTGCTGCTGGAGACACTGGGCATGGACGTGGAGGTTGCCAATGGGGACTACAAGAGACCCCTCCACGAAGCAGCTTCCATGGGGCACAGGGAGTGTGTCTCCTACCTCCTGGCCAAGGGAGCCAGTGTGGATTGTCTGAAAAGGGCTGATTGGTAGGTGGCCTTTATCCAAACCCTTCTGAGAGCAAAAAAAGCAGAGATGGGGAAGGTTTTGGAGGACAAAATGTGTGAGGAGCACCTGAGGATAATTCAGCAAGACCAAGTGCCATGTCCTGCACTTTGGCCACAACAACCCCAGGCAATGCTACGGGCTTGGGGCAGAGTGGCTGGAAGACTGTGTAGAGGAAATGGACTGGGGGTATTGATCAACCTTGAGTACTGTGTTCAGTTTTGGGCCCCTTAATACAAGAAGGATATTGAGGCCTTGAAACATGTCCAGAAAAGGGCAACAAACCTGTGAGGGATCTGGAGCACAAGTCTTATGGGGAGCAGCTGAGGGAGCTGGGATTGTTCAATCTAGAGAAGAGGAAGCTCAGGGGTGACCTTATTACTTTGTGCAACTCCCTGAAGGGAGGTTGTGGAAAGATGGGGGTTGGCCTCTTCTCCCTTGGAACTAGCGATAGGATGAAATGGAATGGCCTCAGGTTGTGCCAGGGGAGATTGAGCTTGGACATTAGGAAATAATAATTCTCCAAAAGAGTGGTCAGGCACTGGAACACGCTGCCCAGAGAGGTGGTGAAGCCCTAAACCTGGAGGTGTTCAAGAAATGTTTAGATGTTGTACTGAGGGACATTGTTTAATGGGGAAATATTGGTGGTTGGACTGGATGATCTTGGAGGTCTTTTCCAACCTTGGTGATTCTATGGTTTGTTCAACCCAAAGAGGAGACTAGGGGGAGAACTCATGGCAGCCCACATAGAATTATTAAGGTTGGAAAAGACCTCTAAGATCACCAAGTCCAAGCCATCCTCACCATGCCCACTAATCATGTCCCTCAGTGTTGCAGCTTCACATTCCTTGAACACATGAGGGATTTTGACTCCATCACCTCCCTGGGCAGCCACTTCTAACACCACTCTTTTTGTGAAGAATTTTTTTCCTAATATCCAACACAAATTCTGTTCCTGGGAAGCATTTGGACAATGCTCTCAGTCATGGGGTTTGAATTTTGGGTGGTGCCGTGTGGAGCCAGCAGTTGGATCCACAGTGATCATAGAATGGCCTGGGCTGAAAAGGACCATAATGATCATCTAGTTTCAACCACCCTGCTATGTGCAGGGTTGACAACCAGTCCTTATGGGTCCCTTCCAGCTTGGGATGTTCTGTGATTCTACAAATCTGAGGGCAGGAGCCAAATTTAATTCCAGCTCTCTCACTGTTCTCCCCCTGTTTATCATGGAGGTTATAAGTTAGTACTTTGTTAGCAGATCCAATTTAAAAGCTTTGATCTCCTTCAGGTGGTTTCACTCCGTTGTGTGATAGGACTCAGTGTATCTCTTTCCTCTGGAACTGAAATAAGAAGCCAGAAACATTTAAAAAAAAAAAAAAGAAAAGAAAAGAAAGAGAACAACTTTGCTCCTGTTTCCTTCTAGCAAACAGAGACTTTTGGGTAATATTTGCTACTGATAAAATAACAGCATCACGACCCAAGAAAGAGCTAGTTTCTTCAGGGCTTTTATTTTTTTGCCTGCTTTGTAGGAAGCATATCATCAAATGGTGAGTGAATGAGCACTGGGGGTAGAAAACAAGGTCTATTCCACACGTGTGCAGCAGGCCTGGTTCAAATAGAGTGCTGCATACCTGTCAAGCTCTGCTCCTGGGGAAGGAATTCCTTCTAGCACCTTGCAGGAGAAAGCAGAGATTCCCCCTGGCATGAATGAAAGGTGAGCGATGCCTTTTTGAAGCTGCAGTAACACAAAAGCAAAGGCAGCTTCCCAGTCCTCCTAATTGGAGGCTGTGCCAGCACCAAGCTGACATCAGGGGGAGCAGAGGAAGGCAGGGATCTCAGAACTGTGTGCAAGCCTGGTTTTCTGTGATAGGTTCACAGCACCACGGGTTAAATATGGGACACTGCATACATCCTGGCACTTGTCCTAGCCCTCAAAGTCTCATCTGCATTAAAAATATGTGCTGGTCTGAAGAGCTGTGTGGAAGTAGAGCTGCAGGAAGCAATGAGCTTCAGGCTCAGCTCTACCTATACCAGGCATTTATCTCTTCTTAAAAATCTCCATCAGTGGAGATTTTTCTCTCTCCTCTCAGCACATCCTTAAAACTGGAAGCATTTGTCCTCGTGTCAAAGCCAAATCTTTCACTGTGGGTTAGGTGCTTTGTCCAACAGGCAGAGTTTTTTGTGCTGTTCTTGTGAATGGGGAAATGTATTTCTGTTTGTCCTCAGCTGACACATGTCAGTTGGTGCTGGTGAGCTGGTCATCATTTCTGGGACAGCTCAAGATTTCTATCCAGTCTGTGCAAGCACCCAGAGTTTGATGATGGGGTGAAGTTTTTGGATCAATAAAATGGTGAATATGGCTCCCATTTGAAATAGTTAAACCTTTATTATTCCTAATGCTTGTTGGTTAGATAATGTGGTAATTAAAGAAAACAAATTGCTGCTGCTGAGATCAGTAAAATGAGTCATCAACATAGAGCCAAATGCTGGAGATGAAGGTTCACTGCCTTAAGTAACCCATGCCTTGCCTTGAGGGTAAGCCCTCAGCTGACACCCATCTCTGTGCTCTCTCAGGGTCAGCTATAAAACCTGCAACCTCTCTGGTCCTTGCAAGGGAGAATGGAGAAGGAGATGAGGAATTTATCCTATCCAAAAAGGAAAAATTAGAGGCTGAACCTTTCCAGGCAGGAGTTGCTAATCTGTAATGCATGGGTTCCAGCTGTGAGTAGGTATGGGATTGGAAGCAGGACAAGGTGGGCTGTTGTCTGTGTGCAGGTTGTACCTGCTGACCTTGCTGGCCAGGAACCCCACACGATCTGTGCAAAGGACAGCCCTGAAACTATGGGATGGAGAAAATGCTCTTCTGCTGGGGAGCTTGTAGAAATGTTCCTCCGTACCAAAGGTTGTTCCCAGGCACATGAAACAGGACAAAGCTCTGAAAGTCTGCCTTCTGAAACAATTCCTTGGCATTGGAAGTTTTTGAGTGGCATTTGTTGGCACTCATGCTAGGAGAAGTGGTGTTGTCCATGGTTTGCTACCTACAACCACAGCTGACCCTCTGGATGACAGGGGTAGGATGACCAGGATAGGAAGCACTGCTTTTAATCATCTCTTTTCTTTCAGGACTCCCCTAATGATGGCTTGCACCAGGCAGAACCTGGAGGTGATCAAAGAGCTCGTGGAGCACGGAGCCAACCCGCTGCTGAAGAACAAGGATGGGTGGAACTGCTTCCATATTGCAAGCAGGGAGGGCCATCTCCAGGTCCTCCAGTACCTGTTGGCTGTGTCCCCGAGCAGCTGGGACACAGAGAGCACCATCAGGAGAACACCACTGCACACAGCAGGTCAGGAGAGTCCTGTCCCCAGTGCTAATGAGGTTGGAGGGTCCTCAGTTCCCATTGCACTGAATTTTATCTGTGTGCTTATCCCAATTTGGTTCATAGTCTCACCGGTTTTTGTAAGGGATGCATCTCTCAAACCAATCCATCCTTGTCCAGATGCTCCGTGGATCAAGCCTTTGTGGTAAATCTGAAGAGCAGTAGGGTTGGTAGGCTCAGCACCCAGTAGAATTGCATTGCAGGTTTTGTTATTTTTGTGCTCTTCTTAAGAAGGAAGGTAGCATTGAGTGGGCAGAAATACAGACTGCTTTCTGCATAGGTACTCTGTGCTGGGAGAACACTGAGGCTGAGTCTGCTGTGCCCAATTCCCTCTTTAAACCCTTTTCTGTGGCTTAAAAGGGAGATATATGGGACCTTTAAAGGGGATGACCTGGTCTAAAGAACTTCAGACATTATCTGTAGGCATGGTAGGAGGCAGAAAGACACAGTTATCTGAATGGCAACCCAGAGGCAGTTTGTGTTTGGTTTCTGGCTTTTGAACTTTCCTTCCATCGTTGTTAAGAACTGGATGCCTAACTGATGAATGCCACACAGTGTACCTCAGTTAAGTCCTTCAGGCTTTAATAAGTTGGATGGCCTCAAAATCTGTTAATTCAGAATTAAGTTTGTCCTTCTACATCTTGTTTTGCTTGCAGAGTAGCAGGTCTGCTTACCCACAGACATGTGCAAGGTCAGCCATACAGATAACACTTGTGTTTCCAGGGCAGAAATCCCATTAACTCTGCCCTCCAGAGATGCAGTGGGATGATGAAGGGGGTCAGGGAAGGGAAAGATGTATGACAGCACTTTGGAATGATGGTGTGGGGCAGCCTTGGGGCTGCAGGATGATGGCTTACCTGAAACTGAAATGTGCTGTGTTCCTGAGTGGGGATTTGGCTTTGTTTCCTGGGGCTCATCCATGCCACCGTGGAAGATCTGAGCATGGGGAGCCACTGCTTAAAGCCACAGCTGCCTAAATTAATTTCCCAAAGACTGTAATAGGGATTGACTCTCCGGAAAGACCCGAGGTATAGGGAGGAGTCCTCTGCTGTGCTGTAATTAATCTGTTGGGTATATCACCCTTTTGGCTGTCATTCTTATCACTTCTTCAGCCTTCAGCAGTCGCCTGTCCACCACGCTGTGCTCATCAGCAGTGACAGTCCCAGCCTACAGGCACTGACTGCTCCGTAGTCCTTGGGCTTGACCTAAGAGTGAAAAATAGCTGATGTGCTGTTTGATGCTTCATGCTGAGTGGTGAGGAGCAGCTTGCGTGAGTGAGAAATGGGTAATCCTTGCTTATCTGTGTGTTCTACTGTCCCTGTGTAATCCCAAGTCTTCTGCCCTCGTGCCTGCATCAGTTGGCTGGGCTCACAGCCCCTCTCAGCCTTTAGATGGATGTCCAGAATATGGGGATGGAGCAATGGGTATAATATAGGTGAGGAATTTCCTGCAGAACACCTTGAACTTGAAGTATCTTTTCCTGCCTCATAACACTTGGGATATGGGGCTACAGGCAGCAGCAGTGTGCTCTACCTCGAGTTATCTCTACCCCACCATGTTTGACTTTCCCCATGGCAAAGCCTTCAACACGTTTTGTGTTGATTTCCAGTCATTATAACTGATATATCCACTTCAGACTGAGCCACAGTGGAGCAGCAGCTGCTGCAGAAGCAATGGGGCAGCAGGAAAGCCTGGAGCTGTTAAACCACCTTTGCCCCCAGCATCACTTTGACTCAGGAGCATGCTGGAGGCTGCTGCTCATTGCATGCACTGCTCAGTGCTGGTGCCAGCATGCAGACACAGCTCCCAAGGCACGGGCGAGGGGCCAGAGGCGATGCTGGAGCTGCTGGGGGAAATCATGTCAGATGAGCTGCCTTCTCCATGAGTTTACATCCTTGGGTGTGGATATGAGCTCGTTAACCCGTGACCAGGCCAGCTGCCTTCCTGGCACCATTATCCCTGGGTAGATGGTGGGTAATATTCTCCCCTTGCCATTTATTTTTTTTTTTTTAGGCTGATTCTTCAAGCATTGCTTCTTCATATATCCATAGCCTGAGGCAAGAGGAGGGGGGAGATGTAATTAGAGGAAGTGGAGTGCTACAGCAGATCCAAGCACAGCAGCTTTCTCGTGTCTCTGTTGCTGTTCAAGGATATAACTGTGTTGCTTGGGTGGCTTTTTCTTTTTTCAGACAGCTTGGTGTGTTTCAAAAAAATCTTTTTCACAGCTTGATTCTGCCTGAATTTACATCAGCCCAGGTGAAGGGCTGCTGTGTGGGAAGGGAGCAGGAAAACACAGCCAACGTCAGGGAGGGTGGGAGTGCTGGTTGGGCTTTCAAAGAGCAGCTATTGTGCAGCCACATCTGAAGGTTATTGCTGTTAACACATTCACTGGGGGCTGCTCTTCTATGGCATGGATAAACAGCCTGATGTCGCAGCCCTGAGCTTGGCTTGACCATTTATTCTTTATTTCATTTGTTTTGCACAACGACCTGCCAGAATACAAAAACCCACACGTACACCCAGACAAAAATAAAGCCTGATTAAGGCTGTCTGTACATTGCTGTAATATGAAGTTTATTTAAAAAAAAAAAAAAAAGAGACTATTTCAGTGTGTGATGTTTGCATCCTCCCCCACTGCTGCTCTGTTTTGCCTCGGAGATGCTGTCTAGGCGAGGATGCTTCATTAAGATGATGAAATGGGAGGGATGGTCGGTCTGAGTGGCTGAGGAAGGGTGCAAATGCCATCCAGCTCTTCACCATCTCTTTGTGTTGGTTTTGCATCTCATAGATTTCACTTCAGGGATTAAGGAATACCGGGCAGGAGAAGATCTTTGTGTCAGCTTAATTGTGTGTACTCTCTCACGCGTGCAGTCTGCAAGTAGAAGCAAACGGGGCTGATATGCATACTTTTCCCCTGTTTTACTATAGGATCAGCAGAAGAGAAGGTTTGAGACCCAGAGGCAATGTTTTAATTACAAAAATAAAAGCAGAAGCTTTGAATACGAAGCCTCTCAGACCTCCTCCCTGCCTCATGAATAAGCCAAAAGGGTCCGAAACCTGATTATGTTTCACCGTAGGCGGACGGCGACATGGAAACATAAATTACCCTTTGCTTCCTCTCTCTCTCTCACAGCAATGCATGGCTGTTTTGATGCTGTGGAGCTGCTCCTGGAGCGGTAAGCAAGCTTCCTCCCAGTGCTACATCTCCTCTCTCCCCCTCCTCCATCCAGCCACCAGCACACAAAGGGCGTTTATTCCATCCGGGAAGCTCAGCTGCACAGCTGCTCTGCATGCGATCCCGAGGCTGTCTCCGTTTCTTCCTGGCTTTTCACGGCTGGTGTTGGGCCTTGCAGGCAAACAGCAGCTTTGGATGGGCTCAGATGGCCTCAGACCTCGCTGTGACATAAGCCCTGGTTATATAACTCGGCTCTTCCTCTGTGCTGATTCATTCCTGTTGCCTCCAGTGTGGCCATATGATAACAAGGAAAGAGTTTTCTGCCCAGCTTGGTCTTTGTGCATCTCCTCCAGGCTTTATTTCCAGGCTTCAGCTCCTGGGAGACTGCTGTGAAGTGGCTTTAAATCAGCCTGTGCCCAGTCATCCTGATCCTGTTGCCTTCCTAAATAGTACTGCCTGCTGCAAGAGCTGGAGCAGCTTTCCCCAGGCATTGCAGCCACTGCAACCGTTAGCCTTACTCATCCCAGCCTTGTTAATTCATGTTCATGCTTTGCCCAGCATAAATGCAGCCCTGTGATTTGAGCCAGGCTTTCAATTTTAATTCACTCTTCTCTCATTTCAGCAGAGCTTTAGCCTCGTTGAGACCTGTGGGCATTGATTTTGTACATGGCATTGTTGTGTGAAGCTAAGATTTCCTCCTCTGCAAGGTCTGGGTGCACCTTAGTCCTTCCAGCTTCATCTCTTTGAGGAGCAGGGGAAGTGAAAATATCTGTAGAGCCTGAATGAGCTGCACTGGCTGAGTACCACATCTCTGACCCTAAAATCCCTAGCTGGCCTGCATCTCAGATTGTAGTTTGCATGGTGTGCAGATGAGCTCTGTATATCTTCTCATTTATCCACTGATGATCTGCTGCCCCACCAGTGCAAAGCAACTGAGACGGTGAGAATTTTGCACCTGCCACCAACTCTGTCCTGGCTTTTGCCTTCTCTCTCAGGTGCCAGTACAAACCTGACAGCAGGGACAATTGTGGAGTCACACCCTTTATGGATGCTATCCAGAACGGGCATGTCAACATTGCTCGACTGCTCCTGGAAAAACACCAGGTAAGTGCCAAGAACTTCTGCTCCATTGTCCAGTGACCTGAGCTAAAGCTGTCAGGACAGGTGATCAGTTTGTAACCAGACTGTAACAAGGCAATTCAGGCAAACTTCCCGTGGAAATGAATGAGATTTTGCCAGCAGGAGTGGGCTCGTGTAGGAAACCTCATCCTGGGACTGGGAAATGTCCCCTGGCTGATGAAGGGGGATGGAGGGACAGTGGCAGGGAAGGACAGGACTTGCCCTCTGCTGCAGGGACAGCAGTGTTAAAGCTAGAACTGACTCTTGGGAGTGCCAGGGCTCAGTATGAAGGCTCCTCTGGCCACACTGAGGGTGAATAAACCAAAGGCACATTGCTGAACCAGCAGCAGCTCGGCTCTGACCTCCCTCTCTTGAGACAGCTGCTGCTCCCATCTTTGTCTCCCAGTAATCTCCTATTTCCTCCGGCACACAAGGCATAATAGGGATGTCATTAGAGCCAATTGTGCATGGTAGGAACCAGACCACTGCATTATTTATTGAGTGCTGAGATAATGTGAGATGGTTGGAGACCACCTAATGGCTGATTGTCACGGAGGTGGAGCTGTTCCTCTCTTCTCACCCCTTCTGCTATTTCATTGCTTTTCTTCTGCACCAATTCCAAGGCTTGGACTCTGCAAATTGCTGGCCTGGCAGAAAGCTGGCATAGTACAAACAGTGAACCTGCCTGTGCCACACTGAATTGGCCAGCTGAGCTGCCAACATGGCATAGGATGGGCCAGAAGCACATAAAGAGAATGTGGGACCCCAATTCTCTAGCTGCATGCAGCAGGACAGGCCTGCAGAGACAGTTTGGTACTCTAAATATGTTCAAGTGCTTGTTAACTTCAGGAGATGTTCCTGCTCTTGTGTTTGTGTATCAAACAGTATGAAACGTTTGCTAATATTATTTTTCAGTCTCACACTTCAGACGATGAGGATGGAATTGTTGATTTCATTTCCTCGTTCTGGTGCCCTGGCTTACAGCCATGAAACCAGCACTGGACACATTAATGGCAGTACTAAATGGTAGTAAGACTTCCTAGGTCAGACCATGAGACTGCAAGAGGATGTGTTATATCCTTTTAGACAAGTATGCTGTGGATTCTCCCTATTACCCATCTTGGTTTTGTGTCTTTGTGGTTGCATTCAGAGACTCACAGAAGAAATTTCTTGAAGTCTTCCATCCATCTCTCTCCCTTGAACCTACATCCAAATTCTTCTCCTCTGCTGCAGAGGCTGGAGATGGGTTGTTTCTCGCTGCTTTGGCTTGGTTCTTCTATTTTGACACTACTCTTGCTTGTCTCTTAAGCTCAGCAGAGAGCTGGCTCTGGTCTGCAAAAGTGCTACCAAACCTGGTGTCACTTGGTGGCATCTCCTGTGATCACTGTTGCCGCTGCGGCTGTGGCAGGCAGACTCTGCTTGTCCTTCAAAGTTTGGCCAAGCTGTTCATTGCTTTCCTTTTCCGCCCTTCCCTTTGTTTCAGGCTTGTCCCACAGCTGTGGATGCTCTGGGTGCTCAGCCTCTGCATCGGGCAGCAGTCACAGCACAGGATGGAGCCATCCAATTCCTTGTCTCTGAGCTGCGTGTCGATGTCAATGGGAGAGCAACAGCTCTACAGCTGACAGCACTGCACTATGCAGCCAAGGTTTGTCCTTATCCCTCTGTTTCCTCTGTAAAGCCTTTGACAGTTGGTGCACTACCATCAGGCATCTAAAAGCTTAGGTGTTTGCCACTGATGAAGGATTTACATCCCTAGCTCATCCTCTGTCCTTGTCTGTTTGTTCCTGGCCAACCCCGTACCCTACTCAGTGTTTTTCAGACCCTTATCAAGTGTGACCAGCTGTCTGTACGGTGGTGGATGTCTGACTTGCTTTGTTCACCACAAATCCTGACAGTATCTGACTGTGCTGAGGGTGGGTGAACCCCCCTGCATGGAACGTGGCTGAGTGGCACTGAGTGAGAGCAGAGGTGGGTGGCAATAGGGCAGTTGCCTTTACCACTCATACAGCTGGTCATGCTGTGGGTAAGACTCAACTCACATCTCTGGAGGGAATCATTCTTCCAATCTGTCACCTTTGGACCAAAATGTAGTGTCTGGAGGGAGTCCACTCTGCTGGTTAATGAGAGCTGTGGATGTGAACAGTTCATGAGAGGTGATGATTCTTCACCAGCTTCATCTCTCACCTGACAGGATAGGATTGGTGGACACTGCTCAGATTTCTTTCTCTTCTTTCTTCAGTCTCGCTGGTTTGGACCCTGGTGGATTAGAAGCTGGTTTCCACGCCAGCAGCTTGCTGAACAGAAAAAGCCTCATGTGCTATGAGACACTGTTTGACCCTGGAGGTCGGATTCTGGCCTTCCTGTAGCCAGCCATGGGAAAAGAGATGTAGAAAGGTGGAGGGAGCTCCCAGTGCTTATCAGTGTCCTTCATACAACAGTTGTTTGGAATTCCAGTCAGAGTTGTTTGAGCTTTCTCCTCCTCTTGTCTCATGCCTGTGAAGAGTAAGGCTGTGGGTTCTGCAACGCTCCCTGGGCATGCAGAGCAGATCCCCAAAGCCTCCCTGCTGACCAGGATTCCCCTTGAGGGCCTGCTGTCTCACTTCTGCTTTATGCTGCTGGCTGCCTGTGCTCCAAAGGAAACATCCCTGCTCAGAGCCCAGCGTGTCAAACTTCATGAGCTCAGAGTCTTGTAATGGGAATGGAGCAGCATCCCCATGCAAAAGCATCAATGACACTCACTGAGAGTGCTGGCAACAGCATTCTCCTCCAGCAGGACCCAGCCGTGGCATTTGCTGGCTCCCACAAAGGAAGCTTTTCTCCCATGCTCTAAGAAACCATGTTGAAAGCCCTTTTGGTTGCCAAGGGTACGTTGAACAGCAAAGCCATTGGGGAAAACAATGTGCCTTGGAGAAGATCCCAGCTCTGTCTTGGCGAGTGGCTGATTGGGGAGCAATTTGATGGGCTTCTCATCCTTCCCGAGGCTCAGTGTCACTTTATATTTACAGCATCATTTGTTTTGGTGTTTGGGTTTTTTTTTTTTTTGTTGTTTGTTTGTTTTCTTTATTATTTTGCATTTATGAATACATGAAAATCAAATTATGCTTTCAACTCAATTTGCTGCCGAGGCTCTGGCAGCGAAAGCAGTTCCTGGCTTTGCTGTTCTTTGCCACTGAGGGGGCCTGTGCATGCAGCAGGGCAGTGGGAATGTGATGCTACTGAGTTGTATGATAATGGGGGAAAGAGTGGGTGGTAGGGATAAAAATAAGGGCCTTCCACTCTCATGCCACATTACAAAGGCTAATTCATTGCAGGGAAGAAGGAAATACAATTATTTAGGGAGAGAGGATTTATTTCAGGCCAAGCTTGTGCAGGCAGGAGGGGTGTGAGGGCTGCATTGCATTTCCCCCTGCAGCATTTACATTTGGCTGCTGGCAGAGGCATTGTAGAGAGCACCATGGGTTGTGCTGGTGTTTGAGTGTGGTGTTGTTCATCTCCCAAGGCATTACAAATGCTGGAGCAATCCTTGAGGAAGTGTGGATGTCTGAAGGTACTGCAGATAGAAGCACAGCAGGGCACGTCAGCAGCAGGTTCTTCTCTCTGAGCCGAGATGCACCTCAAGAAGAGCAGCTGTAGATCAGCTGTAGATCTCCATAATACTTGCAGTAAATTTACAGCATGGGACAACAGCAGTTCTATGGTGACATTGTCCTTTTAATAAGCAGCCAGCTGTCCTTTATTAAAGGTAAGTCAGGGATCCTAGGGCTCTGTGACTAGCAGGAGTTAAAAGCATTTTAATTGAGTTACTGGATGGGAGGAGAGGAAAAGGCAGGATCTGTTGACAAATCAGTGCACTAATTTGCTATTAAGAAACGTCTTTAGGTCTTTTCACCCAGTGCTAAGTCAGAGGTCATTTGTGCATTAACTCCTTTGTAGCCATCAGCAAAAGCAAAACTGCTCTGGGAGATGGTCCTCCTCTGAGTCTTTAGCTGTAACACCACCACCAGAGGCATCCCTGCACGGTAGCATCAACTTAAATACTTGCATTGCTTTTAATTTGAAATTGTGAGGAAAAAATTGCAGATTATGCTCCTGGGATGCTTCTTGCTTGCTTCTTCTGGGCCTCTGGGTCAAAATTGCTGGCAAGGGCTTCGCAGGAAGGCTGAGCAAAGGCTGAGCTGAGAGTCCTGTAGCAGCAATGTGGCCATGCGTGTGGGCAGTCCCTGGCTAATGGAATGGATCTGCACAGCTACGAGCATACAACAAAGATTTCCAGCTGCTCTAAGATCCTCTGGATCTTGTAACAGCTCCTGGTGGTGCCAGATTTGACCGTGGCAGATTCACTTTGCATCTGTGCCTTTCGCAGGTACCTGGAGATTGCCTGTGTGGCCTTCTTTCTTTTCAGGCCTGTGTCGTTTCTTCTAAATGCAAAGGAACTGTGCTGGTTTTGCTGAACAAATAACCCACGTGCCTGTGCTCACCACTGCAGGAAGGACACACGAGCACCATCCAGACGCTGCTGTCCCTGGGTGCCAACATCCATGCAAAGGATGGGAAGAACCGTTCTGGTAGGCATGCTGAGCTATGTGTTCACACACTGTGTTAGGAGCCTCTAAAGCAGCCCGTGCTGCATCTGCTCTTGCAAGGAGCTGCCAGGTGCATGGATGCAAAAGGCTCTTGGAGCAGCACAGCATATGAACCCTGTTCTTTTTTATAAAAAGATTTGTCAACTTTCATTTAGTAGCTCTCTTCTTGCTGGACTTTCTGATGTCTACTTGTGTTTTGGAGCCTGTGCTGGGGCTTTTCCCCTCTGTGGATGCACTCATTTGGCTTTCTTTTTACGCAGCTGCTTTATTTTGCATGAAGCTTTCAGGAGTTTTGGTACCCTTCATCAAGCATGGTTGAAATTAGGCAGCTCAAAACTCTTAAGGTGGGCAGACAGACATGATTGCACGATCTCTAAAGCCTTATCAAACTGCCTAGGAATGGCTTATGAGCAAATAGTAACAGAGAGCTTGAAAGTAAACAGAGTTGCTATAGTAGTACCAGTGAGAGTATGAGGCATCTCTTGCATCAGCATCTCTCTCAAAAAAGAGTATATAGAAATGGTTTCAACCACTGCTAAAATTGGCAACTTCCCCAGCCTTCAGGTTTGCTTAATGACACGCTTCAGTGGTGAGGTTGAACAGTCTTGCAACTCTCAGTCTCTCCCCTCACCCCCTCAATGAGTAAATTTGGGTTTTGCTGAGCTTGTCCGGCCCTGGGACCTTTGTGATGTTCTCCTCATACCCTGTTCTCTGCTGCGTTTGTGTCAGTGTATGCTGGGGTGTTTCCCACCCTAATCTGCTCCTGCAAAGTGTTCTACATGAATTATCCTGCTCCACAACAGCGGGAACTAATGACCCTCAGCATCAAAGATACTCACCCTATGCAGGTTTAGATCAGGAGGATAAGGCTGGCCCATGCTATAACAGGACTATAGGGCTGCCTAACTGTGCTGGAGCTGAACTGACTCAGCCTGGAAGGCTCATTGGGATAAGCAGACTGTGAGCAGTGCTGTTCCAGCCTCCTCCTATGGGATGCTCTTTGCTGTATGCAGTACAGGGAAACCTTTCTGATTTACTCCTCAGCCCTGGAATGAACTGGCAGGATGCCCGAGCCCATAACGGACCCAGGTCACATCCAGCATCTTTTCAAGCCACTTTCTCATGCATCACTGTTAAATCCACCCCAAATACAGAGCAGTAAGATGCCCACAGCTAACATGAGCCCATGGGCCTTCTGCTCTGCTGCACAGCCTTTCTCTCCTGACATCAGCACCCTTTTCCCGTGACTCAAAATGATCCAAGTTGGCTTAAATCCTCCCAGTCTGTTTGCAAACCTGTTTTGCTTTGGCTCAGCCAGCTTAGTATCACTTGATGGGTTGGAGGGACAGCCTGAAAGGAGGAGGTGGGCAGGTCATAGCATTTCTACCAGCATGGCTGGGCTTGAAAATAGAAGTATCCCATGCATTTGTGGGTTCAACCATCCCACTGGGAAGGCTGTGGCAGCTGAGCCATTGTACAGCTGCTTGGTTGAAGTTATCTTTTGGTGCATTTCCTCTGATAATTCGGTTTCCTTCACTGAGGATCCAGCATTTGCTTCTGAAGTGGGCTGAAGCCGAAGCCAGCATGCAGTCTCAGTTCCTTTTTGACATCCTGTCTCTCCCACAGCCCTGCACGCAGCGTGTTCTGGGCAGCATGCAGCTGCTGCACAGATCCTGCTCAGCACAGGGCTGCAGGACAATGAGGACAGCACGGGCACCCTGGCACAGCAGCTTGCAAGGAAACCAGATGTCATCCAGGTTTTCCAAAAAACAAGTGTCAACTCATGAGGCCAGCTGGGAAAAAGAGAAACCCACTTCATTTTGGCTTGGTATGTTTGTAATTGTTTAATGAGTGTTTGCATTCATGTTTAACACAGTGGATTTTTGCTCAGAGACTCAGCAGAGGAATCAAACTTAGCACTTGGAAAATGAATTAAGGGGAAAGCATGTTGTGAATACAGTTATTTCAATAAGAGAATGCATATGTTGGGTGTGGGCTGTTGTGCTCCTGTTCTGACCCCATCTTTATAAGTTCACAGATGCTCTTCTTTCACTTCCAAATTTCAGGGCTGAGCTACACCTCTTCCTATGCAGCAGCAAACGCATCCCAACAGCTGCAGCTTCCCAAAGGAAAACCATCAGAGGAAGGTGCCTCGTGGGCTGCTGCAAGATGATCTCTGGGCACCTGCAGGGCTTGAACCCATTGGAGCCTGCCCAGCTCTCAGTGCAGCCTGACATCCTGAAGGAGAAGAAACCTGCATCATTTTTACAGCCCTTCATGTAGCTGCTCTCCGCAAATCTGTTAAGCTGCTGTGTTTAAAAGCCCCTGAGAAAACATGGTGCAGCAAAGCTGAGCTCTGAGTGCCTCCCTTCGTCAGGGCTAAGCTGCTGTGTGGATGAGTGCAGGGAGACTTCAAGCTGCATCAGCCTTGTACGTGGCCCAAGCTTGATCCCAAAGCCTGCTGACATCAACAGAAAGACCTAAGCCTTGTGGGGATCAGAGTGAAAAAGAATTATTAGTTATTCCAGATGTGCCAAGCAAGGCTTTCTCACCAGCAGTGAAAAAAACTGCTCCTTGAAGTGCTAGGGGCAGTGGTTTGATATGTAATGTAGCCACTAAGTCTGGAATGTACATAAAGGTAAGAGCAACTAGAGTTGTTTAGTTTCTTTGTATCTGTATGGAACAAGAAGCTTTGCCAACCACAGTCCTACCTGTAATGTCAAGTTGTAGCAAACAATGCTATTCCCCAGTTTAGTTGACAGCAGATGGTGAAAAGGAGAGGCCTGTGAGCAGGCTGGGTTTTGCTCTGCCCCAAGCCCTGGTGCTTACATCATGGCTTGACACTCAGCTCCTGTTTTCCCAGGAGGATTTAAGATGATGCTGAGCTCTGTTTGAGCGAGAAAATCCCCACTCTGCATTCCCTGGAACAGAATTTGCTGTGATGATACTGAGCTGGGTAACAGCACTGTGCTCCTCGGGGACCTTTTAAATTGGAGCACAAGTTGGGGTGCTTTTAAGGACCAGAATGGACCTTCTGTTAGCAGAGGTTTTTAACCACACCTTTCTTTCTCCATCTGTGACATGAAAGAGATTCTTTGTCACCGAGGAGGATAAGAAATGAGTGCTGGAAGGTTCTAACAGTGCAGTGGAAGCTGTGCCAGCCCCTTACCAAGTGGGTTTGTTCCTCTAAAGATCCTCAGTGCTTCTAGAAATCTGCCCTTCATGAAATAGTAATTCTGCAGCCTGTAACTGCTTCATTCCCATTTTCTGTGATGTTAGCAAGCCACGAAATAGCTATTTTCCCCTAATGTTCCTCCTAATGAGCTCAGCTTGCTCGTGAATCTGAGCTTTTATGAGAAAGCAAATGAGAATATTTTTGTCTGCCTTTCATGGCTCCCAGGGCCGTGGCAAACACCTGGAAATTAGAAAAGGGAGCTTGAGTTGTCTTGCATTATTTGTGAGGTGCTTTACACTTCTGGAAGCGCACCTGTGCACCATTGCATGGCTGTGTGTGTGCCCATTGCACTGGTGCACACTGGGTGCCTGCCTGTTGCAGTGTGCATCAATGCAATGCACCCATGCATGCGTGCAGGCAACCATTGCATTAACGCACATGTGCACATTGGGTGCCTGCCTTTGTGCACTGCACTCATGCACGTTGCCCATAGGCAGGCATCCATTGCACCGATGCACACGTGGGCATTGCACTTATGCAAGCACCTCTTGCACCGATGCCTATTTTCACATTGCAGCTGAGCAGGAACCAATTGCACCAATGCACATTGCATGCGTGCAGGCACCCAGGGCACTGATGCACACATGCAGCACCCATTGGCACACATCGCTGTGCACACAGCCGTGCGTTGCATGCAGCCGTGCACCAGCAGCACGCGCGTGCACGCGCCCCTCGCACCAAACCCCGCAGCGATGCGCGCGCCGCCCACGTGACCCCTCCTCCCGCGCTGCGACGAGCGGGAGGGAAAGCGGAGGTTGCGGTTGGAAGGGGGGGGGAGGGAAAGGATGCAGCGCGCATGCGCGCCGCGCCCCCACCACGGTGGCACGGCCGTCGTCGTCACGGCGCAGCGCCCGCCCCTTAGCGATGGCGCGCTCAGCCAATGGCGTGGCGGCGCGGCGATGAGTGAGAGCCGAGGGGGTGGGGCGGGGCGCGCGAAGCCACGCCCTCCTCCCCCCTCCCTCGGCGCGCTCTCCTCACGGCGGCGGCTCCATTTTCTCCGCTCCCGCGGCCCCTCAACGTCCGGTTCGCCTCAACCTTCGGCCGGCGGAGAGACCCCGTGAGAAACCTTTCCCTTTTCCCTTTCCTCCTCCTCTGCCGTCGCCATGAATGAGGAGTACGACGTGATCGTGCTGGGCACCGGCTTGACGGTGAGGAGGAACCGCCCCGCTCGGGCCTGGGCCCTGAGCCGCCGCCCTGCCGGCCCCGCTCCCTCACAGCCCCCTCCCTCACACAGCCGCGCTCATTCCTCCCTTGTCCCCCCGTTATCGCCTTGGCTGCTTCACCATTCCTTTCCTCAGGCTCCTGTTGTCCACCTTCCCCCCCCCCACACACACACACCCATTTCACCTCATTCTCTCCCCCATCCCCACTGCATATTGTGTTCTTCATCCTCATTCTATGAGAATCCCTCATCCCTCCTCCCTCTAAATTGGGTCTGCCCACCCTGTCCCTATAGCACTGCTGTGTCCCCCCATAGACCCCTATAATCCCAACCCCTTCCCCATAGCATTGCTGTGTACCCCTGTAACCCTTCCCCATAACACTGTTCTGTACGCCCATAGCCCCCCATAATCCCAACCCTTTCCCCATAGCACTGCTGTGTACACTCTTAGGCCCCCTGCTATAATCTCAACCCCTTCCCCATAACACTGCTCTGTATTCCTTAATCCCACCTCTTTCCCCATAGTATTGCTGCCTTCTCCCTATAACCCTCTTAATCCCACCCCCTTCCCCATAGCACTGCTGTCTTCCCCATAGCCCTCTTAATCCCATCCCCTTCCCCATAGCACTGCTGCATTTCCTCATAGCCCCCTTCCATAATCCCAGCCCCTTCCCCATTGTACGACTGCCTTCCCCCATAGCCCTCCTATAATCCCACCCCCCTTCCCCACAGCACTGCTGTGTACCCCCATAGCCCTTCATACCCTTTTTGGTAGGGGGGAGTCGTTCCCTATTCTCTGCCCCCCAGAAAATGCGGTTACTTAAGGAGAGATGGGGACAACAAAGCGCTAAGGGGCTGAATTGCATTCTTGTATTATTATTATTGTTATTATTATTACTGTGAACCATCCAGAGCTCTGAGCCCATCTTAGGGTGGAGGCAGCCCCGCGCGCTGCTCCGCCTTTGCAGCCTTCAGCTCTCCATCCTGACTGCAGCAGGAGGGGGAGGGGGGGGGATGGGGATGCGGGTGAGCCCTGCACGCCTGTCAAATCCCTCTGCTTTCGTTATTTCTTTAATTTTTCCCCCCTGCTCCGAATCTGTCCCACCTTTTGCTGCTGTTAACCCTTCCTGACAGCACTCGGGGTGAGGTGGGGGGAAGGG
>NW_024962265.1:360162-407110 GCF_019238085.1 Lagopus leucura
GGGTGGAGAGCAGCGCTGTGGCTTTGTCCTATTGTGGAGGATGCGGCCCCACACTGCTGCAGGCGGCTGAGAAGGAGAGAAAAGAACAGGGGAAGAAAAAAAAAATGGCAGCGCTGCTGCCGGTGGGGTTTGCTTCAGGTTTTCTGCCTGCCTTCGAAGTGGGGAGATGCGCTGAGCTGCTGCTTGGTTTATCTGCTGTGCTTTTATTCAGGGCTTGGTGCTGGATTGCAGGTTGCAAATCGGAGGCATTGTCTGAAGAAGGTGGGGGGGGGGAAGGAGGAGGAGGAGAAAATCCAATATGGTGGAGAGGTTTTCCTCTCGTTCAAGCTTTTCCTGCTTTTGTTTCTTCCTGTTCATTGGTGGATGGGCAGAGAAAGGTCTTTGGGGCTGGCTGTGAGATTTCCCCCACCCCGTTTCCCCTTTTGGTGGTCCCTGTAAATACAGATACGTGCGCTGTGATTGAGGGGAGGCAGGGTGTCTGCTGACACGCGGCTGAGGACAAAGCTGCTTTCCTATCTGGTTTCTCTGGGAAGGATTGTCACAAAACCACGATGTGGCACAAAGGAAATGTGCAGAGTGTGGGAGAGTTGTAGGGTGAAGCCAACTGTGGTGGTTGCTCTCGTTCCTCTCTCTGCAGGCTCTTCCTTTGAGCTGTCAGGAATGACCTACAAGGCAACAAAAAAAACCCAAAACCAAACCCTTCTTCCCTCTGATAGGGAAAGCTGTCCTCAAACGCTGCATCTGCCTTCACCAAAGCAGGACTTTTGGGGGAGATGAAATCTAATGAGCTTCTTTGGGCCTCCAATAGATGCGAGCGCCATTAAAATGTTAATTTATGCTTTAGAGGGAAGCTTGGTATCGAGTTGGTGAGCGCCGTGCTTAACTTCAAACTGACAAATGCCAGTGTAGATTTGACAAAAGGCCTCTTGTGGAATCACTCGTGAGACGAGCTCGTGCTAATGATCAGCGATTGGGTTAGAAGGAATAAATGACATCTGGGTTCTGAGGTGAGCTGAGAGATGGCAGGACAGCAGCGTGTGGCCTTTACCTCTGAAATGCCAGTTAGAGCACGGTGGGCTTCACCTGGACACGGTGCAGCCGGTGAGTTGGGATGTGCCTCGTCCTATCTAACGGTCTGTGGTGTCAGGGCAGAGCCTGGTGCAGGCAGAGCGCTGCCTAAAGAGGGTGAGATGAATTGGAGATCCTGTTTGCTCACTGCTGCCTGCTGCGCTGCGCCCATCTTTTGTGCTGTGTCTTCTGTCACACCTACAATTCCTAGGGACTGATGTGGGGACAAAACCCCTAGAACAGCCAACCCAGCCCACGTGGGAGACGCAGTGAACGTCTGATCTCTCCTGGAGGGATTTTCTTTCTCCTTCCAAGGTGAAAATCGGCTGCTGGTTATAAAGAAAAGCCATTTATTAAAAAAAAAAAGGTGCAGATAAGTTTGTTGCAGTGGTCAGTTCTGACCTCATCCACAGGGCTGTGTGAGTGCACCAGGGCACGTGTGTGAATGCCATTTCTGATTGACCTGAGAGCATTCCGGGAATGGCTTCTCTCAATATCAATTTCTTCACCCAGTAACAAAGGCAGGGTGCAGGCTGGGACTCCTGGCTCTCAATGCATCCCCTCTCTCCTCTGATGCATTCTAATGGCAGTGCCAAGCTGTGTCTTGGGAGCACGGAGGAGGAAAAAATAATCACAGCCCATCTTTAATCCTGAATGACTGCTGATACTCCAGGCTTGCACATCAGGTACAATTAACCTCACGGTGCTCAGATCAGGGCGCCGTGCTCCTGCCGAGCTCCCTGCACGTGGTGCAGTGCTGGCTGTGGGCAGATGTTTGTGTCTGGCCGCCCAGCACGGAGCTCCTCTTTCTCCCACACTGCAGATGCTGCTGGGAATGGCTTCTCAAACGTACTCCTAACAGCTCTGAGGTGGTTATCTGTGCTCAGATGCTGGATGTGAACGCTGAGCATAAAAGCAAAGCGCCCTGTTCAGCCCCAACAGATGAACCCTGCGTTCCTGTGGGGTTTTCACTCGTTGCAGGCACTGCTGTGCTGAGCTAAGCTTCTTACCTGCCAACTGCCTCACCATGTGAAAGCAATGTAAATCCATCACAGAGGTACAGATTCACTTTCTATAGGAGCAGAGAGGCCTGGCTCTTTGTTTTCACTGGTACAGGCACAGACCTTGCTGCGTAAGGACCTAGAAGGAGCATCAGAGTGGCAGTGAGCACTGAGCAGAGCATCCCTGTCCCTTGCATCATCTCCCAGTTGCTGAGGGCGTTGCTTAAATGCTCGCTGCTTTTGCAGCTTGTAGGGCCAAGCAGATCTTCCCCTCAGAGCTGTTGGATGAAACAACGCTGGCTCAGGTTTCCATTGGTCTGTCTGAGCCTTTCTGAACTGCTGCCCTACTTGGAGAAAGTCCATAGAAACTCACTTTCTTCCCACACTTTTTGGAGGTGTCTGCGTGCAGAAAGTTGTCTTGTGACCAGTTTGTGGCAGTGAGGGGAGCCACTGCTGAGTTTCCCCTCACTCCTGTGTTTTTTTTTTTTTGCCATGGATTTGTGTTCTGGGTGCTGTGTCTCTACATTTTCACCCCCTGTTACGCCACAGAGCAGTGCTGCACATGAGATCGATTGCTGCAACGTTAAGCCATTGCTGGGAGCTGAGTGTCATAACCTGCACTGCCTGGAGCCGTGGAGTGTAGCAGCACAGCGTGACCAGCACTTGCACAGAGACTTTGTTCCAGCTGGACACCTGGACCACCCTCTGCTGTCTCTTGCTGCCATTTTGCTGCCAGCAGCTGCTCAGTTTTACCCATCTGAGCAGGGTTGATGTCTAGAATACAATCAGAAAGCCACAGATTTGAACTCAGAAGCTTCCCCTTTTTTCTTTTTTTCCTTTTTTTCCCCCCCAGTCTAAACACTCTCCAGCCCTTCCCTGATTGACGCAGCCTGTTTGTTTTCCTCCTTCCCCAACCCAAATGACACATCTGATGTTTCTGAGTGTGAGAACAGCTACAGCTGAACGCTCAGCCAGCAGAGCTGCCCAAAGGAATTGCTGAGCTGGGAGGATAAAGCCATTGTGCATCCTGTGTGTTTGATGAACGGGCCGTCAGCTCAGCGCCTGCGATGGGAAACGACTGCAAAGGCCTGGGTGGGATTCCAGCACTGAGGACTGTGGTGATAGGGTGAACCTGATAAGCGGGCCTTAATCCCCGTATCGGCGTTTAATGGGGATGAAATAAGGTTGGAAAGGTAATCAAGATCTCTTACTGGTACCCAGATTTGCTGAGTGATGCTGGCAGCGTGGCTTGCTGAAGGGATGCTCTCATAGGAAGCAGTGGGCGTGTTGTTCTGGGGTGACAGGGCAACAACAAACGCTTTGAAGATTCCTTAAATGGAGGAGGAAGGAAATCAGCTGACATCTGGGCAGAAGAAAAGTAGCTGCTGCTGCCTTTACTGTATCTTCATCCTTTCAATGGATACTTTGAAATCTCGGGCTGGGCCTGGAGGCTGGCATCGCTTTGGAAGATGTTCCAGGGAATCAAATCATTTCAGCAAATGGCACCAGTGATGCCAGCACTCTTGATTTCTGGTTTCACAGAGGAGATCACAGTGGCTAACGGTGATGCAACAGCCCTGCATTGCTTTGGTAGATCATTAACACTTTGACAACCATAAAAGCCAACTGTACTTTCGCTTGTGCAGTGCTTCCATGCTGTGAGGTTTGTGGCTCTCTCTGCTGGCGTTGTGAGACTGGATGTGTCTGCTGGGAGGGTCTCTGCTTGCTGCAAAGCGGGGGGGCCCTGCAGGATGGGATCTGGAGCCCACAGAGAGTCTCGTGGTGGCTGAAGGAGCAGTGGATCGTGGAGAGGTTCTGCGGGAAGAAGTGTCCCATTCTGAGAGCAAACTGTTGGAAGTTACCTGGATTAAATGTGAAACTTGCTCTGCTCTTTGGGGCCTGAATTACTGTGGCATCCCATTGGTGATGAACTGGCAGGGCCTCGTTCCACCAGAACGAGCCCATAATTGGGTTTGAAAGAAATCTCCTGCACTCTGCAGCAGGAAGAAGTGATGGAGGGGGAGAGGTTTCTGTGCTCTGCAAATGCATGTGGGGCGCTGAGGAAGACCCAAAATGTGGATCTGTGCTGCAGGAGCCAGCTGCTGGTGCTGGATGCGTGACTTCCAGCCCAACCTTCCTGCAGTGGGATGGCCTGGGGGGGTCGTTGAGATGTGGTTCATATCTACGAATTAGAATGACAGAATATCCCAGTGGGAAACCCCCAGGGATCATTGAGTCTGACTCCTGCCCTCCTCTCCATCTCCTCTTGGGGCTGGACAACCCAAATGATTGGCAGAGGTTGGTGGAGGATGAACTCATTTCTCCTTTTGCAGGGAGCTGGGGCAGAACAGGCAAGATCAGTAAGTCTGTGATGAGCCATTCCAGGCATGCAAGTAGGCAACTTCTTGGTGAGCTTTTTGGTTTGTGAAAGCCAGAGTTGGTGACCAGGTCAGTTGTGTTTTAATGGACATTCAACCTTGCTAGTCCTGCAAGCTGCGTCCCTCCAAGATTACTCCCAGCTTTCTGGTGTTGTGTTGTGTTGGGTGCAGCAGCTGATCAGCTGCTCAAAGTGATCTGGGTGCACACACAGCAAGGAGAGCAAAGTGTCACCGAGGTGGTAAGGCTCCCAAATGGCTTTATTTCTTCTTTGTGCTGCCTGTACCTTCTGAAAGTCACTGCTGACTGTCCTGTGTGACCCAACGTGGCAAATAATTAAGGACTGAGTTTTTGAGGAAGCTACCTGGATTCCTTCAAGGCAAGGTTTCATATTCTTGCTGTCCCCTTGAGCTGGTGGTGCTGCCTGTCTGCAAGGATGAGCATCTTTTGCATCTTTGTTCCTTCTCTAGGAATGCATCCTCTCTGGGATCATGTCAGTGAACGGGAAGAAAGTCCTTCACATGGATCGGAACTCTTACTATGGAGGGGAAAGTGCATCCATTACACCTCTGGAGGATGTAAGTACAGAAGCTGACACCCAGCCCTTGTGTCCTCCTCGGGCACGTAAAGGGGCTTAATTTCTGGCTGTCCTAAGGGTGGATTCCAAATAATTACTCTTTAAGGGTTTCCTTTGACACAGACTGTTTTAAGGTACCTCCACACCAGCTCATGGTGGGGAGGAAAGCAGGGCTTGTGTTTCTGCTTTGTAGATAGCGCTTGTTTCCTGCAGTTGTCAGCACGCCATGTTTGAGTGATTGCTTGGCAGTGCAACACCCAGCAGCTGGACATTAAAACCCCTCAGCTCAATCATTTCTGCAGTGCTTGGTGGTGGATGTTGGTCTAAAAAATGCTGGGTGTTCTCTGTGCCCTGCTGTGATGCAGGCTGAGCACATCTGGCCACGAGGGCACTTCCTCACTTGGTTGCAGGCTTCTGCTGTGACATCGTGTATCCCTAAAGAGAAAGCAGTGCTCTCTTTGCTGCTTAAAGTTAGAGACTTCAATCTGTTCCCCAGTATCAACACCTGGAGGAATCTGTCCTCTTCTGAAGGATTTGGATCAAGTTACCTTTAGTAAAATGGTACTTTGGTTCAGCAGGTTGTAAATTGCCAAGCTTTTTAATCCTTGCAGGAAGAGAGGATGGGTGAGCAAACTAACGCTGCCTGATCCTTATTGTGAGAGTTCACTGGATGTGCTTTGTGTGCTGCATCAAAAGTCAGATTCAAAATGAAACCCTGGCCAAAAGCTTGCTGTGAAGAGCTTATGTTCTGCTGGGGAGATGTGAGGGTGGAAAGTGTGTGCCTGTGTGGGAGAAAGTATACACATAGATATTTCCTCTGCTACAATAAGTTTTATATTCTTTCCAAAGCTCTATAAAAGGTTTAATCTACCAGGAACTCCACCAGAATCTATGGGACGAGGAAGAGACTGGAACGTGGACCTAATTCCAAAATTCCTTATGGCTAATGGTAAGCAACGCTGAGCTTTCCAATCTCACCTCATAAGCTTAGCCTGGAACCTTCAGCTTGGAAAGAAATCAGCAGCCCTTCAGCTGTCTGTGATTCTGTGATTCTGGGGAGCTTGCTGAAGCATTGCAGAGCTGCTGGAAGCTTGCTGCCCTTGATTTGCACACAGCCAGGTGTTCATGCAGCAGCTCCTGCTCTGTGATTGCTTTGCCTGTGCATTTCTCCAACTTAGAAGATGTCTCTGGCTCAAAGGGGATGCAGCAGAGGCACATTTTAAAGGTTTGAATGGTTGTTTTCCAAAGTCCTCTCAGTGTTTGCATTTCAAGCCAGAGCAGACTTTGCTAATCTGAATGGTGAGGGTGAGAAACTGCTGCGGCCCAAAGATGTGACCTTGTTTGCCACGCTGAGTGCAGATAAACTACAGAGAGCAGAGCAGCAGCGGATGAAGGTGCTGCAGGATGGCTTTTTACTCAGAGGGCTGATGGAAGCTGGAGTAACGATGAGGAGGCTGTGAACTGCCTGTAAGAAAGCATTACAGCTGCCTAATAATAAACCTCTGCCACTCCCTGTCTGTTACCCAAAGGTGTAAGAGCTGTGTGGGTGCGATGTGGAGCTGACAGCAAAGTGGTTGTGACTGCAGTGGATGAGCTGAAGGCTGATTCCGGTGACTTGTGCCAAACCTCTCTTACAGGTCAGCTGGTAAAGATGTTGCTCTACACAGAAGTCACTCGCTATTTAGACTTCAAGGTGATCGAGGGAAGCTTTGTCTACAAGGGAGGCAAGATCTACAAAGTTCCTTCCACTGAGGCAGAAGCCTTGGCATCCAGTGAGTAGCTGTGTTTTACTTTTTCCTCTACTGAGGCTGTTGTTGCTAAATAAAGGCAAGACAGATCTGTATAGAAGGATAAGTGATCTGTGCTGGTGTCAGAAAGACATTTCTGGCTCTTCATGTGGTGGTGTGTGCAACTCCATCACTGTCACAGGTTATGCTTAATACGTAGCCCTTCTGCATCCACTCTGACTTGCATTGTGGCTCTTAGGCTTTCCTGAGCCTCGAGTTACTGGTTTCTTGGAGCTTTCAGAGCAGGAGAATTTGGCAGTGTTTTAATTCATCCAAAGGTTACGTTTGAGGCTTGTGCTTCCTGTAAATATGTAATGCTGGTTCCTCAGTGGATGGGATGATGAGAAAAACGTCGCATTTGTCAGCAGGCAAACCAGCATGACCAAGTCCACGTGGCACCAAGCTCAGTCTTAACTGTTCTCAGCTGCTCACACTTCCCTCTTCACTGTAAAACTGCATAATAACTCGGTGGTGTGCATTAGGAGCTAGCAGAGGGCAGCCCGTTAGCTTCAGCTGCGTGATGTATGTAGAACCATTGTGTGCTCCAGTGACTCCTGCAGATACAGCTCCCTCTATGCAGCTTGGTTGCACGTGGGAGCCTTCCTCGCACCAGGTTATTTCTGTGGCTCCTGTGAAGCAATCGGTTGTTCCTTCAGGTTGGCCCCACTGCTGCCTTGTCAGTAGATTCTGAAGAGACTCAAACTGACAGAGCACGGAGCTGCATCTGGTGCTGTGTTTCAGCAAGCCCTGTCTTGCTTCTCCAATTTGCAGAGGATTAAAACACATTAATGGTGCCTTGTGCAATCTTGTGTTGGGATTTTGATGCCAGCAGTGCTTGCTAGCTCCTTGAGTCTGTGAGAGAGCCTAGCACCATTTGCTTTGGTGGCAGATGCCAAACACAGGTCTCTTTTTGGAAGCCCACGTCAGGCGTTTCAGCAGGTCTGGTGGAAGCTGCTCTCCAAGCTTTCCTGCAGTTGGAAGGAGCTGTGTGGAGCTCTCCTGCTGGAACAGAGAGCCTTGCTTAGCAGCTGGGGCCGATCTCTGCCTCACTGAGCGACTGCTGAAAAGCTCAGCAGTTCCAGAAACCATTTGTGTGAGTTCTGACAGAACGTCTGTGTCTGTAGGCTTAATGGGTTTGTTTGAGAAGCGCCGGTTCAGGAAGTTCTTAGTGTACGTGGCCAACTTCGATGAGAACGACCCCCGCACCTTCGAAGGCGTCGATCCCAAGAAGACCACCATGCGTGACGTGTATAAGAAATTTGACCTGGGGCAAGATGTCATAGACTTCACAGGCCATGCCCTCGCCTTGTACAGGACTGACGAGTAAGTGTGGCTTCAGTGAGCGCTCCGAGATCAGAACAGAGCCTGTGGGTTGGGTGTCTCACACAGCGCAGCGTGCGTGGGGTGGGTCCTCTGCTGATGAGGTGTTTAAATCCTGTCATATTCCCAAATTGATGCAGTATCACCTTCCTGAGCAGCACTTGGTGATGCAGAGTGCTTTTCAGAAAGGGAAATGCTCCCCGGTCGGGTGGGCAAGGCAACGTGTTGGAAAGGGAAGTTTCCACTTTTCTGGGTGTGATTTTTGCCTCAAGTCTCGGTTTATGAAACGGTGCAAATCTTCTGACTTCCCTCTCCAGTTACCTCGATCAACCATGCCAAGAAACAATCAACAGGATTAAGCTCTACAGTGAGTCTCTGGCTCGGTACGGGAAAAGCCCATACCTTTACCCCCTCTATGGCCTCGGAGAGCTGCCACAGGGATTTGCAAGGTGAGAACCTGATTTTGGCTTCCAATGTTTTCTCAGCTCTCCTGTGGCACCTGCTGGGGGGATGAGACCCAGCACGGCCTGCAGCGTTCATGCTGCAGGACTCTGTTATGCCAAGTGGATTCCTTCTAGCTGAATGCAGTGGCACCTGTAATTCACTCCCAACACTGATGCATTGCAGGGAGAATCGTAGGATCATAGAACCATAGAATGGCTTGGGTTGCAAAGGACCACAAAGATCATCCTGTTTCAACCCCCCTGCTGTGTGCAGGGTCGCCAACCACCACACCAGGCTGCCAGAGCCACATCCAGCCTGGCCTTGAATGCCTCCAGGAATCCAGGGGCATCCACAACCTCCTGTTCCAGTGCCTCACCACCCTCTGGGGGAAAAGCTTCCTCCTAACATCTAACCTAAACCTCTCCTGTCTCAGTTTAAAACCATTTCCCTTTGTCCTATCGCTATCCACCTTCATAAACAGCCGTTCCCCCTCCTGTTTATGTGCTCCTTTCAAGTACTGGAAGGCCACAATGAGGTCTCCCCACAGCCATCTCCACAGCTAAAGAAGCCCAGTTCCCTCAAGTTTTCTTCACAGTGGAAGTGCTCCAGCCCTCTGAACAGCTGCCTCTGAATGGCAGACAAATCTGCTGTGTGGATATTTAGGCAGCATAGTTTGAAGAGGTTTAAGCATAATGCATGGTTTGTCCAAGCAGAATGGAAGCAAGGGGCTGGAAGGGTTGTTGGAAAGAAAGAAAAACCTGTGGGATGTGCTGAAGTGGCTTTACTCTTGCAGGCTAAGTGCTATATATGGAGGCACCTACATGCTGAACAAGCCCATTGAAGAGATTGTGATAGAAAATGGCAAAGTTGTTGGTGTGAAGTCTGAAGGGGAGGTATGGTACCCTCTGGTTCTTCCCTTATTCCCATTATCGCTGTCTTGCCTTTAAGTTGAGGCTGTCAGTCATCGATCTGAACAAATGTAGCAGAAAACCCCTCAGTTGAAGCTAAATTGTTTGGCTGGTGCCAGTTTATTCACGTCGTGAGCTTAAGAAGTGCTGATAATCTTAATGTGAGGAGAACAATACAGTAATCCCACTCCAGGAGCCGGAATGATTCTCCAGGGAGCAGCAATGTTGTCTTCTAAATAAACCAGGCTGGTAAAACTGGAAAGAAGCTGCTCGCTGCTGTCTAACCTGGGTATGAAACCAGCTCTGCCCTTGACATTAAGGATTAGCTGCTCAGCCTGCTGGCACACGGCCTTTCCACAGCTTCTTAACTCAGCAATATAAAACTAGCAAGAGTGCAGCGAGTTGCTTGGAAGCTATAAATGTGTTTGCAAATGGAGTGGGAGCTTCACAGGACAGTTTAGCACTCCCTGGTAGGGTAACGTGTCCCTTCTGGGCACGGGTGATGTATCCCAGCTAGCAGCAGAGGTGATAATCTGTGCTGTAAGACTGATGTGCCCAAGTGCAGGCTGCCTGCAGGCTTCAAAATTGGTCAAAATGTGGTAATGAGGTATAATGTGAAATGGTGAGTTCTTATCAGTTTGATTCAGCCTTGACCACAGCACGTTATGGTCCCAGACTGGAAGGACCGGGCTCTGTAATGGTAAGAGCTTAATTACACGCTGAGTAACGAGGGGGAGATGTGATCGGTCACACAGCTCTGTGTAGTAGGGGCTGTGATTTGTGCTGAACATGCAGCCAAATACAATCCTCGTGCAGCTGGGGGCAGGACAGCCACCTCAGATTACTGCCATCCCTCCCCCAAAGTCTGCACGCCGTCCAGCCGTGCGCCTCCACGCGTCGCTGCCTTTCTCTGCAGGTTGCTCGCTGCAAACAGCTCATCTGCGACCCCAGCTACGTCTCGGACCGTGTCACAAAGGTTGGCCAAGTGATCCGGGTAATCTGCATCCTGAGCCACCCCATCAAGAACACCAACGATGCCAACTCGTGCCAGATCATCATTCCACAGAATCAGGTCAATCGGAAATCAGGTGTGTGGAGAGCAGAGGCGCTCAGGGTTTGTGCACGTCCCCAAAAGGAAGAAGTATTTCGTGCAGATCTTGTGGCAGGTTTCGTGCTCTTTTTCTGGAGAGGTGCCTCTCAGTTGCGTTCCCTCCAGGGGAAGCTTCCTGGCTTCCTTCTGGGCCATGCAGTGCTCACGTGAAGCTTTTTAATCCCCGCATGGCTCTGCTTTTCTGCTCCCTGGCTATGTTCAGTGTCACTGCTTCTGGGCACCCCTCAGTTCCTTAACTCCTGGTGGCAGCTCTGTGCCACTCCAGGAAGCTGCTGCAGCCTTGCAGTGGCACCTTTGTATGCTAGAATATTAATTACACTTTTCCTGATGTGTTTAAGCACGCAATCCAATGTCTGGAAGTCCTTTGGGCTCCAGCAAGGCTGCACTTCAGCTGTGTGTGAGAGAGAGAGAGAGGTCTGTGTGCCTGTGGTCACAGTGCCACGTGGGAACCCCCAGAAGTGGGTGGAAAGTGTGTGGGGGCTGAGGGCTGCGTGCAGGATGGAGGGAAATGCAGCATTAGGGGAACAGGAAGGAGTGTGGGTGAAGCAGAGGGGGTTTGGGATGGGGCAGGCCTGATCACCTGGCGTGTCCTGATCTGCTGCTGTGTGCTTCCTGCCCCAGATATCTACGTCTGCATGATCTCCTCTGCACACAACGTGGCAGCGCAGGGGAAGTACATCGCCATCGCCAGCACTACTGTGGAAACCGCGGACCCAGAGAAAGAGATCAAGCCGGCCTTGGACCTCCTGGAGCCCATTGAGCAGAAGTAAGCACACAGCTCACCCCTCCTCACCTCCCACACTGCAGCAAGTGCAGAGCTGAGGACAAAGGCAGAGAATCACAGAATGGATTGGGTTGGAAGGAACTTCAAGGATCACATGCAGGGCCACCAACCTCCCCATTTCATAGCAGCCCAGGCTGCCCAGGGCCCCACCAACCTGGCCTTGAACACCTCCAGGGATGGACAGGGCATCCGCAGCCTCTCTGGGCAGCTGTTCCAGCACCTCACCACTCCCATAGTAAAGAACTTCCCACCCCAACATCCAGCCTAAATTCCTCTCCTTCAACTTCAAACCATTTCCCCTTGTCCTGCTGTTGTCTTGTAAAGAGTTGACTCCCCTCCTGTTTGTAGGCTCCCTTTAGGTCCTGGAAGGCTGCAGTGAGGTCACCCCACAGCCTTCTCTTATCCAAGCTGAACAAGCCCAGCTCCCTCAACTTGACTTTGTAGTGGATGTGCTGCAGCCCTCTGCTCATCTCTGTGGCTCCTCTGGCCCCTCTCCAACAGCTCCCTGCCTTTCTTGCACTGGAGGCCCCACACCTGGACGCAGTGCTGCACATGGGGCCTCAGGAGGGCAGAGCACAGAGGGACAATCCCCTCCTGTCCCTGCTGCCACCCCTTTTCTAAAGGAGCCCAGGACACCATTTGCTTTGGGACCTGAATGCCTTTCAGCCTCACAGAGATGCTGAAATCCTGAATTCCCTCTAATTCAGCTCTTCTTACTTGAAACCCACGCTGAAGCAGCTTTCTTTTCCTCCTTCCAGGTTTGTCAGCATCAGCGACCTGTTTGCACCGACCGACCTGGGAACTGAGAGCCAGGTTTGTAAGCGCTGTGCCCAGGGGTGGCTTCTGAAGGAGGAGAGCTTTGTTGCTGTAACTGCTGCCTCTCTTTTCCTTCTCCTTCCAGATCTTCATTTCTCGCACCTATGACGCCACCACTCACTTCGAGACAACGTGCGACGACATCAAAGATATTTATAAGAGAATGATGGGATCAGAGTTTGACTTTGAAGAGATGAAACGCAAGAAGAACGATATCTACGGGGAGGAGGAGCAGCAGTAATGAGAGTCTCTAATTAGAGAAATTAAATCGGCTAATATGAATATATAAGGAACTTAATGAACACTGTATGAAATTCAATATTGTAAGGCCTGCTTTTGTAATCCCATCTCTGAGAGATTGAAGAGTACTGCACTGGTAATGTTCCCCTTTTGGATATCATGTGTTAATTATTTCATTCTAGTAGGGCTGCTGTCCAGAATCTGGCAAATTACTGATTTAATGACTAACCTTGAAGTGAAAGGCAGACTGAACTATATATATATTTTTTTGCAGACGTAGATGTTGGTGCGGATTGAAATAACTCATTGACAGCTGTGTCTTACCTTGTCTTTTTAATCATTTGTAAACATCCTTCACAATTATGTGCTTCTGGTGAGCTAGTAGACGTGACGGTTGTCACTCAAACCTGATATCAAGGAAAATAGAAACTGAGCACTCCATTATTGTGGACAGCATCCCTCGAGTCTCTCTCCCATCAATCTAACTCTGTGGCAAAGTTGTATTATGGACAAAGACCACATCTATTGTAGCAGCAAATGTTGGCTTAGTTCTGGGCACGGAACTTAACCTCCTCTTAAGCTTCTAAAACTGTTTACATCGGTTGGGACACAGCTGTGCCTAAGGCTCCTTTGTGTTTTAATCTTAATAAAATTGAGAGAACAAATTACAGAGCAGGCAAGATGTGGGAGTATTTTCTGAACCCCGGTGGCTTCTGGGACGGACCAAACGGCACTGCGGTATTGATATGACAGAGCCTGTGCTTCTTGTGTCTCCTGAAGGCTCCAAATGATTTCTGTACTGCGAAGTAAAGCCAAATTCTGGAAAACCAGTCCTGTGCTCTGGTCTGATTCACTTCAGTTGCACGAGCAGCATCGCCTCTTTGAGATCCCTCGCATTTCTGCTCGCTAGGGTGAAACGTGAGTGTGGGGCAGAGCATTTCCTGCTCAGAAAAGGGGCTCGGCTGTCCTCAGTTTGGCTTTTGACGGGAGGAGATGCAGCAGCAAAGCGTGGAGCTGGAGGCAGGCCCGGCGCGCACTCTCCTTGCAGCCGCCCCCTGGCGCCTACAAGCGGTATTGGTAATTCCTGCTGCTGCGATTCCTTTGCAGGGCGCTGCTGTGGCTTCGGCTATTGCTTACTTTAGGAGCACGTAAAAAAAAGTCAATGGAACAGCCTTGCCCTGCTGGGGAGGCTTCTAAGGGAGAAGGTCCATAGGAAAGCTTCAGGCTTTTATTAGTCAAACTATGTACAAAGTCATCCTGTACAGTTTATGTCATTTCATTAAAAAAACAAAGGACAAAATGTTCTCCACGTGAAGACAGAGGGTATCTGACAAAGGTCCTCAGTGCTGTTTTCTTCATGGTGCACATGGGTCTGAGTTACTATAAATAAGAGGTTCTTTTCCAGCACTTACAGGGTTTTCCATCTGCTGGAGGAGACTCACATCCCCACAATGAAATGGAGGCAACGTGGGTGACTTGAAATGTAGTGTAGAGTGGATTTCTGCTTCCCCAGAGTCTGACAATGGTCCCCAAATGGCATTTGAAATACACCCCGTCCCCTTACCCCCCCCCTCCCAGCATCCAACACATGCACTTGTGTACAGTAACAGTCATGTGGAAAGCCAGAGCTCATAGTATTGCTTCTACCCCTCAAGTAAACCACATTTGGTTTTCCTATTCCTTTCCTTGTCAGCTGCACTAATTGCTTAAAAACCACCACAATAACTTAAAAACTGCAACGTTAACAAAACCTCTGTCCTACGCCCAACTCGATGGCGGGAAGCAAATCTGCAAGAGGATTTGCACTGAGCCATCTTTAAATAATTCCTATATACAGAACTGAAGTCACCCTTCCCCTGGCCACTGTGTGCTTTTGGGGCTGTCCTTTGGAGGGTTGGAAGACCCCAAGCAGAACTGTAGGGCTCAGAGAGGAGCTGCCCCAATATGCAGCTTTGTCACAGCAGGACAGAGATGCTGGCACGGGTTCTTGCTGCGTGCCAACTCCCTGCCAGCCCCCAGGAGCTGCTCCTGGTGTTCTTCATCCCATCCCTACGCCTCAATCTGCAGCCTGGGGGGGGGTTGATCTCAAGCTCCCTCTTACCAGCAGCTTCTTCTAAACGGGGCAGCCACTTTCTGTGCCATCCCCAGGAAGGTGCTGATGTCGGCCACGAGGATCCCTTTGTTTTCCAAGACGTCTCTGCTGACGCTGGGCTTTTCTGCAAAAAGAGTGGCACTGTAAGGCAGACGTGCAAATGAGATTCTTCTGAAAACTGCAGAAAATACCCCCAGATCCCACCGCAGTTATTCTGTATTTGCAGATTAATGGGAGAGCTTCCCAGCCTCAGCCAGGAGCGTGTGACACAGAGCCACCCCCGGGCTCAGAACAACTGCCAAAATTAAGCAGACCTCCCCCAAAAATCTGTTTGTTTTGCCTGTTACCACACTGACTGAGTGCAGAGCTGCTCTTCCACACCTCCAATCAGCCACTGCAGCAGCAACGAGAGCTGAACGAGGCAGTATTTGTCAGGGGGTGCCCTGAGCCTGCCCTCACCTGTGAGATACACCGCAAACCTGGCGCTGACGTGCTGGACCTGCAGGTTCAACAAGCACTTCATGTACTCCGATCTGGGGGACGAGCTGGAATCGCACGCGTGGTAATGCAGCACCTCAATGAGGTCTTGGCATGACTTCAGGATCAAGTTCTTCCTATGGGCGTTGGCATCCACCCTGCAGGGAGAGGGGCACAAGCTCGAGTCCTCGCCAAAACGTGCTGCCCAAAGCTTTGAGGCACCTCCCTGGCGTAACTCAGCTGGCTGAGAAACCGGGTCTTAAAAACTACCGCGTGCTACTGCTGTGTGCTCAGGGGGGAGAGGATCAGAGCTCTCCCCGTTTGTTGCAGTATTTTCTGCTCGTTGCAGTATTTTCTGCTCGCTGAGAACAAACCAGCTCATGTGCCAAAGAGAGGAGGAGCTGCCTTATGGAGATGCAGCAGGGTGCACAGGGCGACTGCCAGAGCTCTACCTCATCTGGGATTATGTGCGAGGCGCAGCATTTTGGGCCAGCTTCTGTCCAGGTCCCAGTCCTGCTGCTCCCTCATAGAGATTAAAAAAAAAAATCCTTGTGTTTTACCTGTGACTGTGCAAATACCGACTTCTGGCAATGCCACGCTCACTGACAAGGGGAGCTGTCATGTAAAAACCTTCATGTTCATCTTGCGAGATGCCAAAGCCCAGCTGGAGGCACCCAACACCCCCTGCGTGCCCACGCTCCGCTGTGGTGCCTACATCCCTGCCCTATTGCCAAGGACACTGAGGACAAAGGATCTGCTGCTCTGCAGCCATTACCTGACGTTTTCTCGGAGCTTTTTGCTCTCCTTGTAGTGGAGGAACCACTTCCACCTCCCACTTCTGTTCAGCTTCTCCAGGACCTTCACCACCTCTTTCAGTTGCCCTGGGGAGACAGCAAGAGTGAGCGAGGGTCCTGTTGGAAGCCGGGCACAGTGGGGCCCTCAGGGCTTTGCCATGGTGAGCTGAGGGTTCACAGCCTCTTTGGGATACCATCCCAGCATTTAAAAACACACTGCTGCAGATTTATCCCCCTGATTCTGAACAGGGTAAAAGTGTGAGACTTGTTCTACCACTGCACATATCCAGGAGGAACATGGATCTGTTTTTTCATCCCACTGAAAAGGAAGAGAAACAGGTCTCCCTGTTGCCCTCCCTGTCCAGGCTGGACATCACTACACATCCCCTGCTCCACCCCAATGGTTTTGGTGGCCAGTACTTAGATGTTTTTGGGAGCCATGATATGGACCCATTTATCCAGATGGGGTCTCAAGCACCGATCAGAGGGCAAAAATTGCTCCCTTTTAGGAGAGGATGCCCGTGGTAAGTTTTTGGAAGCAAATAGTTGGTAAATCTGCAGATGGAGCCAGGAGCTGAACCTGCTCATCATCTGCATCCAAACGAGGGACTCACCCAACGTCACCGTTTCCAACACCTCATTATCCGACACCACGAAGCCACCAGTATGGAACAGCTGCTGGTACGTCTGATCTGCGATGTCTTCAGGGCTGTCCACTCCAGCAAACACCACGTTGGGACAGTGCTTCAGCCTCAGCAAACACGGGACCTGCTCAAGGCAGAATTATTCTGTGAAAACAGCATGTGGTCCAAGAGAACATGGAGAGCCCACCTCATCCTCTGTCTGCACCACCCTGATGCACACGTCTCCGTAGCCCAGCTCTACAACCATGGGTGCTACAGGCAGATCAATCTGCTGCACATTCCCTGCAGCCCATGAGCCAAAGCTCACCTGAAGGGCTCTGTTCCCATAAATAAATCCATTTTGGGTCCTTTGTGCTGGGCAGCTCCAAGCCTGAGCCTCAGCCCTCACCTTGTGGATGTGTGAGGAGATGTCCTCGTTCCTGATGATGACGAGCAGCCAGTTGGTGTCCCGGTGTTTTGTTTTGCAGAAGCTCAGAGGTTCCATCTCCACGTGGCCATCTTTCTTCAGCAACGTCTGAAAGAGAAATTGTTACGTGCTTGTAGAAGAAACATCTTCACAACTGTGCAAGAGCCAGCTGTGATGGTTCCTGATTGTAGAGCATGAGAGCTTCTCAGGCTCAATATTAGGGAAAAATTCTTGGAGTGGTGAGGCACTGGAACAGGCTGCCCAGGAAGGAGTCACTGTCTCTGGAAGCGTCAAAGGAATGTGGAGATGTGGCACTTGGGGACATGGTCAGCGGGCACAGTGGGGATGGGGTTGGACTTGGTGATCTTAGAGGTCTTTTCCAACCTTACTGATTATGATTCTCTTCAGGGACATGCTTTAACGGGCATGATGACGAGGGGCTGATGTTGGACTTGATCCAACCTCAGTTATTCTCCTTCTGCCCTTGGCTTGGACCCCAAAGCCTCCCATCCCCATCCAACCATTACCTTCACTCTTGCAAAGAAGGGTTCCTCTCCTGTCTCCACCAGGTAGAACATCCCAGGCTGCCTGCACGCCTCCTCGGCCACGCTGCGCAGGCGGAACTGCAGCGTGCTGCACAGCTCTGTGATCACATCCTCAAAGGCAGCAGTCCTCCTGGGGAGGGACGTGCAGCGCCGAGCGCTGACGGTCTCCCCGTGTGCCAAACCCTTCCCTCTGCTCTCACCCTCTGTGTCAACCTTACTCAGCATCACCCTGTTGAACTCTGCGTACTCATCGAGGATAACCGAGATGTCCCCACGGGAGTCCTTCAGTTTATTCTCATATTTCAGCTTGCTGAGATGGAAAGGAGCTGCACAGCCCCGGTTTGGGGAGCTGGCTCTGCTCTTCTGCCACCAGCAGGTGTCCCACGATGGAGTGCAATGGGAGGAGTCCCTGTGGTGGCTGTATTGCTGGTGGAACTTGAGGCCACGTGGCCGTGTGTCTGAGGGCAGGATTGTCACCTGCAAAGGGCTCCTGCTTCGCAGGGAGTGAGGGGCAGGAGCTCCTCTCACAGATGATGGCTGGGGAGAGCAGTCTCTAGGAAAAATGGAGGTAGAAATGGGTGGTGTCCCACTCCTTAGGATCTGTTTTAGCTTATAATGGAAACGGAGATGCTCCATGTCCATAGTGTGCTGGGTGATTTCTTCAAAACCCCTCCACGTCCCCATCAGCGACTCCAGCAAATGAGTCTGCCCCTGTGAGCTTCCCATCCTGCCCGGGCATTTTGTGGTGACCGTGAAGTTCAGGTAATCCCTGGAGATCCCCCAGCTGTCCGTGATATTGACATAGGGTGGCATGTGCCTGCTGCTGGTATTCCATTGGCTGGTGGGCCACCAGCAGCCCTCCTCAGTGCTCAGCGATCCCCACTCCTCACTGCATCCCTCCGAGCAGCCAGAGCTCATGGAGGATGAGGAATCGCAGTCAGTCCTCGTGGCACACATGGACCTTGAGCAGTGGCAACCCCTGGGTGTAAGAAGGGGGTGAGCAGTGCGTCCCAAGTGCTTCTCCCAGTCCGAGTCACTGGAGGAGGACCGGTAAGATGGATCTTCCCAGCTCAAACCCATACATTTTTCTGTGCTGCGGAAGCGTTTTGCCTTCAGAAGAGCATCCAAAATGTCCCCAGTGTCACTAACCTCTAAGCTCTCACCAGTGTCTGCATGTAGCAGCGATGTTGGCATTGACTGAACAGGGATTTCTCCCTCTTCCAACTCTTCATCAGCACAATTTGGATCAGCCAACACAGCGGAGTCATCCTGGCTGCACAAAGACACAGGCTCTCCTATGGGCATGAACTCCTCTGCTCCAAATGATGCAGGGGTGGTAGGAGGGATGCTGCTTCCTCCCTCGCACTCCTCAGGCCTCCCGGGGCAGGCACACCTGCTGTCAGCATCTGATGGTAGCTGTCCCATGCAGCTGGAGCTTGGGGCAGCATCTGGAGCACGAGTTGGACTCATTTTGGGGCCCGTGCCAAAGACTGGGTCTGGCTCAGCCTTGTGCCCACGCAGAGGAGAACAAGGCCTCGATCCTGGCTCTCCAGGCGTCAGCATATCCAGTGGAGAGCTCTCTGCAGGCTCTGCGTGGCACAGCCCCAAGTCCTTCTTCACTCCTTCTGCACATTCAGGCTTCAAGGAACCATCCAGTGCTGGGTTCTCAGCGGCCACACTCTCCTTTACAGCAGCCACTGTCTTGCAGGGCTTTCCATGTGGGCACACATCTGGTTCCTGCTCACTTTGCTCTAATAAGCAGCAATGGGGGTCTGCAGCAGTACCGTGAGGAGAAGGGTCCTGATGGGGGGAAGGCAGGGATGGGCTGTTTGGAGAGCTTTGCTGGTGCTGGGCCGCAGTGAGAGGTGATACATCACCAACAGGCTCCTCCTCTCTCATTGAGGAGGAAGAACCTGATTCTAACAGGTCACAAAGAGAGGTCTTCAGCTCCTGTGATGCATCAACTGCGCTCATTTCATTGCTACTAGGGGGCTTCTCTGCACGGAGGCACACATCAGTGATTGCCTCAGTGTCAGAGCCACCTGCCCAGGCTGCACAGCTGAAGGCAAAGCCCTGACCATCACATGCTCCCGAGGGCTCATCCAGCACATCTGTGTGGTTGGCAGAAGGACTGCCATGCTGCCCTTGCTCCAAAACCTCGTTCTGGTCTGGGTGCGACTCACCAGCGTTCAGCAAAGTGAGCTCAGTGCTAACATCACCTGCACACCTTTGGGAAAGGCTCCCTCCTAGGCCACTCCTTGGTGAAGTCTGGAGTAATGCCTGGAGGAGAGCTGTGGCCACCTGGTCCCCTGGAGCAGCCCCCACATCAGCTCCTCCATCGAAGCAGACAGAGCTGGCGTCAGGGGACTGGGTTAGGAAGGGTTCCTGGCCTCGTGGTGACTCAGGGCCAGTTGTGCAGGCAGTTTTGCTCCCAGCAAGCCCCCGTGTTTCTGCAGAGGGCGCACGATCCTCATCTTTCTGTTCCAACCCATCCCTCAGCATCTCCCTGGCAGATCTGCAGCTGCTTGTGACTGTAACCCCACGGACAAGGCTCAGAACGGGGGACAATGGCAGCACTGACACGGGTCCGTCTGCGTGTGCCAAACCCACACCATCTGTCTCTGCCCTTGGGGTGGCCAAAGTCCCCCAGGGCTCTTGCAGAGCACTCAGGCTGAGGGCTGCATCACCAGAAAGTCCTTGAGGTCCAGCCCCAGTCCCACCCGACGGCGCTGGCACTGATCCATTCTCGCAGGGTGACACAGAGGCAGTGGGGATGGACATAGGGCCATCTCCAGGAATGCCAAAGTCCTTTGGAGGTGCTGAATTCACCAGCTCTACATCACCTCTTTCTGAAAATGCTAAATCGACAGGTCTTGCGAATGTGCTTTCATTTTCCAACTCTTCTTTCTCTCTTTTTCCCTCCTCTACCTTTTCCTCCTCTTTTTCTGTATGTCCTATGGGGTCTTGTGATTCCTTCTCTTCTTCACCAAATCCAATGGGGTTTGAGTGAGTTTTGAGACTTGCTTCTGAGGGCATCGAATCACAGCAACATTGGGGTCCATCGCTGGTGGCCCAGCTGCTGTCCATACCATGTCCAGCATCTTCCATGCTCCCCCTTTCTTCAGGAGGACTGGGGCTAGCTGCCCATCTGTTCTCAGGCTGCTCTCCACCTCCATGCTGAGCACACAGGGCATCACTCTGGGGAGCTGGGCTGAAATTCAGAGTTTGGCCGTGTGGGTTTTCCCTGCCCAGCACAGTCTGGGGCTCACCAGCATCACCAAGCTCACTGGAAGGGCTGGGGATCATCCCAGCATCCATCAGTTCCTCCTTGAGTGGCTCAACCTGAAACAACATAATTCAGAGGTTAACCTTCAAGGCAGGAACTGAGAAATCCCATACATGAGGACATAAGACATCTTAAAAACCCAGACTTTGTCAGTACAACCACCCCAATGGCATCTGTGGAGATAAGTTTGCTTCCCAAATTAGTCCAGGTTGAACCTTTACCCCACAGGAGCCACTGCCATGCCCACAGACAGCCAGGGAAAGGATTTGAAGCTTTTTATCTTCTTTATACAGTGAGGAGGCTTAAGAACAGACCAAACGGTACTGAAATCCCAATAAGTATCATTCACAAGCTGGAAAATGCCCAGAGGAGACAGGCAGGCTTTTGAAACCCCATCCTGGGATAGTTGTGTTTTCCCTTCTCCCTCATTTAAGAGTAGAGACCTTTAGACTGATTAAAAAACTGAGCCATGCTGGATCTCCAGTGACTGAGGGTTTGTTTGCTCAATAGTCTTCTCTCCAGGGTCTGGAGAAGTCCAGTGGTTGAGGGTTTGCTCAGACCCTGGAGAGAAGATGCTTGTGTTTATGTGGCCTTGAGAAAACTGATATTTACCAGCTCCAGTTCTTTGGGATTCCCACACTTTGTGCTCCTGTTCTCTCAGTCAGTGATGGACACAGCTTCTCTCTGAGCCCAGAGATACAGCTCAGTCTGTGAACTGGAATTGAGGCCTGAAAATTTCTGGGTTTTTTTTTTTTTTTTGAGAACCCTGTGCATGTGTGCATTGGGCAGCAAACTGTTGAGTGACTTTCATGTATCATGCTTCAGGGAGCTGAACTCCCTCGCTCCAAGAGAGCTCATAGGCACACCTGCTCCATTCCTCCCACAAGAACCTACTTGCACAAAATGCATCGTGTGCCCTGCAGGCTCATAGCACCCACACCCCAAGCTCTTACTGCAGTGACAGTTGAGATGTCATGTACACACTCCTCAGCTCTGTATTTTCCAGCCAGGTTGCTCTGATCTGCGTGTTCAGTGAGGGGAGGGCTCTCCGAGCTCGTGGAGGAAGGCTCCTCCTCCCCTGAAAAGGATGATACCGTACTATCTACAACACCAGGAGTCCCATCAGCATCAGTTTGAGAGTCTGCAGGGCTCTCCTCTGGGTGGAAACAGCCTTGGCAGCGTGTGCTGGGATCCAGAGAGCTGCTAGGAGTCTGGTCAGGATCTGATCGTGAATCTGCAGGGCACGTCTCCAACTCAAAGCAATCATCACTGTCTTCACTCAGCTCAAAAAAGTCTCCAGTGCTGTTTAGTGAGACGTATTTCTTGGGGTTGCTGTGCTCCACCACCTTCCTCGTGCTGCTCAGGAGTTTGCTGGGCTTGCTGTAGAACAGAGCTACCCACATGTGAAGTATCAGCTTCATCTCTTCCACGTCATCGGGTAGATCAGAGTCCCAAGGCCTGGAAGAGAAAGCAAACACAGCCTGAAGTCATGGAATCATCCAAGTTGGAAGGGATCCTTAAATGTCATCTAATCCAACTCCCCTGCAATGAGCACAGACATCTATATGCCCTCCTCTTCCCTCTGCTTGACAAAGGTAACTCATCTCCAGTGCTAAACTTCAGTGCATGGGGGCTGTAAGTGCTCAGCTGCATTACTTGATGTGGTTTCCAACTTGAAAATAAGAGACACTCACAGCTGCAAACAGGCAATTCCGTGCACAGCTCCAGGCACTCATTCTACCTCCAGAGGCACAGAGCTCTGACACAACAAAATGGGGCATCTCAGCGTGGTGAAAAGGGCAATCATCATACAAAGCAAAGGGAAAAAAAAGCATAGAAATCCCATTCCCAAAGTGCTCTAGCAGGAGATGTCCCCTGCAGATGGCCTTCCAGGCTTGACTTACCCATGCAAGGCACGGATGACTGTTTTCTCCAGGGCATCATTGGTGTACCTGCTGTCCAAATGGAAGAGATACTCCTCCTCCCACTGGCACGTCACCTTCATGGACTCACCGCAGTGGTTGACCGTGTGGGATTTGGCAAAGTCCTCTTTTAGCCTCGGAGGCCGCAGGCTGCTCCTGCGCCTTGCCATCGTGGCCTCAAAGGGGCTCTGAGGGCAGGTGTTGTTCTGGTGGCGGAAGGGCAGGACCTTCCCAACCAGGGGTGCTGCTCGGGAGCTCCTGGTCCCATTTCTGGAGGGCACTGACCCAGGGTAGGGGACACCTCTGTGTTTCTTTGAGTGCTCAGGCATCAGCGAGGCGTAGGAGTGCTCGGAGGAGATGAAGGAGTGTTTGTTCACCTCGGTGGCCTCCTGTGTTGGAGGCAGCACACACGTTTGTTGGCTATTCTTGCTGTTAAGCCCAAGGCTTTTCTCTCCAGGAATAGGGGTTGAGTCTTTTAATTCTGTTTTTCCAATAGGGGGAAGCTTCTGGTTTGGAGATGCTTTAGTAGACGAGACAGCTGCCTTTGCAAGCTTGTCTACCCTGTGGTATTCGTGGTCGGAAGCACTGCGTGAGGACTTGGGCTTACGATGACTCTGCTGCTCCTTGGCAGAGTCAGTGGATGAGCTGCAGGACAAAGAGATCATCCTGCTGTCCACGAGGTTAAAGGGAGGAATACAGGAACCCAGAGCCAGGTCTGCCAGCAAGTTCAAGGCATGGGACTCGTAGTCACTGCCCTTCGTATCGAAAGCATGGCCAGAGATGCTGCTGGGATAAATCTCACCCATCTGGCTGTCTGCTGCTTGGCTTTGGGAAGAAACTTCGCTTGGGAGGATGGAGAATGGATCCTTCCACTCTGCATTAAAAAAAAAAATAGAGTAAGTGAAGGTCAGAGAGAGGGGGCTCAAAATGAACAGCATTTAGACAGACACTGTGGCATCCAGCACCTCTCCAATATCTCCACGTTAAGGACCTGTTTGTCAGGAAAAGGTTGCTTCTCCAACACGAGCTTTGCACGTTCATAAAAACCCCAAAACCTCCATGGTATGAAGGTGATGGGTGCTGCAGAAGGACCCAGAGTTTGGATCCTGACTTCAGGAAGTGGGTAATTCTCAGAAATCAATGGCATGGGATGCAGAGATAAGAACTGTGCTGGAGTTTTGTGTGTTATGTTTAATATCCTTGGGAAATGCACCGTGGGACACATCAATTGAGTGTTTTTCACTGCTAAACACTCTTATTTTGCATTTTTGGCAGATTCTGGTGTTCAGCTTTTATGAGTTACAAACAGCAATGTGGGCAGACTCCTCTGAATGAACCAAACTCAACAGCAGGACCCACCCTACACACTGCCCACGCCAGAGAACTGGCTAGAACTGCTCCAGAAACCTCCACGTGACAGCAGAGCTAATAAAAACTGCCACGTATCAGGAAGTCTGACAGCATGTGGCAATAACAGACTGAGAAAATTGGATAAACTGAGCCAAAGTGGTAAAACCAGTCTTGAAAGCCTCCACGAAGAGGGAAAATAAAGACCAGAGACAAATCTGAAAAGACATCAAAGTGTGAGTGTGAGAAAACATGACAAATTAGCAGAAAGTGTCTCTCCTGTTCCATCATTTGTTTTGGCAGCCCAATACTGGTGCTCAGTTGAAAAGCAGACTCCCAGCCAGCACCTGCAGACATTTGGGACTATCCTAGCTGCCTCCTAAATCCACTGCAGTCTGTCTGCAAAGGGTTTAACAGCCCCACTCTGGTTTTGCAGTGTAACAGACCTGACCCTAATCCAGACCCTAAGTATCAAAAGGCCCTTTTGGCAGCTGCTGAATGTGCTGTTACCACTACCTGGTCATGACCTGACAGTGATGTTGGATGGCTCTGTTTTTAAGCTAAATATTTCCATAAGGAGCAGCATTCTTACCACTTTCTGCTGGCTTTTTGGTGTGAGGTTTTGATGGCCTGTTAGCCACGCTTTTTATCACCTGACTCTTCACTGGCTTTGCAGTGCTTTCAGTAACAGAAGCCTTTTTCACATCCGAATTCTTCAGCATCTTTGGTCTCTTTGTTTCTGAGCCAGAACTGCTGGGAGCTGAGGTTCTCTTCTGGACAGGTTCAGACTGTGTTTTGTGCACAAATTCTGCAGACAGCACCTCTGCACCTGGGACAAGGAAAAGGGAGGGCATGCAAGGACTTATTCCACATCCATCAGCTCTGAGCACCCGGGAGGAACACGAGGAGACGTGGCTCCTAATAAAGCCATCTATCCAAGCTGGATACCCCGGAGAAGCAGGAGGAAGTCAGCCCCAATTATTTAGCACTTACCTCTTTTCCTTCTGTGAGGAAACTGTAAATGGGCTAATTTAAGCATGGGCTCGTTGGAGTTGGCTGTAAGCCCTGTTTTTTTAGGAAAAGAGAACGTGATGTTGACTGTCTTGGTCGCTTTCCTTTTCCTACTGCTATCCCCCACAGGATGTATTTGCATCTTGAGGGGTGACCATTTCTTCCTGGTGCTTGTCACAGCAGTTCCGCTGGATTTCCTCTTGTTCTGCTTCACCCACAGCTTGCTAGATGCACTGACATCTTTTGTGGGCCCTTTGCTCTGCTCCAGCCCCAGAACAGCCTTTGGGTTTCCACCTGTTACATCAGGAGGGATTGGGTCTGGCGGTACAGCTAAAGAGAAGTCAGTCTCTGAGTTGCTGCAAAGAGACTGAGCAGCACCAGCCAAGCATCCTAAGGCAGCTGACATTTCCAGAGTGTAGCTGCTGGGATTGGAGAAGTAATGCTGCAGCTGGGAGAAAGACTGCTCGGAGTGTCCTCTGCAGGATTTAATACCTTCATCCTCGGCTGGTGACAGGCAAGAAGAACAGGGGGCTTCTGTGATTTGGCTGGAGGCTTGCTGTGTATTTTCTTCAAGCTTTGCATACTCCTGGAAGTGCTGTTTGATGCACACGTTGGTACCGAGCGCGTCCCCCCACGAAGAATTGGTGGCTTTCTGCAAGGCATAGCGAAGTCCAGGCAAAACAGAGGCTATTTTCAAAGAGATGTCACTAGCTTTCCTTTCACATTTTAGATTATGTCCTTCAACTGAAAAAAGAAAAGAATTTTACTTATATCAGTAAAGGATTACGTTCCCCAAATCATTTTACTATTACATGATAAGAGAACGTGAAAGGCATGAGCAAATCCCCAAAGCCAACCCACAAAAAGCTTATCAGGTTTGTTTGTCTTTTTTTTTGCAAGGTACAAAAGAATGGCATACAGGAATCAAAAGTGGATAAACTGAGGATGAAAGACCCCTGGTGTATCCACAAGCTCCCTTCTGCAGTCTTGTCCCCTTATTCCAGCAATTTTGGGGAAGTCTTAACATTTAGGACTGAGACCTCTGAAAATAATGAAATGAAAACTCTCCTTGCCTGCTTCAACCCCCCCAGGTGCCTCTGTGTAAGGTCTGGGATGTGGGTGATAACAGGCTACTCAATCTAGACATGCTAACAAAACCAAACCAGGAAAAGCCTTCCTCCAACACCAAGACTGCTTCATTGAATGAGGTGAATATTGGTTGTAGATGACTCCTCCCTACAGGGAATTGAATTCTCTTCATAGAGAAGTCTGCTGTCTTCATGGGACTCGGGTGAGGGATGTCACTAGGAAACTACCCAGCCTGGAGCAGCTGCCAGATCACAATTCCTTACTGCTTTCCAATATAGGGAGAGATCACCCACACGTGGGTCAAGGGCCATCAAAAGGGACTTCAAGGCCTAAGGATGGTGGCTAAAGGAATCAAATGCACAGGTCATCTATTCTTCTCTGCCTACTGTAGTGGATAGGGACACAGAAACAAACCAAAGGATCTTAGCTTTAGGCAGTGACTTTAGCTTTAAGTGTGACTGCAGCTGTTGCCAGCATTTTGGATTTTTAGCCTACGTGGTACTGGGTTTGTGGGCATCAGATGGGGTTTGCTTTTCTCAAAGGGGGAAAAGGGTCCTTGGGGAAAAGCTAATGGGGCTCATTGTGAGGGCTTTAAACTTGGTCTGAAGGGAGACTGGGGGGACAGAGAGCCTTCCTGTGGTCAGGTCTGGGAAACAGTCCTCATGGGCAAGGGTGAGGAGCAGAGCTGGCACATCTTTAAGGAGGCTTTCCATCCCCAGGTGTAGCAAGTCAGGAAAGGAAGGCAAGAGACCAGCGTGGCTGAACTGGGACCTGCTGGTCAAACTGAAGAGCAAGAAGAAAATGCACAGGCAGTGGGAACAGGGACAGGTATTGTGGGAATACTGTAAGGAAACTGCTAGGCTGTGTAGGGATGGGGTCAGAAAATCCAAGGCCCAACTTGAACTGAACTTGGCAAGGGATGCTAAGAACAAGAAAGGCTTCCACAGGTACCTCAAACAAAAAAAGGAAAGTCCAGGAGGGCCCACAGTGAAGGATACAGGCAGGCTGGTAACAACAGACAAGGAGAAGGCTGAGGTGCTCAACAACTTTTTTGCCTTGGTCTTCTCTGAGAACTGCTCTCCACACAGCCCTCAAACATTTGGTTTGGTAGGAAGGGATGAGGGAAGCAACGTCCCTCTCACTATGAGTGAAGGTCAGGTTTGTGACCACCTGAGGAACCTGAACATCCACAGGTCTGTGGATCCTGATGAGATGCATCCCAGAGTCCTGAGGGAACTGGCTGATGTGGTCACCAAGCCACTCTCTATGATATTTGGAAAGTTGTGGCAATCAGGTGAAGAAGTCCCTGGTGACTGGAAAAAAGGCAACATCACATCCATTTTTAAAAAGGATGACCCTGGGAGCTACCAACCAGTCAGCCTCACCTCTGTGCTGGGGAATATTATGGAGCAGATCCTCCTGGAAGATATGCTAAGGCACATGGAAGGCAGGGACAGACTCTTTAGGAAGGTCTGTGGTGACAGAACAAGGGGAAATGGTTCCAAGCTCAAAAAGGGTAGATTTGGGTTAGATACAAGGAAAAAATTGTTTACAGTGAGGGTGGTGAGGCACTGGCATAGCTTGCCCAGAGATGTAGTGGATGCCCCATCCCTGGAGACTTCCAAGGCCAGGCTGGATCAGGCCCTGGGCAATCTGATCTAGCTGTGGTGTCGCTGTGCATTGCAGGGAGTTGGACTCGATGGCCTTCAGAGATCCCTTCCAACTCTAAGGATTCTATGACTCATCCACTGCAAGACTGCAGCCAGTCCGATGCTTTGCAGGCTTGGCCCATCTGCATATTAAAATCCAACTCATGTTTCTTTTGGCTGCAGGGCCAAGCTGACAGCCCCAGCATCCTTCCCCATCATTTCCCCTCGCAGCAAGACTAAATCCAGGCACGCCTGGGGCAGGCAGGAACTTCTCTCACTCACTGAGATGCATGGTTTTCTTCACCTATTGGCCTTGTGCTGCCTTGCACTGGCAATGCTGCTCCTTGTTATCAGCAAGCCCAGGCATCCCTATGAGCCTGGCTGGGGAACACGGCAGCACGTCTGCACAGTGAGTGTTATGCTGCCCTACATTCCTCCTGTCGGCTGTCTGGACAGGAAGAACACAGCTTCAGAGGCTGCTGGCTTTGAAATGGAAAACATTATTCATGCTTCAAGTTAGAGCTGAGCGATTTTAAACATGTGCGTGCGCTTCACTCCCTTTTCTCTTTGTCCCTGTCCCTTTCAGTTGCCATTATTTTCTGTCTCCCAAATCTTCTTGTAACTTATCATCACAGAGAGGAGAAGCCATAAAGTAAAATCTCAGTCCCAGAGGACAGGCACAGGTGGCTGGAATTATGCAGTTCACAGGAAGAAATGGGACAGCACGTGCAGGAGCCTTACTGGCACCAGAGGGAAAATATCTGGAAGCCATCAGACCGTGTCACACAACAACATGGAGCGTTTGCTCAACATTATTCCCTCCTGCTGCCTTTTCATTTCACTGTTCTCTGGCTGCCCATGCTTCCGTCATCAGCCCTAAACGTCTGCAGCAACCCTCCTGCTAACATCCTGTGCCATCTCTGCTTCAAGATGCTTCGTATGCCTGGTCCAGTCCCACCTCCTTCCACAAGAACCCTCTTCAAGACAAACACCTCCAGGCCTCGTTCTTCCTTCTCTCAGCATGAAGTTGTTGCCAAAAACGAAAACCCTTTGCTCCAGAGGGTATTTTCTCCCTTTTATGGGGTTCAATATGAGTGGTCAGATCTCTCCTCCAGCCTGATCTCCACATTTTCCTCCTATCACCTCACCCAGCTTGATGCCCTTGCTTTGTGGTACTAATGGGAATGGGAGGGTGGTTGGACTACATGATCTTGCAGGTCGTTTCCAACCTTGTGATTCTGTGATTCAAGCTTTGCAGCAAAAACCTCCTGACCCTACAGCTGCCCTGGTCTGAAAATCCAAACTACCACCTCCGAGTGTGTGCATCTCTCTCTTACAGCCAGAAAAGTTGCCAAATTAACACAGTCACCAGCAACATGCTTAAAATCACAGTCACCAGCACTAACAACCATAACAACCAGCAATTAACACAGTCACCAGCAACATGCTTAAAATCTGCACTCCTCATTGCCAAGTTACCATCATGTCTTCATCAGACCTGCAAGCCCGTTTCATAGGCAGATCTTAAAAGTTGATAGCTGGAGGCTAAACAACTTTCTGGTGCCCATGCTCAAATGGGCAGGAAGGTCCTGTTGATTTTTCTGCTGATTTCATCTTCAGGGTGACAGCAATGTCCTGGCAATGCCAGTTGTCACAAACACACATAAATTGCAATAGCAGTGCGTGCTGGCATGAAAGGTCTCTTGGCTCATCCCTAGAGTGACTCAACAAAAAGCCAGCCAGGATTTATGCAGAGTGAAAGGCCCCTGTTAACATCCTGCTTGGGGATCTGCATTTCCACGTAGTGCAGTAGAAAGCCCATAGATACTGAGAGAACTTGAGATTGCCCCTGCCCAGCAGAACCCATTTCACTTGATATATCATCAGAAAATGATACACTTCTTTTTCAGGGCAGGCTTTCTTCCTGCTGCTTATCAAACCACATTAGCTCTGTGCAGGGTCCAGCAAGTGCCATATGTTGTTATACTCCCTGAGCAGAGCTCCAGAGCACCTTCATGGATGTAAGTCAGACTCCCATGCATCATGTAAGTCAGTGCAGAGAGCAGATGCTGCTGAAAACTGGCTGAGAGGAAGAAAAGCAATTATTTTTCACACACATCAACTTGCTGTAAAGGGACAAGGATGTGTGGTGAAGGATTGAAACACGGGGACCTGGTTCAGACAGCAGCATAGCTAAGCAGATGGGATTCAGCTCTCCTCTTTTAACACCCTTTGCACTAAAGCTGTAGGTGGTGCTGAACAGAGAAATCAGCTCTTCAAGAGGAATGTGCCTGTGAGGACCCTCTGGGAAGGATCCTGCACCCAAAATGCAGCATCTGAAAGCAGCAATGGGAATCTCCTACCTCTCAGACACACCGATCGGGATGAGGAGAACAGAAACAGGGCCAGGAGGCTGACAGGCTCCTTGGGGTCGAATCCTGTGAAATGAAGTGACAGGTTTTGGTTAGACTGAGGGTGTTCTTTCTCTGTCTCCAAACCAGGGCAGGACATTCAAGCCGAAGCATTGGTTTCTTTGTCTCCATGCATTACCATCATCTTGTGCCAATGCAGAGGACGTCAGGAGGATTAGAACTCCATGATCTTGTAAATATTTGATGATTGCCTGTAACAGACAAATACAGAGTTAGAGCAATCTCTCCCTTTCCCTCCAAGCGTACTTTAACTCACAACATGATTGTCAGCAAGCCCTGATTGCTGGTGAACATGTGCCAACACCACCAGCTCGTTCCCTGCTGAGAACACTGCCATGCCACTTGAGTCACAGGGACCTGGAACCCAAAGTCTTCCATTTAAGGTTGTTATTCTTCTCAAAGTCCTTCCATCTGTTACTTAAAATGAGATATATGCTTAGCCAAGCTGATTGCAATTAATAAACAAGGTCAATGGTTTTAGTTCCTTCAGTTCAGAAGTTTCTGGGCCTCTCAGCAGCACAATGGGAGGTTTTTCCCAGAAGGGAAAGCAAAGTTGGACATGAGCATCAGACAGCAGAACCCACAGCTCCAGCTAAAAGCTGAAGCTCTGTCCAAGCAGCTTGCTTGTTAGCAGCATCAGTATGAAAAAAAAGCAAAAAAAAAGCAAAGAAACAAACAAAATCACATCTGCTGAGCCCAGGAGACTGCTGTGACTGTCTCAGAAGCGGATGATTGTATGTCTGAAAAATACACATGTGCTTATGAAGGCTTTCCTTGTAGCTGGGTGTTGCCTCATGCCTCACTGCAGAGCTTGGTTTGGGCCGCCCTTTCTTCCACAGGGACATCCGTTAGGATCTCTTTTTTTTTTTTCTATGCAGACACATCTTTAAAGGGAACTTACAGGAAATGAGTAACTCTAGGGTTTCTAACACTCTGCGAAACCTCACTGATCCCATTCAGTGCACTCAGACATAACAGAGGATTGGAACGATGCCCAACCCTCACTCCTCCCCATAACAACGGAGCAACTTTGGAAATGCTGAACAATTTCAGTGTATTATTCACTATTCAGAACAGTAGCTCCTTGCTTCCATTGTCTCCAGCCAGCAGAGCAGAACAGATAAAAAAGCCAAAACGTCGGCTGGTTCAACGAAACAGCTGTTGTTTCTCACCAATGGGGTGATTTGTACTTCATCTGCCACCTGACACGAAGCTGGGAGGTCACTCTGCACCTACAGGGGTAGGGCTGTCCTCAGGCAACCCCACTTCTTCCCAGCCACTCTTTCATTTTCACTTGCAAGCCAGGTATCGTGAACCATAGAAAGGGAAAAGAAGCAGAGGGCATTTTTCACCTGGGCTTCCAGGAGCTGCTGCCAAGGCAGATTCACCCATGGCCTTCAACTGTATGTTGGGAAGGAAGAAGCAGACAAGAGTGGGCTGTGAATGTTTCCTCACTGAAATATGGGAGGTGGTTTAATCCAGTTTGACAGGGATGTGAAGGTGGGGAAGCTTTAGGGAAAAGTTCCTGTTGGCTTTCAATGCCAAAGTCCTTATGGCCACAACTGAACCATCTCATCTCCCCTGACTCCTCTAAAGCTCAGCTCTGTGAGGTTTGGCAGGATGCACTTTTTAACCCTAAGTGATTGGAGACATAATGAATCAGAGCAAATGGTCACTATAGAACTCAGTAAGAAAGGCACTTAGGTCTCCGTGCAGATTAAAATCTCTCTCGTTGGTGAGAATATGGGAAGAAAACAGGAACAGCATAAATAAACATCAGATGAACTTCAGTGCAAATGGGTCTGTGCCACAGCTAGAACTTCTTCTGATAGAATCATAGAATATGGTAAGTTGGAGGGACCCACAAGGATCAGAGGATCCAACTGGGGCCAACCAAAAATCAGATCATAAAGGAATCATAGATGTTGCACAGTTCAGGGCTCCCAACATGTGAAGGGACATTAACGTTGTCTATTCCATCCCCTCTTTTTTCTTCTCATGTTGTCACCAATAAGAGGCACAATTTGCCTCTTACCAATATTTTATGGAGTTTAAGCACTTGCACAACTGGAGCACAGCCAGCTGTGTGTTTGTAGCTGTGAATTTACAACCCTGAATCTACAGGAAGTGTCAGAAGTGACAAAGCAACCAGAAGCAGCAAAGCCAACCCTACCCCATAGTCCAGCAGATGTAACTGCTGTGTACCTCAGGGATTTTACTCTTGAAGTCAAAAGGAGATGTGAAGATCACACTGGGAACAGAAAGACCTCAGTGTGCTGGAAAACACTTCACTTAGCAATGATGGAGGGGAAATTGTCTGTTAAAGCAAAGATGAACCTCAATATATTCAGGAGCCCATGAAGCTTCAGCAGTGTATCTGTATTGAAGTTGGACAGGGACTGTTTTTTCTGCCATGGGGGATAAAGGCAGGCACATGACAGCTCGTGTCTTTTGTTTTGTGATTATCATTCCAGCAGTGTGGGACTTAGCTTCTGCTTTCCAATAAGATTCCTTTGCAGTAATGGTACTTGCAATGCACAGACAATTCAATAAAATAATCTCATCTGACACAGTCACAGCCAAAGAAGAGGTCAGCTGGTGTATATAAGCTTTCCTCCCCAAACGTTTTACAATACTTACCAAGTCCCTTTTCCTTAGATTTTCTAGCAGCTGATCCATTTTATCTTGATCCTTATTGGATATTTCCACTTCATACAGACTGAAGTAAACACCCTGAAAGCAAACTGCAGATAAAAGAGAGAGAACTTGATACAAGAGCAAAACAAAACAGTGCTCCCATAGCAGGGGGATGGATGTGAAACTGATGGCAATACTGATTTGGGGGGGGTTGTTTTTCTTCAAATGCTGTGATCAAGATTTCCTAAGCTGGTCTATACAGTTATGTTATAGTGAGTTTCCTCTTCAGCTCATGCTTCAGAGGAGATGTTTCCTGTCTTATCTGTGTAGCTAACAAAAACAGTTTAACTGGTGCTGCTGTGTGCTTCAATATATACAGGAAGCCTTTTGGAGGTAAAGATCTCATTCTATAGTGCTGCTGCAGTTCGTCCTTATTCTGTCTGCACTCTCATCCCAAGGAGAGTTTAACAAAAGCAAGTTCTCAGTCTCACCCCACTCCTTTATGAATCTCACAGCAAAATTCTTCAGTTCAAATGAGCGTTTCCTCTCTTTCATCAACCAATTGTAAGAATGTAGCTCCAAAGCACCTTAATCAAGCACTGCTGTGGCCTCCCCTACTTCTGCTTCCTCCCATGTCCTGGGCACTGCCCTCTGTGTAGATCTGCACTGTAAGCTGAATGCTAGACCTCAAAGGAGCCTCATCAGTTCCATGATCAGGCTCACACAGGTGATACACTCACTGGAGGAAGCACTGCAGCAGCCTACGTTTATTTTGGTGCAAGATACCAGGAAAATTCACATGGATATTCTGCAAATCATATCAGAGCTCTCAGTGTGCAACCTGCAATATCACCTCCTACAGGGAGGTGATTGTCCCTCTCTACTCGGCTCTTGTGAGGCCCCATCTGGAGTACTGTGTCCAGGTGTGGAGCCCTCAGTACAAGAAAGACATAGAGATTTTGGAAAGGGTCCAGAGGAGGGCAACTAAGATGATCAGGGGGCTGGAGCACCTCCCCTATGAGGACAGGCTGAGGGAGTTGGGCTTGTTCAGCCTGGAGAAGAGAAGGCTGCGGGGTGACCTCATGGCAGCCTATCAATACCTGAAGGGAACCTACACCCAGGAGGGGAGTAAACTCTTCAAAAGGGCTGACAATAGCAGGACTAGGGGAAATGGATCCAAGTTGAAGGAGGGAAGATTTAGGTTGGATGTTAGGGGGAAGCTCTTTACAAGGAGAGTGGTTAGGCCCTGGAACGGGCTGCCCAGGGAGGTTGTGGATGCCCCGTCCTTGGACGTGTTCAAGGCCAGGTTGGACAGGGTCCTGGGCAACCTGATCTGAATGTGTATGTTTGGTGGCCCTGCTAGGCAGGGGGGTTGGAACTACAGGATCCTTGGGGTCCCTTCCAACCCGGGTGATTCTGTGATTGCTGCTGGTTATGTCTGTGAATATCTGTGTCAGTAACTGTGTGCCTGCTGCAGTCACAGCCACTCGCAGCCAATCAGGAGCTCAACTCTCAAGAGCTGAGAGTTGCCAGGATCATCGAAACCTCAACCCAAAGAGCAAACAGCACATGAATCATAAAGATGCAGGTACAGGCAACCTCCTTTTGTGCCCTCTGCCAAGCAGAGCAAAGTGCTTGACTACAGACACCACACTACAGTGGCAGGTTTTTACACTCACCTTCATTCTCAATGTAATTCCTTTTCCCAAAAGCAGCTTCTGGAAGCTTTTTCTTCAAGTCAGACAAACCCATGACATGGTTAATGTCCAGGTTGTGAGGGCTATGGGGAGAAAGGAGCAGAGGGTCAGAACACATGCACAAAGGGCTCTCAGGATTAGCCACAGCAAAAATCCCAGGTGGCCCCATCACTAAGAACCAGAGAAAGCAGCTCTGGAGAAGCTGGAGATGCAGCTTGCTTAGCATTTAGCTGGTTGGAAGATCTTGCCTGAAAACTCCTCCAAACACTGATGATTCTGTTACTGGCTGTTTCAAGTTGCTGACTGCTGGTTAACCTCTGACTACTGAAGATTTTTAGTATTTCATTTTTCTTTGAACGTTAGTTGCCTCAACACTTGGTTTATTTTCCAATCTGTAAACATAAGTGGCTGACTGTATCTGCACTGTCAGAAAGCCCATTTCTCACAGGGCAAGCAAGTCCCACACAGGGATTATTCTTTTAGAATAAACATCCCCAAATGGTCTACATAGCAAAGCACTGACAAAATATAACTGTTTCCAGCTGTAGTACAGGGCCTGGTCTTGTGTCCTCCTCCAGCTGCTACTGTGACACTGCTGGCTGCCCAACACCCCTTCCTGACACTGGGAATTCCCTTTACATATATGTGTGTGGGTACGGCTGCAAGAAGTTGCTGATCAACAAAGGGATAAAGCAGGAGACACAAAATTGGCTTTTGCTGCCACATGGATGCTGGAAGTCAACCAACCTGTCTGCTAAGAACCCAAAGGTGATCCCAAAATCATCAGCAAAAGTGGCTGCAATGCTCTGCAGAAAGAAAAGGAAATGGCAACTTACAGCTGTGCTGGAATCGTGGAGCTGTATGGGGTCCTTAGGGCAATGTTGCACAAGAGCTGGCCCTGGATGGAGAGCTGCCCCCTCCATGGGCAGTACAGTCCTAAGGGCAGAAGGGAGAATGTCTTAGGGAAAGGAAGAGAGGAGAGCAAACAGAACGGTTCATTTATGAAAATAAAACAACAGTGATCAGATGCTCTTACCTTCGTGGTTAGGTTCAGGTCTAGAGAAAAGGGAGAAAAAGAGGAATATTTAGCAACAAGGAAGGGAAAACAGCCCACAAAAGCAATGCAGTACTTCAGAATAACAGCAAGCTGCTTACAGGCTCTCTCTAGCCAAAATGGGCATTTCCTTTGGCTCCCTGTACTGGCAGGCAATGACTATGTATGGGCAGATCTGCCTGGGGCGCTCCGCAGTGCTGCCCTCGGACACTTCATACACGTAGTACTGGGGTGAGAAGGGAGAGAGAGAAGAAAATAAACGTTAAGGAATGAGCAAGGCACCTCAGCCAGCACTGCTTTTCCCTGCTGCCCCAAACCCCATACCTGGTTCTGTTCAAAGGCTTGGCAGGGGCTGCTCTTTGATGACATGATGCTTGTGCTCATGGCAACGTGACAATCATAGCCAGGAGATGGGCAGGTGTAGCTGGTTGTGTAATTCTCAGATACCACCTTGACCTTTCCCTGTGTGAAAAAAGTAAACAAGCCACTGACATATAAAAATCCACATAAGTGTTTGCAGAAATATGTTTTAAAAGATCCCTGATTGCTTTTTTCCCCAAAGAAAACTGCTACTGGCAGCCAAATTCTCCCTACTGTGAGGGGTTTGAAAGCATTTGAATCTTCACAAATAGGAGGACTCCTCTGAGCTTGTCATAGCAGACAATAGGAGTAATGTGTTGTCATTGCAGGAGCTCAAGGGAAAAGGAGAGAGGGGCCATACCCCAGCCCCATGGAAGAAGAGAATGAAGCTATGATCTGAACCACCCTAAGAGGTGTTCAAGGCCAGATTGGATGGGGGCCTGGGCAGCCTGGTCTGGTATTAAATGGGGAGCTTGGTGGCCTTGCATATGGCAGGGGAGTTGGAGATTCGTGATCCTTGAGGTCCTTTCCAACCCTGGCCATACTGTGATCCTAAGGCTTCTGCCTTGAACCCCTTGAAAAATACATAACAGTCCAGGGAAAGAAGTGAAAAAACCCTATTGGGAATTTGGAAAGTCCTCTGCATCCCTGCAAACCATCAGCCAAAAGCAGTCTGATACCTTGCTTTCTAATCTGACACATCTCATGGTCAAAAATCCCCAACAGCTCTCGGCAGAGATGATTTTACACCCTGCCTCGTCACACTTACAAGCATCAATGCATCCTTAAAAACTGCCTGCACTGTACAGTGATTTCCAAAAACTATTCCCTGCATTTTACCTTGATTAGCTTACAAATGACAATAAAGCCTGATTTTCCATGATACCAAGGTCTCGGATGAAGGCAGTCTGCATACTTGGAAATATACACCCCTGCAAAGACAAAGCAATGCAAGATTACAAGAATGGTCTGTTTTTCCTGCAACACATGACAGTGCATGAAAATGGATTAAGCAAGGACTTGTCTCTTCCAGGAGAGTGTGACAAAATCTCTACAAAGAGACATACTGTCATATCTCAGTCAATCAGGACTAAGATATATGCACAGGTAAATAACCACTTCCAGTCTTGCTTGGTTTGGCACTTACTGCTATGGACAATTCCAAAATTTGGTGCCTTGGCCTACAAAGATTTCCAGGACAAGCACTGGGAGACATTCTGCTCCTGGCAGAAGGATTTCTTTGAATAATGTGGTCTGCACTGTGTGCCTTGAGACCTCAGGCCTTTGAGCAAGGAACAGACACAGGCTGTGAAGGGCTTTGGCACAACACAATCTGCTCTAGTTATTAACAGAACTGCTGGCAAAAAAGCTCAGCAAGTGGACTTTTTAGAGCAGATGGAGGGTTGCCAAAAAGTCATGTTGGGTGGATATGAGTGTTTATTAGCAAAGGAGAGAAAATCTGAATTGCAGAGGAGAGATAATACATGTTCTGGAGTATATCCCATCCTCATCCTGTTGAAGGAGTAAAAGGAAGACCCTGCTGCTTCTATGATCCAAACAAGTGTCATTTACCTGGTAAGTAACAAGCAGTTCCCATTGAGTAAATAGAAAGGCAACACCGAGGGTTTATCTGGGTTTGTGCTTTTAAATGAGGCAGTGCTCCCAGAGCAGTGAGCTAAATGGAAATCTTACCTTTTGCTGGGTCACCAAGCATGGAAATGGAACTGCTGTTCACACGGAGGCCAGTCTGACACACCTCTTTTGCCTTCAAAAGAAGAAACAGCCTGTTTTGCTGTCTGTTTTCAAAGGTAAAGGACACAGCAACTAAATCTATAGTGCAACAGCCAGCAGAATGCTAGCAGTAGGCAAACATTTACGTGCTGAACTTCAATTAAAGATCACTACAGACCCAAAACTCCTACAGCACGAACACGACTAAACCAGCTGAAATCAACGAGAAGAAAACGTGTTGCTTTGGGTGCTAAACAATGAGTTGTGCTTCTCAAGGATTGCTGCTCTATGGAAACAGAAGGATTTTCCACATTTGCAGGGTAGAGAAAAATCTTTAGAAAGCATGGAAGAATTTCAACTCCTCCAGAAACCAACGCAAGCATTTCAAAGTCCAGCCTTATCTGCACAGGAAATTTGTTGAAAGATAACTGCAACGGGCCGGCATGAATGCAAACAACACCTTTCACTCCACGCTCACACCTGCTGGGGCACAATAACTTCCTTGGGAGTGTCTCAACAGTACTGATTTCATTCACTTTCAAAGCGGATTCACCAAAGCATGCGAAGACCAAACGCACGCCGACCAAAGAGGGACAGTCTATTTGAACTCTTCGTGGGTGAGAAATTAAAACAAATCTTAAATTGTACATGCATATGGCACTTGGGGACACGCTTCAGAGGGCAGGTTGGTGATGTGGTGATGGTTAGATTAGATGGTCTTAATGGCCTTTCCCAATCTTAATGATTCTAGGATTCTCTATGGGACAATGCTCACTCCCAAACTTAGACTGAATGTGGTTCATTTTGATGCGGTTTGATCCAAATCAAACTAAACTGCATTCAGGCTACTCTCATTCTGAACAGAACTATCACTACAGGGATTTACCATGGTGCCATTGAAGCGTGTGACAAATGAATTCTCCCTAGACTCCCTGAGTATCCTTGTGCAGGCAAACTCTTCACACAAAAATCAAACACATCCTCTTGAGAAAACAGGCAGGAAAAATATTTCTCAGAAATGGTCAGGTTTTCTCCCTACGCAGATAGCAAAACCAAGGGAATTTACTCAAAACCAGCTGGTAAATCCTGTCTTCAGTCTTCCTGTCTCTTCTAATTGTATGTGAAGGGTTTTATTTGCCTGTACTTGACTGTAAATCCACTGGAACAAAGGCAGATTCCTTACAGTTCTCTACAGAGGGCAAGGGAGACCTCAGACTGGAGCCAACTGGAGAGACCCAAATTAGGATCCATCTCTAGAACATCCCAGGAGCTACTTTCAGAATCTGCTTTGGACCATTTATGTAGCAGTACATAAGTGGGGTACAAAGAGCCAGGACCTTCTGTTAACAGAACTGCTGGGCTTTGCTGGGAAGGAGCACACGTGTCAGCACTTGGCATCGACTTCCTAAGCTGAATAAACATTTGAGGTTACCTCTTCTTCGTTGTCAAACAGGAGAAATGCAAAGGTCTCCTCAAGCTCCTCTTGGCTGTATCCAGCTGCTTCCTTTGCTTGGACAAAAGCTTTGAGCTGCAGAAGACACAAGGACACTTTGTTCTACTCCATTTGCACCAGAACCAATAACTGAGCAGTGCAGGGAACGTGAGCACAGCGTGTCCCACATACCTCCCTCCAGCTGTGGTCACATCAGCTGCTTGTCCAGCTCATGTACCCACTCCCACCATAAGTGCCCCAAACCACACAGCTGGGAATATCCAGCATTATTCCACTGTGCTCCTTTCACCACATTTTGTCAGGCTACTGGAGAGCTTTTTCCCTGAGCAACATGTGGGCTTGTCAAGCACCACATTTAGTGACCAGCTGTGGCCATCAGATGACAAACCATCTCAGCTATGGAACAGATACCAAGAGGGGGTGCTTGGAGAAAACTTTCTCCACTGACCAAGGAAGCCAAAACTGTTTGATTTGAGGGCGGATGTATCATGCAATTACAGCTCAGAGGGTTTGGCTCCAGCCAGATTATGTCACCTTTATTTCTTTTGTCTAACAAAGCAGCATGTGTTCCCAGTGCTGACAGCAGAGAACTGCAACCATGCTGCCTTTGCACTGTAATAAAAGAAGACATGGAAGGATAAGATTTTTGTAATGGTGTTCTAAGATAAGAAAACAATGGTCTCATCAGTGCTTTGGTTTATTTTGACTTTAGAACTCACAAGAAAACCATCAGATGACTTAATTCCTCCCCTCCTTGTATTTTATCCAGCTCTGTAGTGACTTTCCTAGATGGTCCTGCGTGGAGCTAGGAGTTTGAGTCCCTTCCAACTCAGGATATTCTAAGGCCTCCAAGCTCTATTTAATTCATGACAACAAGCAGGCCAGCCAGCTCCACGAGGATAGGCTTTCAGAAGGGAAAGCCTATTCCATGCCAAGAAAACTATAGGAAGGCATTTAAAAGTGGTTTCATAAATGCTGGAAAAAGGGAAACTTGGGGTTAAATCTAGTGCTTGCTTAGGCATGATGGCAGAAATACCACTGTGGGCATCTGCCTTGCTGTGAATCAGCAGAACTATGCATGATATGCAAAGCCATTAAAGCTCTCCTTCCAAGCATCAAACCAGCATTTCAACCTGTGCCTGAAGGCCTGCTCCAGGAGTCCTGCTGAATACTTGGCAATGCTGGATGAATTGACCTTTTGTTCCTAATCAGAATGGGAAGGAAGAAGAAGAAAGCAAAAGCTCTCCAGTTGCGAGCTGCAAATGGGGCACTACAATGTATACAGGTGAGAAACACTGCCCTTTTCTGAGCTTCCAGCAACTCCCTGCTCTCCCAGCAGCCATACCTCATTCAGAAAAACGTCATTTTCCACCAGAATTGCTTGGCTGTACCAAAAACCATCCTGAGATGTAGAGTCCAAGTAGGAATTCTGCAGCACCGAAACCGCTGTCTGCAAAAGGGAACTTGACTCTCTGAACTCCGGATACAAACCTGGTGAAAGAATCGTAGGATTATTACATTGGGAAAAGACCTCTAAGATGATCATAAGAAATGAAGCCAAAAGCAGGTGCCAAATATTAATTCTGGACCTTCCCAGATATCAGCACAGGGCCTCAGCAGAGCTGGCTGGCAGCTTGGCTCATTTAACAACATCTCCACGGGGCTGATCCATCAGCTCTGCAGCACCCAAGGGAACTTTTTTAGCAGTTTCCCTCCAGGCACACAGCACTTTATCTGAAAGATAACTGCCCTCAGCCAGGAGGAACAGGAGCTCCCAGTTTGCCATCAAACCCTTCAAATTCTTCTTTTGCAACAGAAAAAAAAAAAAAAAAAGTAAAATTTTTCACAACTGCCAGAAGCAAAACCTGATGGTAAATTAACTTTATGATCTCTGAGCAAGTCAGAGTTTTCTCTTCTGCTGAGAAGTTACTGAGGTTTCCTGGTCTGTGATCAGATCAGCTTCTTAGGGCTATCAGTTTAACCCTAAAAGCTTTCAGGTCTTAAAGAACATGGTTCTCTCACTTCAGAGCCTCAATTGGCTGCTCTCCCAAAGCCCACATTCCCTCCACAAATCTCCCAAGGAAAGAAAAACTCCAGTAAAACACTTCCCAAGAGCCTCCCACCAACAGGAGATCCACATCCCAATCAACAAATCAAATACAGACGCGTAGACAAACGAAACCACCGCAGTTTTTATGCTCCTGAAGCTGTTCAAATCCAAATGTTAAATAAAACAGCCATGCAGAAATACAGGAAATCCTGGGTTTGGTCTCTATTGCACATTTAGAAAGTTTTATCACTGGTGATGATTCATGATCTACGGGATTTCAAACCTCAAGCTGATTTTGCAACACAGATGCATCAAAAAGGTTTATTTCTTACAAGCCCATGAACTTTAAACATGAAAAGCAATCACCTATGAGGAAAGAAACGTGGAAACTCCAAACCTGATGTAAAGAGCAAGTTTTGCATGCTGGTTCCCCTTTAAGAAGAACTTCACAGCCATTTTTGAAGCTAAGTTCTCATTTTAGCTTCTGCAACGGAAAGGCCCCTGTTGCTTTGGCAATAAGATGGCATCAGCTGTTGCCCTGAAATCTCCTTGGGGTTTGACACCTATTTTTAAAGGGTACATTTTGTTCTGTTTCTTCATTTCCTCCTAACTCAGGGGGAAAAAGAAGACAGAAACACTGCCTATGTGATAAATCTTGCTATTTCTCTCAGCCTTTGCTCACTTTTTCCTCACTTGCCTTTTGCTTTGCTCTGTCACCTTCTTGCATCTTCAAGGCAGCAGTCAGGGCAGTCCAGCTCCTCCACGTGACGCAGATCAGGGAGTTATGTCCCAGCTCTGCTCAAAAACTTGAACAGAACACAATGTCCCCTTCTGCTTCCTGCCCTGAGCACCACAATAACACTCATGTCCACAGCCACGCAATGTTCTGCTCCTCCTACTTTGCAGCTCTACATCACTGACAAGTTTGGGAGGTTCTGACTCAAACAATTGCTCCTTCTGTTTCTTTCCAGTTCAGCTGCAGTGTAAAATCGAAAGTCCCCCCAAAAGTTGCCTCAGTCATACATAAACAGGCGAGATGGAACAGGCAGAGCGTGGCACTGAGTCCCACAGCTCACCTTGACCTCTGTGTCCCCTTTCAGATGTAAAGAGGTTCTTTCAGCTCTGCGCTTACAGAAAGACCAGCAAAACCCTGGCTGCATTGAGTGCAGCCCTCATGCTGAGGTTGGCAGGCACTGAGCAGGCTCTGAGCAGGGGAAAGTGAAAGTGCCTACCAGAAGCAAAAGTGAAAGTGCTAGCTTTCCCTCCGAGCAGCTTGGATGTGCCACCATCATCCCTTGGCATCTTAAGGGGAGAGGGGGATGATTTCTCACAGATGGTCAATGGGATGGATGGAGAATGGCTGGATAGACAAAGGATAGATGATGGAGATGATGGATAGACGTATAGATGGAGAAGCCCAGCATGGCTTGACACCAACAGAGCCCAAATGAACCTACACTGGATGTTATCCATGCCCAAAAAAGTCCTCAGGATAAAATTTCACAGTCCTGGTGATTTCCAGCTCCGAGAGAGCAGTCACCTTTGCAGTTCCTAACGCACCCAGGACTCCCACGCTGCTGTTCCTCTTCCAGATTCTGTGCTGGATGTCAGTCAGCAGGGCCAGCTGAGGCCAAGCAGCTCAGGCTCTGCAATAGCAGGATCCTCTTTCTGCTCATGCAAATGACCTCTGGATGGCCTCACCATGTGGAGACTTCCAAAGCCAGCCCAGGAGGAAAACCCACGCTTTTTGAACCACTTACCAGTACAGGCTTGTACTAGAAAACAAGGTTTTCTTTTCTCTTTTCTTTAACCTTAATGCTTTACTAGTGCTTGCTGCATGTATTTGAATGCTGTCAGATCTCCAAAATCCACGTGGTCAATGCAGGCTGAACATGGTCACACTGCTCGCCTTATGGGTGTGCATCCTGCTCCGCACAGCCCTTCCCCATCTCATCTCTTCCATTTTTGGGTTGCAGAGCCACCATTAGTGTGAGCTGTAACAGCAGGCCTTGCTCCCAGCATGGGTTGGGGCATCACATGCCACTTCACACCACTGGAAAGTCCACGTACTGCAAGGTGAAACTCCTTAAGACCACCCTCCTCCCACTGACATCCACTTGCTTTCTTCTTTTTTCATCTCCCACTCTGATTTTGCTGCTCACCTTCAGCACGTGGTAACTATTATGACAATTACATGAACTGTCCCTTTAAATCCTGCTCTAATTATAAAACACACATTATTACCTGCTTGATCAGCTCATCACCTGCGAGCTTCTTTTAGCTACAGCCCGTGCAGCCCAACTTTCATAATGAGCCTTGGTTCATCAGTGTTGCAGCACCACTACACAGGAGCCTCTTTGCTCATTCAGTGTAAGCCCAAATTAAGGCAGACTATTTGCAAACTGATCAACCAAAGCAGACCCCAGAGACTGCAATGTGGTCCTGCTATGGAGGAGGTCTCCTGTGCCCACAAGGACCAGGTCCAGGCAGCGTGGGATGGTTAGCATGGCACTGAAGCAGGAAGTGATTTGGTTTATTTGAGCCTTTCAGGCTTTTCTTGTGTTTCAATGTGTGCTCTTCAAAGCTGTTCAATCTCAGAACACAATCTACTACACCAGACAATCACCTCGTTCCCACTGCTCCTGCTGCATCAGCCACATTTGCAGCTTTGCTGCTTCTTTTTCTTTCACTTTCTTGCTTTCTTCCTTCCTATTCCTCACACCCAAAGCTACAACCTCACATTTCTAGGGTGGAAAGGTGGGGTTCCAATAACGTTCAGCATTTTCCAAAGGTAGCACCCACAGGATACTACAAATGGGTTCTACAATCCCCTCAGATTTGTGGGGAAAAAAAATGAATCTATTAAACACTGAGATACCAGCTCTTCGTCAGGAAGTCCTCAAGCCACAAACCTTCACAGGCAGCACAAGCATTCGGGAGAAAGAAGGGAAAGAAACCACCTCTCTGCATTGTATGTTGTATTCTCAGAAGAAGAGTAGCTGGCATGCAAAGAGCCTTCCACCTATAGAGCTCTGCTATCTTTTGCAGGTTCCTGGTTTGATGTACCTAAAACACTCACAGTGGTTGCTGATAAGCTGGAAAAAAATAAAGAAAAAAAAACCAAACAGGTGCTGGGCTGTATTTAAAATTCCCTCTAGACACACGGGGAAATGCAATTATCCAGGTAGGCAATATTTACTTTTATCACCTTTGAGGAGTAAGATGATGCAGGGCACCCACTCAGAAGAGACACCACTCTGCCCAGAGGATCAACAACCTTTCTGGAACTTGAATTTTTTTTACCCTGGAGGGTGACAAGGCCTTTGGACAGGTCACCCCACTCCTGGATGGGCAAAGCCAGAGCTGCCCCATTCTGATGTTGGTGACAATCTTCTCGGAGCAGGAATCCTGCTCTGGAGAAACCTTCCAAGTACAATTTCTTTGATTTTTGAATCTCCTTCCTGTTACCTTCAGCTGCTCACATAATTGAAGATGTGGTTATTGCAGGCTTGCCCTCCTTCGTTCATCACACAGTTGTTGCTGTCTTTCATCTTCACAGATGCTCCTCAAAGCCTACTCTTTCTCCAGCTCTCCTGTTGGGTTGCCACTTTGTGGAGCCACTCATCTGCAGGTGTCTGCGTTGACTCTTCCCAAATCCAGCACCATCATCACCACTTTAGCATTTAGACAACTAAGAAGTTCCTTTCTTTACAAAACCAGTAGCCACGAGACAATCAGACCCAATGCTGAGGGAGAGCTGTAAAAGCGTGCACAGCAACTTAAGACCCAAATGATGGCAAAGTAATGGCCTTTGCTACATGATGTTTCATCATGTGCTTTCCATTTGGGAAAAGGGAATTAAAAAAAGGATTGTGGCTGGACAAATTGGGCAGGTCGTTGGGCAGACCTGCCTGAAAAGCTGTAGCTATACTCCTCCAATCAGTCCTTTTGTGCTTGAGAAAGCCCGAAACAGGGTTGAATCTGTTCTTCAGTTTGTTTGATGGCATTCCTTTTGCTCTCACTATAGAAGCTCTTCTTTCAGCGTTGACTTTCTTCCATTTTCTTGCTCTCCTTGACGCAGAGACAGAGCTCTACCACACATTCTCTGTGAACCCGTTGGCTTTGGAAATTACAAAGACACACTTACAGTTTCCAACAGAAACAGAAATGAAGCCAAACAATCAGATCTACCCACACACATGCCAATTTTAGATAACCACAAGAACTATCAAATCGATATCATCAGAAAGAAAAAAAGCCAAACAATGCCAAAACAGCATTTACCAAAAATGATAACTATTTCACTTTTCTGTCTCAAAGTGATTTTAACCAATATCCATGCTTCAGTCTGGTACAGCTGTACAAGTCCTCGTTCATCGCAGGAAAGTTGGACTAAATGGCTTTTAAGGGTCCCTTCCAACTCAAATGATTCCATGATTTGTCCCAGTGCTCCTTCCCTTCACCTGCAGTTAAGCTATGAAGCAAATCACCAAATAACAGCAGAAGAGAAAATAAAAGAAACTATTTTTAATATAGACAGGTTCAACGTTCTGGATTACCACACAACTCCTCAAAGATCTGTGCCAATGAAGCTTGAAATCTGGCACGATGGTGCTCCACCCCTTGGACTATTTTTGTTGTCCTTCTCTGGGTGTGCTCCACCAGATCCATGTATTTTTCTACTGAGGACTCCACATGAGGACATGGTACTCCAGGTGAGGCCTCACCCTGCTGACCACACTTCTTTTGATGCAGGCCAGGATATGGTTAGCAGTGTGTAAAGCCAGTGTCAGAGCAAAGTAACACAATCCAGGGAATTCTGTCCATCCAGATTTCCCCCTATTGAGGAGTGCATACAAGTTTGGGGATGATCAGGAGGCAGAACTGTGCAAAACCAGTGCAGAAACACCCCTCTAATGTCAATTTTTCCATCTGTAACGCTGATTGATTCCCATCCCAACAAGGGTCCAAAATGGGAACAAAGGCCCCCCAGCCTCCATCCTGCACATAAACTGATGTTTGCATTTTCACATCCTGCTTTCCTGAAGGGCATCTGCATGGCTTCACCCAGCTCCCAAGGAGAGACCACAAAGCAACAACAACAAAATAAAAGACCACACCCTTCCCAATTTTATCTTTACCAGAACACACAGTAACTGGGAAGCCTGGAATGGCCAATGCATTCCCAAGGAGAAATTAAAACAGTTTTGCTACAGTTTGGAAGACCTTGAGATAGGGCTGAGGGGGTCCAAAGGCATCAGAGTAGGGCTGAGGGGGTCTGAAGGAACTGGGGTGGCTGTCTGCGGGGGTGAGAGGGTCTGAAGGCCTTGGGATGATTGTCTATAGGACTGGGGGGGTCTGAAGGGCATGGGGTAGCTGTCTGAAAGGGTGAGGGGGTCTGAAGGGCTTGAGATGCCTGTCTGTAGAGGTGAAGGGGTCTGAAGGCCTTGGGATGGCTGTCTGGAGGGGTGAAGGGGTCTGAAGGGCTCTTATGTAGGGCTCAGTGGGTCTGAAGGACATAGCGTGGCTGTCTGTAAAGCTGAGGGAGTCTGAAGGGCACAAGGTGGTTGTCTGTAGGGGTGAAGGTATCTGAAAGCCTTGGGGTCAAGCTGATGGGATCTGAAGGGCTTAGGGCGCTGTCTGTAGGGGTGAGGGGGTCTGATGGACTTGGGGTCGGGCTGAGGGAATCTGAAGGGCTTGGGGTGGCTGTCTATAGGGGTGAAAGGGTCTGAAGGGTTTGGGGTAGGGCTGAGGGGGTCTGAAGGCCTTGAGATGGTCTCTGAAGGGGTGAGAGGGTCTGAAGGCCTTGGGGTGGCTACCTACAGGGCTAAGGAGGTCAG
>NW_024962265.1:407120-408736 GCF_019238085.1 Lagopus leucura
TTGATGGGGTCTTGAGGTGGTTTTCTGTAGAGAGGAGGGGATCTGAAGGGCTTGGCTTAGGGCTGAGGGAGTCTGAAGGGCATGGGGGTGGTTGTCCTTAGATCCAAGGGAGTCTGAAGACCTTGGGGTAGGGCTGAGGGATCTGAAGGGCTTGGGGTGGCTGTCTATAGGGGTGAGGGGGTCTGAAAGGCTTGGGGTAGGGCTGAGGGGGTCTGAAGGGTTTAGGGTAACTGTCTGTAGGGGTGAGGGGTCTGAAGAGCTTAGGGTGGCTGTCTGTAGAGATGAAGGGGTCTGAAGAGTTTGGGGTAGGGCTGAGGGGGTCTGAAGACTTGAGATGGCTGCCTATAGAGTAGAGGGGGTCTGAAGGCCTTGGGGTGGCTACCTACAGGGCTAAGGAGGTCAGGAGGCCTTGGGGTAAGGCTGAGGGGGTCCAAAAGGCTTGGGGTGGCTGTCTGTAGAGCTGAGGGGGTCTAAAAGCCTTGCATGGCTGCCTGTAGGAATGATGGGTCTGAAGGCCTCGGGGTGGCTATGGTAGGGGTGAGAGGATCTGAAGGCCTTGGAGTAAGGGTTGATGGGGTCTTGAGGTGGTTTTCTGTAGAGAGGAGGGGATATGAAGAGCTTGGCTTAGGGCCGAGGGAGTCTGAAGGGCATGGGGGTGGTTGTCCGTAGATCCAACGGAGTCTGAAGGCCTTGGAGCAGCTGCCCATAGAGCTGAGGGGGCCTGAAGGCCTTGGGGTGGCTGCCTGTAGGGCCGACGGCTGCTCCCATCCCTCATCCTAAGGGAAAAGGGAAACCTCTGAGGCGCACCCCGCTTCATAAGGGAGCACAGGGAGGCAAATCCACGCCCAACCCCCCCTCCCCCCTCCGCCAAATCCCCAGCAGGAAAAGACAGAGCCGGCGTCCCCCCGGTCCCCCCACCGCGTTGCTCACCCGCTCCCGGCCTTCGGGCCGCCTCGTCCCGCCGCTCTCCCATGCTCGGGGCTCTCTCCGTTCCGTTCCGTTCCGTTCCGCTCCGTCCCCTCACGCCATAACGCCCGCCCGGCCCTTCCCCGCGCGGCACCGCGGTCTCCGGGGCCGGGCGGGCCGAAAAGGGGGAATCAGGAGAAACGGGGAGGCATTGCGGGACCGCAGCACAACGCCGGCCCCCAGGAAGGGGAAGGCAACCCCGGGGAGGGAAGGAGAGGGCGGGCCGAGGGCGGGCAGCGGAGGGGTGAAAAAAACAGAAAGTGAAAACTGAACCGGAAAGACAGCGCGGCCGCGCCCGCGGCTTTCCTCTTCCCGCGGGTCAGCGCGGCGCAGCGGCGTTCGTCTGCCGTCCCTCAGCCCCTTCTTCCCTCACAGATCTCAGCCCGCATTGCCGTCCTTCGGCCCTTCCCTCACAGATCTCAGCTCTCATTGCTGTCCTTCAGCCCTATTCCCTCACAGACCTCAGCCCTGTTCTGCACAGCCCCTTCCCTCAGTCTCTTCCCTCAGCCCCCGTGGCTTTTCCTCAGCGACTTCCCTCACAGATCTCAGCCCTCAATCCCTCCCCTCAGCCCCTTCCCTCACAGATCTCAGCCCTCATTGCCATCCCTCAGCCCCTTCCCTCACAGATCTCAGCCCTCATTGCCGTCCCT
>NW_024962265.1:408746-432601 GCF_019238085.1 Lagopus leucura
CTCATTGCCGTCCCTCAGCCCCTTCCTACATGAAGTTCAGCCCCTATTGCGTTCCATCATCCCTTCCCTCACAGACCTCAGCTCTGTTCTCCACAGCCCCTTCCCTCACAGATTTTTCTCTCACAGATTTTTCCTTCACAGGCTCCAGTCCCTTCCTTCGGCTTCTTCCCTCAGTCCCCTGATTTCTTCCCTCAGCTCTTGACCCTTTCCCTCACCTCCGTCCCTGATCCCCTCAGAGCAATTTTGTGGCTCTCCCCTCATCCCCATCCTTCAGCCCCCATTGCTTTCACTCACAGCTAAATCTACCTTCTAAATCTACCCTCTTCCAGTTTAAAACCATTTCCCTTTGTCATATCACTACCTGCCCTTATAAAAAGTCCCTCCCCAGCTTTCCTGGGGAAAAGCTTGCTATCTTCACCTCCATGGTGTTCTTAGGGAAGTGTCCCTGTACAGTGAGAGACATAAAGAATGACTTGGTTGCCCTCTTTAAATAGGATTCTTTTCCAATATATTTTCAAGCATCTGGTCCCACAGGTTGTTAAACCCCCAGGAATGTTGTTCCTCTTGACAACACTGAAATGCAGAGCCTGGGGATGATTCTGCCCCAAGGCTGGGAGGAGCAAATGAGCACTTAAGGAGAAAAAGTAGATAAATAATTCAGATAAATAAGGAACAGGGTGATCTGGGCTCATCCAAACACTTTGTGCAAAGCATATGTTGCTGAAGTGTCCAGGCTTTGATTTAGCTCTGGTTGGGTGTATTTTTCTATGCTGGGTAACTGTGATTCTCAGTAGGCATGGTGGTGACGTCCTGGCAATTGGACTTGAATATTTGAAGGTCTTTTCTAACCATAATGATTCCATGAGGGGCCCTGGTAGTGATGGGTTGATGGTTGGACTTGATGATTGTGCAGATCTTTTCCAACCTTCAAGTTTCTAAGATTCTATGAAAAAAAATAAAGGAGAAAGACTAATGGGACGACAGCGTGACAGCTCATTTGTAAGCCACTTCTTCCTCGAGGCCTTGCCAGAGGTCGGTGTCACGCTGTTGAAGATCTCAACATCTCACAACCACAGCAGCAGTGTGCAAAGGGCTGCTAAGCAGTGAAGAACCCAAGACATGGGGAAGAATAAGGGATTTTTTTTCCATTACCTTGCAGTCAGCGATGGCAATCTCATGCTCTGACCATGTAGTTGTGATCGCTGATTTGCCAGAGTCCTCCTAGATCCTACGGACTGGAATTCTTGTTAGCATTGCTAGCCAAGCAGTAACAAAAAAACAAAAGGCTTTCCAAGTTCCCATGACATAATATTTCATAGAATCAGAGGCTCTGAATGGTTTGAGTTGGAAGGGACTCTTAAAGGCCATCTGGTCCAACTCTCCTGCAGTGAACAGGGACACCTGCAGCTCCATCAAGGTTCCCAGATCCTGACCCTCAACGCCTCTGAGGATGAGGCATCCACCACCTGTTCCACTGCTTCACCACCCTCACTGTAAAACACTTTTTTCTGATATCCATCTTTGGGTGAGATGGAATCTTTGCAGCAGTCGTAAGGAAACGCGGATCTGTAGTACTGGGAATTATTTCTGAGCAGGAAAAGTCAGGTTTCTGGTGAGAGCTCCTTTCTCGGTGATCTATTCCCATTTTGTGTTATGAAAGCATAAGGAATTGGAGGGAATTTTTGTCATTTTTTGGTGGACGAGAGTAGGAACTGGAGCCTGTGGAGCTCAGGCACCATTTCTAGCTGGAGTTTCTCAGTGGTTCTTGGTGCCTTCTTGGGCAGGTCGACACCTGCAAGTCTTCGTAGGAGAAAAGCCCGTGGTCTAACTTTGGTGTAAGCCCAGTTCCTGGCAACTCGCTATTTCAGCTTCTTTGAAAGAATGACTCATATTGTTCTGGTATATTTAAAAGTCTAAAATAAAGAAGTAGTCATCGGAGCACCCGGTTCTGCTTTTATTCAGACCAAAAAAAAAAGGAAAAGAAAAAAAAAAAATGAATGATGCACGTGGTCGTCGTCGGTCATTTCCTCCTCAGAAGAGACAGAAAATCATTGCAACGAAATGAGTCAACTGGGAGATGGAAGCAGGGGTTCCTGGAAACGGTAGTGTAAAGATAACAAGGCAGAGATAAAGCAAATAATTTGCTTTGTGATCCTTATTGACTGTGTGGGGCAGTGTTAGGATTCCCAGCTGTGGCATGAAGTGTATGAACCCAGCCTGCAAGCGTGGGATGATCCCTGCTTCCTGCTGCATGTAAACTGGAGGACAGCAGAGGGCATTGAAATGTATGGAAACGTTGGGTCGTTCTTTTTAAAATTAATGTATTTTTTATGTGTGGCATCAAAGTTAGGCTTGGCTTTTTCTTGGTTTCTGAAGCCCTAGGCTGGCTTCAACCCAATGTGGCAATGATATCACAGTTTCATAGGCTCCTTTTATCCATTTTCTAGAAAACTGATGGCTTGCTGAAGCACCTTCTTCCTCCCCTGCTGGTGGGAGCATCCGAAGTGTGAACTGCCCCTTTGTCTGCTGCGGAAGGAACACAGATGGGAGGAGGCTGTTTGTGGCTGAAGGTAATTCGGAGTAAGTCTTGATGTTTGGGTGGACCTCAGGGCCAAATCCATTGGGGTTGTGCACTCCATGGCTGGCTGGTGGCACTGATGCCCAGGTGTGAAAAGCCTTTCATTGGCTATGAGAACAAATTAAAGCCACGTCTTCATTTTTACTGATTTCTTATGAGTAAAACACAAACAGATGGAAATCTCACAGGTGCCTTTTGGGACCGTGCTGATCTCCCTGGTGGTTCTCTTCTACTTGGGAACTGTTGGCTCAAGACCTTCATTGAAAGAGAAGAGTGGGGCTAGAGAACTTTAGTTGCCTATTTTGTTGTGTTTGGCCATTTCTGTTGGTATGCCCAGAAAAAAAAAAACAACAAAAACCTGCAGTTCTCTTTTTAAAGGTAGCACAGAAGATTGGTGTGAAGACTTCTGAGCATTTTAAGCAGGATGCTAACAGAGCCAGGCTGCTGAAGGTTCAGCCCTCCTGGTTTAATCCAGGGGGGGTGGAAAGAGCTTTATTTCCATTCCATTTCTGCTCTGCTTTCTATAAACGAGCGTTGTTGCAGTCAAACTCCAGTATTTGCTCACAGTGCACAGTAAAACACGGTTAAGAGCTTCAGTTTCTGCTTTGATTTATTCTTATATTTGCTTTTGGGCTATTTTGGCATCTTGCAGCTTCCGAGGGGAACCAAATTTTGTTCAAGTTGTGATGACAAACACTCGAGTGTTTCTAACAGCACTGAGGGAACAGAGCCAAAACTGTTAAAACTAACAAACTACCCCCTACAAAAGCCTCTAATCAAACTTCAGTTGTTTTATTGTGTTTTTATGATGGCAAAAACACACGCTACAAAGCCTACAAGGTCCAGCCAGGAAATGAGTCAAAAATAATGAGTGTCATTAGCACTTTTCAATGATGAACAAAGCAATATTTATTTTTTTTTTTTTATCAACTCCTTTCACCATTGATTTTCCAATCTTTATTGAGGAAGCTTCCTAAAAAGAAACCAACATAATAATAATCATAACTGTGCTGCTTACTCACAATGTAAACTGCAGAATAAGTAAGAAGCAATAGATTACATTCTAAGAAATGATTTAAATGTCTTCTTTTTTTTCTCCTTTCTTTTTTTAAATTCATTTCTGGTTTCAGACTTGATGCAGCTGTGGTTGGAAAGAGGAAACAGGTGCTCCTCAGCTCACAGCCTCCTGATGGACACCCACAAAACTGCAAAATGAATGGGCAACAAAAGCACGAGCAGCAACTGCAGGAGCGTGGCTGGAAGGAAGGAATCCTGTAGGATCTGCTCTCAGAGGGAGGAGTTCTCCTTGCAAATCTGCTCCTGCAGATTGTTTGGGGTGAGGGGTCTTTGTTTTTAATCCATTCCTTGTATCTCTTTGTTAATTTGCCTCCAGCACTTTGGAAAGAATATCAGAAGACTGAGAGAATGCAAGGGGGAAGGAGGACACACGTGACAACAGACACACACTCCCTCCTTCCAGACCTGGATGTAAATGAGAAAAGGTTAACGATGCTATCAACGTGGCACAGGTCCAAGCTGCAGACAAAGCCAGCAAAATGAAGGTGCCAATATTCTGAGCCTGCAGCACAGGAAGCACGGAGTCAAGTTGCATTTCTCAAACCAGCATGCAAATTTAACTCCTTGCCCGTGCAGAAGCAGGTCTGGTTTCTCTTTTGGGCCAGGGCAAAAAGAAACATACAGGCATCAAGTCTTCTTACTCAGCTACCTAAATAATTGGGAATTAGGACAATAAATGCTTTGTATTTCTGGCCATGAGTACACGAGGGGGAACTTCACTCTCAGGGGAAGACAAAAATGGAGATGAATAGCAGACAACAGCACAGCCTGGGTTCTTTTTCCTACATCTCTAATGCAAAAAGCTGTAATTAAGGGACAGAGCAGGAGGGGAAGGTATGAGATGTGTATTACACGACACTGTGGTTTTAACCCTGGCTGCCAAGATGAGTGAAGCAGAGAAAAGTGTGCAAGAATTTAGGGCAGTGCTGCTTATATGCATGACCCCAGTGCGACACGCTCCTACCTCCTGCAGCATGGTTGCTGTGGCTTATCCTGTGAAACTGATCAGCAATTTGCTCCTGAACTGAAGGAAGGGATGTGCTTGGAGCTGTGTGCCTGCAGCACCTGAGCTGATACTGTATTTGCCTCCTGTGGCACTGAGACACCAGCAATTTATCAGTGGTTTCATCAGCTGGGTACGTGGCTGCAGGTTCTGCTGCTGCCTCTGTGTGAGCACAGTTATTTAGGAAGCTTTACATAAAGATTTCCAAGATGGGGGGGGGGGGTTGCACTCTGCTGTGTACATCAAGTGGGACTGAAGGGATTCAGGGTTCGTTTTCAGCTTTTCACTGATATTCTTATTGAAATCTGTGACATATCACCTTTCTGTGCTTTTGTTTCTGCTGTTTTTAATCTGTGTGTGCCTTTTGCAGAACAGCCATTGGCTCTAACACTGCATACGCAGGACCAGAAAAAAAAACAGTGAGCTCATACCTTTATACAAGCCATTAAATCTGCCAACGGAGAGGCCAGAAGCCCAGCTCTACACTCCATGTGTGACGTGCTGTTTCCAGGAGGTAATACAATCAATTACTTAATTAATGAGGAACTTGCTTTGGTCCTGGTGACGAAGAGCAGCTCGCTCCATGCCAGAACCTCCACGTTTGTGGTACACACCACATCCCAGCTGCCCCACTTCTACCCCAGTGCTCTTCCTACCCCCTCCAACACCCCCAAAACTTCTTTTTGCTGCAAGAACTCCCCCAAACATACACATACAAACATGTACCTCATACATACCAGTACACACAGGACCCCCAGTAACCTCTCCCACTTACACCACTTCCCCCAACAAGCCCCCTCACACCAGTGCCTTCAAGTACCCCCTCTCCCCATATACCAGTCCCCCTAGAAACCACTCTGTCCACACCCCAGTCCCCTCTCTCCCTACACAACAGTACCTTCCATACACCAGTGCCCCCAGTATCCCCTCTCCCCATATACCAGTCCACCTAGAAACCCTCTCCTCGCACATCAGTTCCCCCAGCACCTCCCTCTCCCCACCAGTTCCCCCAGTTGCCCTTCTCCCCACACCAGTCTCCGCTGTTCCCTCTCCCCACACACACACCAGTCCTCCCACTGCCCCTTTCCCCACACACCGGTGACCCCAGTCCTTGTCTCCCCACATCAATCCCTTCAGTCCCCCCCTCCCTACACACTCATCCCCCCAGAGCATCTCTCTCCATACACCAGTGACCCCACTCCTCCAACTCCCCACACACAGCAGCAACCCCAGATTCCTCTTCCCACATCAACCCCTTCAGTGCCCCCTTCCCCACAGACCAGTCCTCCCAGTCCCCTTCTCTCCCCACACACACCAGTTACCCCAGTCTCCCTCTCCCCACACAAACCAGCCCCTTTAGCATCCCTTTTCCCCACACACCATCTGTCCAGTACCCCTCTCACCCCATACCAGTGACCCCAGACCCCTCACTCCCCACATCAATCCCTTCAATGCCCCCTTCCCCACATATCAGTGACCCCAGTCCCCCTCTCACCCCACACCACTGACCCCAATCCCCTCTCTCCCCACACCACTGACCCCCCGTACACCACTCCTCCCTTTTCCCATACCAGTACCTCCAGTATCCCCTTCTCCCCACACATCAGTACCCCTTACCCCTCCTCTTCCCACTTCAGTACCATTTATACACCAGTGACTCTTCTCCCCACACACCAGTTTGTCCAGTACCCCTCTAACCCCACACCAGTGACCCCAGACCCCTCACTCCCCACATCAATCCCTTCAGTGCCCCCTTCCCCACATATCAGTGACCCCAGTCCCCCCCTCCACACACCAGTCTCTCCAGTACCCCCTCTCACCCCACACCACTGACCCCAATCCCCTCTCTCCCCACACCACTGACCCCCCCATACACCACTCTTCCCTTTTCCCACACCAGTACCTCCAGTACCCCCTTCTCCCCACACATCAGTACCCCTTACCCCTCCTCTCCCCACATCACTACCATTTATACACCAGTGACCCCAGTACTCCCTCTCACCCCCCACCACTGACCCCAGTCCCTTCTCCCTGACCCCACACACACCAGTCCCCACAGTAACAACTCTCCCCCCACATCAGTACCCCCCTATACACCAGCCCTCCCTCTCCCCATTCCAGTACCCCCTTCACCCCATACACACCAGTGCCCCCCTTTTCTCCTCCCCCCGCACTACGTCTCCCAGCGTCCCCCGGTGCGTTGCGGGGCGGAGCGTGGGGCGGTTCCTGGGCGGACCGCTGAACACCGGATCGTCCCCGGCGCTTTTGGGGCTATGGCGATCCCCGGGGGCAGCGGCTCGCTGCGGGGTGACATCAGTGCGTGGGGCCGGGGGAGCAGGGATGGGCTGTGTGGAGGGGAGGAAAGAGGGCGGTTGTTTTGTGTTTTGGGGAGGATTTGGGGTCAGGGAAGGGAGGGGAGCGATGGGGCCCTGATTAACCGTCCTATGGGAGATACTGTACTGCTGGTGGGGCGAGAGGTGATGGCCTTAAGATGTGCCAGGGAAGCACAGGTTGGGTATTAAAGGCAGTTTATTCTCTGAAAGAGGGGTCAGGGGTTGGAACAGGCTGCCCAGGGAGGCGGGGGGATGAGGAGGGGAGGAGGGGGTGGTGTCACCATCCCTGGAGGTGTTGAAAGATCGTGGAGATGTGGCACTGGAGGCATGGGTTGATGGTTGGATTGGGTGATCTTAGTGGTCCTTCCAACCCTAACGATTCTATGAGCCTTTAACTCCACGTGGGAAAGATTTGGATTTGATGGGTGGACCCTTTGGTGGTGATGGGGTTGTGCTCAGAGAGTGGTGGTCAACGCTGCGGTGTCCAGATGGAGATCAGTGTCGTGTGTTGTCCTTCAGGGGTCAGTGCTGGGACTGGGGCTCCTTAATATCTTCATCAAGGACATCAGTGGTGCCATCAGGTGCACCCTCAGCAAGATTGCAGATGACACCAAGCTGTGTTGTGCAGTCAACATGCCTGAGGGATGGGATGGCATCCAGAGAGACCCAGACAGCTCAAGGAGTGCACCCGGGAGAACCTCGTGAGGTTCAATAAATCCAAGTGCAAGGTCTTCCTAAATCTCCCCAAGAAACAGGCAGAATATGCCAAGAGGGAGAGATTTAGAAGAGAGATAAGGGGAAAAAAAAGTATTTTACAGGAACGGTAGTAAAGCACTGGAACAGGTTGCCCAGAGAGTAGGTGGATGCTCCATCCATCCATCAAGGTCAGGGTGGATGGGGCTCTGAGCACCTGATGGAGCTGCAGGTGTCCATGGTCATTGCAGAGCAGTTGGACTGGATGGCCTTGAAGGGTCGTTTCCCACTCAAACATTTCTATGAAATCATCCTCAAAATTGTGTAAACTGAGGCTTCTGCTCATCTCTGCCCTTTCTCTCCCATTCCACAGCTGTGAGTGCTTGCCTTGAAACAGGTTCTACAGAAAGGTAGTTTGGGAGGAGCTGTAGTTTTAAGGTGTCATTTGCCAATTGTTGTTGTCATTGACCTGAAAGCCAGCAGCACCAGACTGCTCCTATAAACCCTGCTTTGGCAGAACACTGAGGCATGTGCCTTTGTAGAGAGGACAAGCTTACCTGACTGAAGGAAGTGTGAAAATAGGTGGGACTGTGCTTTTCCCATCGTTGACATCCCATTTCCAGTGATTTTAGATGGAGACAGGAAGGACATTGCTCCTAGTGCTGGTTAGGTGTGAACACCATGGGGTGAATCTAAACCTGCTGGAGGGTTTGTTTGTGGAGGAAAGCTTCAAGCAAATACTGGAAGGGAATGCAGCATTATGAGCAGCCCAATGGAGAGCCCCCAGTGCAAAGCATTGCATGCTGGATTGGGGATACAGTAAGAAATAAGTTTTTTATTCCCATTTCTTTCTTCTTAGGGGTGTGAAACTATATAATCTTTAAGGTCTTTTCCAAGCCAAGCCAATCTGTGTTTGTGAATCTACGAGCCTGTTTTCCCATTCCAGCAGAGCTGCTTTTCTCCAGCGCAGTATCTCCCCTGCACGTGGATTTAAAAATAATAATAATAATAAATCATTTATCTTTTTTTTCCTCTGTAGGCTTCTGGGTTGATCGAACCCCGGTTCACGAAGCAGCCAGGCAGGGAGAAATCCTTCAGCTGCAGCAGCTGATAGAGAACGGAGCCTGCGTCAACGCCGTCACCTACGACTCCATCACTCCCCTGCACGAGGCGAGCCTGCGAGGGCAAACGCAGTGTGTCAAACTCCTCTTGGCTGCAGGGGCCCAAGTGAGTGCTCAGTTGTGATCCACGTGGAAACCAAGCCACCATGCTGTAGATGGGTACTTGCTGCACTTGATGATCTTTATAGATCTCTTCCAGCTTGGGTTGTTCTGTGATTCCGTGGTCTGTGCTGTAGCTATAGTGCTGTTGCTACGCTCTCGTCTTGCACTGAGGTCAAGAGGAGCCCCAAGTACTGTTGTAAGATGATGTCCACAGAATTGTAGAATCATTTGAGTTTGAAAGGACCCTTAAAGATTATCCAGTCCAACTCTCCTGCAGTAAGCAAGGCCACCTACAGCTCAATCAGAGCTCAGAGCCAGGTTTTGTCCTAACCTAAAAAAACAATGCCTCAAAGTCCACTTTGTTTTGATGTCTGATTTTATTTCTGGGGTCTGGATTCACTCCATCTGGCTCTGAACATTTTGTTAGTATGTTAAGAATTGTGAATGCTCTCTCCCTGGTAGCATTCAAAGCCAAGCTGGGTGGAACTTTAGGCAACCTGGTCGAAGAGAGACTTTGAGCAACCTGATCTAAGAGGGAGGTGTCCCTGCCTATAGCAGGGGAGCTGAAACTTAGTTTTAAAGGACCCTTCCAAATGAAAACATCCTGTGATCTCTGTGAAGAGGCAGCCTGAGTCATCCTGGGCTTTCCTGATAGTCAGCAAAGGGAGGCACACCTCTTCAGAGGGTATTGGAACTTGTGAGAGATTTAAACAACCTCCTGGAGATTGTTCTCTCCCCCACTCTCCACGCTGACTATTGGCAGAGCCTGGGGTAATCTAATTGAGATGACTCAAGTACCTAAAGCCAGCTGGGATGAGTCAGGGTTCAGAGAGCTGGTGGATGGCCCGTCATTGGAGATGCTGAAGGTCAGGCTGGATGGGGTTCTGAGCACCTCATCGAGCTGTAGGTGTCCCTGTTCATTGCAGGGAAGTTGGACTAGGTGACCTTTCAGGGTTCCTTCCAACTCAAACGATTCTGTGGTCATAAGGCTAAGAGTGGAGCGGGGAACATGATTGGATTTAGGCTTATTCTTAAGTTTCTTCTCTTCTTACTTTAGTTTTATTACACAGAGAAGAATCTGCTGAAACAGTCTTCAGTGGATTGTGACATCTCACACGCTGAGGTTGGCTGTCCTCAGAGTGAACCTGGTGAAACTGATCACATGTGTGTGTGCTGTGCTCCTCATTGCATATTCAGCCCATCACAAAGCAGGACTTTGCACTGGCACAGACAAGGAGTACTTGTACATCGTGCTGTGCTGGCTCAGCTGCAGCACTGGTAATGTTCAACAGGAGAGCAACAGGGAAGCATTAGGAGAGAGGGAGCACCCTAAACTGTGGTGGCTATTTTTTACATCCCTGGAAGTGTTCAGGATGTCCCTGGGCTGCCTGATCTATTGGCTAGGAACCCTGTGCATGGCAGGAGGTTGGAGCTTGATGGTCTTCTTCAACTCTTTGGAAGGGTAGATAACAGCAGGACAAGGGGAAATGGTTTGAAATTGAAGGAGGGGAGATTTAGGTTGAATGTCAGGGGGAAATTCTTCACAAAGAGAGCGGTGAGGTGCTGGAACAGCTGCCCAGAGAGGCTGTGATGCCCCATCCATCCCTGGAGGTGTTCAATGCCAGGTTGGATGGGGCCTTGGGCAGCCTGGTCTGGTATTAAATGGAGAGGTTGGTGGCCCTGCATGTGGCAGTGGGGTTGGAGATTCATGATCCTTGAGGTCCCTTCCAGCCCTGGCCATTCTGTGATGATTCTATGATATGATGACTCTTCCAACCTAAGCCATTCTATGATTCTGTGATGTTAACACACCCTGGGTGTGATAGAAACAGCACCAGCCAGGATGCTGGGAGTGTCAACAGCTATTTCCTGAGCTCAGGATAGTGCTAGGGGTAATAACATTAAAAATGTAGTCAAGAGGATGCTCCTCCACAGCAGCTCACGTAAGGTGAGCATGTAACATTTGCCCAGGGAGGCTGTGGATGCCCCATCCCTGGAAGCATTCAAGGCCAGGCTGGATGTGGCTCTGAGCAGCCTGGTCTGGTGGTTGGTGACCCTGCACACAGCAGGGGGGTTGAAACTGGATGATGATTGCAGTCCTTTTCAACCCAGGCCATTCTATGATTCTATGATTTCTTCTTCCTTGGAGGTGGATGCCAGGAATATTGATGGCAGCACTCCACTCTGTGACGCCTGTGCCTCAGGGAGCATTGAGTGTGTGAAAGTGCTGCTCTCCCATGGTGCCAAAGTGAACCCTCCCCTGTACACAGCATCCCCTCTTCATGAAGCCTGCATGAACGGTAAGCTGGCGTGGTCTTATCCTTGCACAGTTATTTGCAGCTTGGAAAATGAACTCAGAATGCAAAGCACAGTGGTGCTGGGGGAATAAAGCAGCCCCTTGTGTTGGGTGCTTTCATCCCACGTGATGGGCAGGGGATCAGATCTTAGGCAGATAAAACACCATCTTCTCAAGAGAGGAAAACTGCAGCAGCCATTGTAAATTGTCAGCTCCTGCTTCATTTTCTCCTGTTGAGCCTTTTTCCTAAGACTGTGCTGTTGAGTGCCTTAAGTCACATGGAAAAATGAAGGCTGTTGTGGTCTCGAAGGTGATCTCATCCACCCTGGGCTAATTCAGCCATGCAACCAATTCTGCAAACCACAGGCTGCTTAGTGCCAGCCCTCGGAATCACGTTGGTTTGATCATTAGCTCTAGCTTAATGCTGTGCAGATGTAGCTGTTTCTTGTGCCCTGTTCTCAGCCTCTGTCCTATGGTATAGCATATGGCTCACAAGTGTTTCTATTTTGCACCCATCGCCTCAAATATTAAACAAGCTGCTCGTGCCTCAAGCTGATCTCATCTATTTGAGCTGGATTCTTCCTTTTGACTCAGATCTTCTATTTCTAAAGGCAGCTCAGATTGTGTGCAACTCCTCATAGACGTCGGTGCCAACTTGGAGGCTCACGACTGCCATTTTGGGACACCCCTACACGTGGCCTGTGCCCGGGAGCATCTGGACTGTGTGAAGTTGCTGCTTAAGGCAGGTAGGGCAGCTGTGGGGTTTGTTTTGGGCTGACTGTGTGCAGCATTTCCCTTTTGGTGCTCCACTATGACGCTCTTGCCCAAGAGCTTATTCATTCCCAGCATGGCAAAGATGGTAAAGGAGGAAAGTTTGGCATTCAGTCGGGCAAAGCTTCATTCCATTCTCCTTTTTTCAATGAAAATCAGCACCCCTGTAGCCCCCTGGAACAACATTTCAGTGATAGCAGCTAGAATACACACTTTCAGTTTTGTTGACACAGTCGTATGGCCTTGCATAAATCTTAGAGAGAGATGTCAGGGTTTGATGTTGTGCAAGAAAGCAGAGATGAGGTCACCTCATGCCTCTGGGAGATCTGCTTAGTGTTATACCTAGGTGAGTTTGCTGGATTTCAAGTCAGCATTACACAACTCCAGATTTCATCTTCCACTTTTCATGCTGCTCACTTGGAACTGGGCTTCTCGTATTTGCCTGTGCTCACCATGAAGTGATTTGACCCAGGGAGGATTTGGCTTTTTCAGTGTTAGTTGTCTAGAACTTCTGTAGCTAAGCCAATCTGTTTTCTATCCCTCCAGCTCCTTGTTTTGGGCACCCACCTTCAGATTGGACTGACTGATTCCCCAGAAAAGACTTGATCCTGCAGTAGTGTCTGATGGCAAGCTTCTACATCCAGTGCTTAACAAGGACATCACTGTTTGTGTGTGAGCACTCCACTGGGGTGACTGGGAATGGCTTCAGGCAGCATAGGTTCAGGAAGCACTTTTGAACTTCACACTTAGCAGCTTATTTACTCAGTAACATTGACTAAAATCCTTTCTCTACAAAGAAAACGAAGCCAGAGAAGAAAACTCACGCACTGGCAGCACTGAGAACTTGTTCAGCAGTATGGTTTCCTGTTTGTAGTGTTTGGTTTGGATCTCTTTCTAGCCACTCATACTTGTGTTAATAGGATTTTGTTCCCTACTTAAAACCACTCCTTAACGTTTGGGTCAAATGAGGCTTTCATACACAGGTTTGTTTTCCTTTCTGGTCTCAGGGGCGAATGTGAATGCTGCTAAACTCCATGAGACAGCCCTCCACCATGCAGCAAAAGTGAAGAACGTGGATCTGGTTGAGATGCTGATTGAGTTTGGAGGAAATATCTACGCAAGAGACAACAGAGGAAAGAAGCCATCAGATTACACCCTGAGAAGCAGTCCCACAGCAAAATGCTTTGAGTACTATGAAAGTGAGTGAAATGTGATCCCTTGCCCTGGGAATTCAGTGGCTGCCAGTGCTATTGCACTAAAAGTACAAGGTTTTGCACTTGGGCTGGAGGAATCCCAGGCATCCCTACAGACTGGGAGGAGCAGTCCTTGAGAGAAGCCCTGCAGAGAAGGACCTGGGGGTCCTGGTAGGTGGAAAACTGAACGTGAGCCAGCAGTGTGCTCTTACAGCTTGGAAAGCAAATGGTGTCCTGGGCTCCATCAGCAGAGGGGTGGCAGCAGGGACAGGAGGGGATTGTCCCTCTCTGCTCTGCCCTCGTGATGCCCCATCTGCAGCACCGCGTCCAGGTGTGGGGCCTCCAGTGCAAGAAAGACAGGGAGCTGTTGGAGAGGGGCCAGAGGAGCCCCAGAGATGAGCAGAGGGCTGCAGCACGTCCTGCAAAGACAGGCTGAGGGAGCTGGGCTTGTTGAGCATGGAGAAGAGGAGGCTGTGGGGTGACCTCAGTGCAGCCTGCAGGACCTGAAGGGAGCCTACAAACAGGAGGGGAGTCAACTCTTTACGAGATAACAACAGGACAAGAGGAAATGGTTTGAAGTTGAAGGAGGGAAGATTTAGGTTGGATATCAGGGGCAAGTTCTTTACAGAGAGTGGTGAGGAGCTTTGGAACAGGCTGCCCAGAGAGGCTGTGGATGCAATCCTGTTTGTAGTGAGCACCTTAAGACTGATGATTCTCTTATAGGAGTCTCTCTGAATTGCTCTCAGGTTGCAGCAAAGCGTGCTGTTCTGGCTGCAGCTGATCTGGGTAAAGAGGCTGAGCTCTACAGTGCCATAAATAATTGTTATACCTTGTTAGAGTTTACTGCCCTGACAACTCAGCTGGCAGAACTGCCTGTCTAGCTGCTTTTTAACACATATTGTTGTAACAGTACTGTGACAACTCTAATAGTATTATTTTTTTGCAGCTTGCATCATTAAATTCAGGACAGATGGTGATCTTGGATGCTGCTGGTTATTGAGGATGTGATTGTAGGGACAGCAGCTGCTTAGCTCCATCCAGAGCAAAATGCCTGATCATAACCATGCACGTGCATGCAGGCATCGACGTCTGGGGTGGAGGCTGCAGATTGGGGCTGTCTGAAAGGGGATCAAACACTTTATTGGAGCTCTGAGCAGAGCAAGCAGTCGATGTAGCCCTCAGGTGGAGAAGCAAAGCAGTAAAGCAGTGCTGGAAGTAGGTTTTATTCCTACGTGTGCCATTGCTGAGGCTCAGTGCAATCTGAGTCTTGAATGGCACCTGTGGACCACAGCAGATGATTCAGTGCATGCACAGATGGACACTCAGCCATCTGCTGAGCTGCAGCATTAACTTTGTGTCCTCTTTTCTCCGTTTAGAAACACCTCTGAGTCTGTCACAGCTCTGCAGAGTAACGGTGAGGAGGGCTGCTGGGCAGCGAGCGCTGGAGAAGATTGCCAAACTCAACATCCCTCAGAGGTTAATCCAGTACCTGTCCTACAACTGACAGGCACCAAGGTGGCTGGGAAGGACACTGATTGCACAACATGAAGTATCCATCTCTTTCTCTTCTACCTCCCCACAAGAAATGAGTTTTAATTTAAGCAAACTGGTGTAAATAGTATTTATGAGGCAGCGCTTCCCATCCCTTCCTCTTCTCTGTGAGGAATTGTTTGAGCACAGACAACCTTAGGCAAGGTGTAGTGCTGCTCTGGAGCTGCAGCCTCTCCCAGGGTGTTCTGTTTGCCTGTCGCTGCATTTCAGGATGTAGTGCTTGCTCTGTGCATGGGATTTATCTTGCCTAATTTTAGCTGTCTCCAACCTAAACACATCTCTGTACGATCCAGCCAGACTCCCTTTGCAGGCAGTGGAGAGAAATAGATACTTCCAGAGCATGATTCATCCCTCCTGTTTTAGATGCCTGTGTTTGGATGATACACAGCTTCTTTGGGACACCTGTTCCCACTGCCTGCAAAGGGATTTGGAGGTGATACTCTGCTTATGGATGTGCATGTCTCTGAACTGGGAACACTGGAGCCCACCTTTCTGTTAATAACTGGAGTGATAACTGTCAATGCCAAGTAACAAGTCCTGAGTGACCTGTGTGCTCCAGCTGGAGGCAAATTAAGTCCCCAGTCCTTGCTGAAGGTGAGCCAGCTTGTACTGTCGTGTTCCTATAGGATGTCTTTATGTCTCCCCTTGAAGCCCAAGCAGGAGACAGGTCTGTCTGCATGTCCCAGGAAGAGCTTCCTTCCAGACAGCTGGTCCCAAAGAATATTTTCCACTTTCACTGAGCCACTGCGACCTATTTGTTGCTTTGAAGTGCAATAAGAGGCAGATATGTTGCCCAGTGTTGCCCAAAGTACAGAACTCTGTATGGCAAGGGCACATCCCTTAAGCAGTGGTACACCTAATCCCTGTGGCATTGACCCACATGTGAGAGGCAATAGTAGGGCCCTGCCCTGGGATTTGGGATTTTTTACCCTTCTGAGTTTGTTTCTTGGTTCTGGAACCTCATGGAGGTTGGCAGCAGGAGTGCTGTGCTGCTGAGTGTTGTGCTCGAGTCTCTTGGCTCCAGCAGGTGCTTTGCAGCTTTGTACTTGGGTGATTTAAACCTCCAGGGTGACATTTATATAAGCAGAGCCAAAATTGTCATCTTCCTTCCAGATGAGACGTTCCATACCACAGGGTGAAAGGGATGGAGCTCTCTGGCAGCAGGTCCTTAGCGCTGTGATGAGAGCAAATTCCTCTTCTAAATAACAGTAAAGGTCAAGAAATCCTCTGGCTGACGTGGGATCAAGAGAACTCAGGGCTCTCAACATCCTTCATGCTGTGCAGGATGAATGGTAGCTTGCCTTCTGTCTGCAGCTACCATGACAGGGCAAAACAGCACGAGCACAGAGTTCAAGAGCTGAAATGGAACTGAATGCACTTTAATGGTGACCAACAAATTATTATTTTTTAGATTTTTTTTGGCTATGCTCATTGCCCCACAAACCCATTTGTTGCTTTTTTTTTTTTTTTCTTCTTTTTTTTTGGCAATGTGATACCGTGCAGAACTGGGACAGGAAACCTTCTGAGACTGTGCTTTTTATGGGATTATCTGTTTATTATTCTATCCAGAGTTTTATGTTTGCCACAGAAGAAATGTGAAGTTGCCAAGAAGCTCAGGGAAGCTCTGGAGTGGAGTTCACCCCTGTGGTTGTTAAGATAAAGGTTTTGTATTATATCTTTCAACACAAGCTTCCTCTGCCTCAAATGCTTGTCCTTACAGATAAATCTGTATTAGGAAAGCACCCACCTTTCAGTATTCTGGGATGAAAACCCTTCCTCTTGATTCCATCTCAGATCCTCACTGCTTTTTTAACGTAGCCTAAGCTGGTGAAATGGTGAGATGGTAAAATCCAAGCTTCCAGTGTACAAAAGGCTCCTGGAACAGCCAAGAATAAAATGACCGGTTCCTTTTTCTGTCATCTTCATTTTTTTCCTCCACAGTAAGTTTTTGTGAAGTTTGGTTTTAAGAGACCCTGATGATGGATGCAGACCTGAGACCACGGTGATGCTCTTAATCTTTTATCCATCCTATCCAGCCTTCAGTTCCTTAAATCCTGCAGGGATTTCTCAGCTGGCTGTGAGACATCTTCTGAGCCAATGCATTTTACAGCTCAAAGACAAAGTAAATGCAAGGTTAAACCAATGTAAAGTTTTGGCTTCTGTTAATATGTTGGACTGCAATTTTTGGGGGCAGTTCCTGCAGGAGTAACAGAGTCACCCTGGCTGCAAGTATAGATTTCCTAGACAGCTGGAAATCTCTGCAGCAACCCCAAATTAAAATGAAAATCAGAAGCTTTGAAGGTAGTGTTGCCCTAAAATGGGCATCTAAGCTAGATGAGAGGGGTAACGTTTATATTGCAGTCTGTTCTGACCTACAAATTGCCATCCTCAGTGCTCTGCTTTTGCTGATCCATCCCCAGAGCATTGCTGCACAGCTCTGCTTGATGTGAGACACATGTGGACGACTTGGAATCACCCACAAGACTTCATGGAGAGCATAGATGTGGCACACTGTCCCATCAAGTTGTCCTGCTGTCTCATGTAGCATCACACTGCAGGTAATGAATTGCCAGCTGCTCTGGGAGCTGTGATGATGCTTTTAACCCTCTTTGGCAGCAGCAGTGTAAGGGGCTTGGATGGGCTCCTCTGGTTATTTTTGCACTGTTTCTCTTACATGTCTAAGAAAGAAGGGCCCAAGGTGGCCTTATGTGCTGCAAGCTGTATGCATCTCATCTGTGTGACTTAGAATCATTAAGGTTGGAGAAGACAGCTAAGATAATCAAATCCAACCATCAACCCATCTCCTCCATGCCACATGTCCCTCCGTGCCACATCTGCTCTTCTCTTGCTCTTCCCAACTGGCAGGACCAACAGGGGCTGGAAAACTTGGACTGTCCCCAAACCTTAATTTACACTGAGTTTATAGGGACTGGCCAGTGCTGCTTTCGGTACCTATGGGTTGGCAAAGAGTTTGGGGAGTGCTGAAAAGGAAGGAGGTGGTCTGAATCTCAGTTCTATGCAACTCCTCAGCTGGCTCTGCTGGGGCTACACCCTTTGCTTTTATTTTTATGTCAGTTCTGGCTGCAATTTGAGTTCTTTCACTCTTTAATCTGAATGTCAAATCAAGGCTTGAACCCAACGCAAACAAACCCAAACACTCCAGGTCTGTGCTGCTTTCAGCCATGCCCTTCCTGGGCTCCCAGAGCCAAGGAAGAACCCAAGCCCCAAACTGCACCTCCAGTTTACCATTTCAATCCTCTTCCTCTCTCCTGCGGGTTTCTCCTTCCTGCCTTCTACCTCTGTTACGCTTCCAGTGCTCCAAAATAACCCTGCTTCCACCCAATATTTGGAGGAGTCCAGGTGCAAACAGCACACTGCTGTTCCTGATGCTTGCTGCTTGCTCTCCAGCGGGGAACTCGATCGTAGCAGCTTCCCACCAACTTTATGAAGTTAATCCAGAAAAAACAAGGTGTGACTCAAGCTGGTGCCTTGGAAGAAAACCTTATGGCTCCAAAGAATTAACTCCTTGTACTGCACACAACCATTGCTTTGCCTGGAAGAAGTGGGGGGGATTCTTCTTCCTCCCCCTGCATGAATGAAGGAATTGTGCTCAGAGTTGCAGGGAAAACGTTGTAGATTCTCAGCTTAAAGAATCATAGAGTCATAGAATCACAGAATAGTTGAATGTCACTCTTGTAGATCATGGAGTCCATGGGTGGGGAATGGAAGAGCACAAACACAGTTTCTTCATTTTTTATTTAATGTCTTCAGGGCGCTTCACGCATTCAAAGCCCAAATCTCAGCAGCAGCAAACAAAGCCCTTCAGTGTCCTTTGGATGTGCATTGCACCATGCTCTAAGCAAGCACAGGCATGAAATATGCCTTCTACCTCTTCATTAAAAAAAAAATAAACACGACAGAATACTGAAGATCTCGAGCATTTAACCTGAGCTTTCTCACACCCAATTCATCACCTACCTCTGTCGTGTAAAGGGAAAAAGTGATTTTGCAGCTGCCTGCAAGAAGATGGCGCCTGTCCATAGGCATAAGCTGAGGTTTCCTGCACAGCCATTAAAATGCCTTCTAACGACGTAGTGATGGTAATGTTGAGTCATAGAATAGCTGGGGTTGGAAGGAGGGTGCACACGATCCCACCGTCTGTGTCACTGATAAAGATGAGCACAGATCCCAAGATGGACCCCTGGGGGACACCACTCGTCACCAGCTCCACCTGGACACGGAGACATTGACCACAGCCCTTTGGCTACGACCATCCAACCAGCTCTTTATCTGCCCTTCAAAACCAAATCTCTCCCGTTTGGAAATAAGGATGTGGTACAGGACCGTGTCAAAGGCCTTACACAAGTGTTTTGGAGGAGAAAAATGGGAAATGAGTGAAAGCTGTGCAAGCCTGGATGGCCCTCGTGTAATGGGCAAGGAGAGGACAGATGGGCCCTCCTGATGCCATGGGAAGAAAAGATGGAAAAAGCCCCAAATCTCCCCCTGTTCTGGAGGGCTCCCAGCATGGAGTGGTGGTGGTTGAGCTCACAGCATGATTTATTTCCCATTAAATGCTCCAATGGTGCAGGGATGGAGCCTGGAGCAGCACTGGTAGTGGCCACTTCCCCAACTCTTCTTTTTTGGCTACTTCTTTTTTGGCTGATAAAGCCAAATCCCAGCGTATTCCCTTGGTGCCTAACATGGGCGACATTCACCCTTGAAGTGGTGAAACTTCTTGTCCCCTCTTCAGGTCCCACATTCTCTTTCCTGATCCAACTTGTCCCATCTTCAGGTCCCATAAGGATAACACTTGGCTTAGGTTGGAAGGGACCTTAGAGATCATCAGGGATGTGGTTTAGTGGGCAAATATTGGTGGTAGGTGGATGGTTGGACTGGATAATCTAGGAGGTCTTTTCCAGCCTTGGTGTTTCTGTGATTCTATTCTATGAACTCAACCCAGTTCCTATGGGCACCCCTCTCCCTGCCAGCTTGGAGCTGCACAAAAGGGCTTTTCCCCACTTGTTAGCACTCCCATTTTCTACAACCTCCCTTTTCTGCAGCCTCATTCTTTCACATCCTCCTTTTTTCACGTCCTTTGGAAGTGCTCAGCACAGTTCCCCATTCCTTCTGCGCTGGAGATGGAGCTGCAGGGTTGTTCCTCACCATTTACTTGATGTGTTTTTACAGCCTCGTGGTTGAAACGTTATCTAAATGCCTCTATTGATAGAATGAATATCTGGGGGGAGTTTGGGTCTGATACAGCAGCATCAGAGCTGAAGCACCTCCCAACTCAGCTCCCTTGGTTGAAGATGCTGGGAGGTTTTGGGGTTGCTTATCTCCTAAAAACACCATTTTTGAGGAAAAAAAAAAAAAAAATCTAAACCCTGTAACGTTAGAAAAAAAATAATGTCCTAAATCCCATCATTTTAGAGAGAGAAAAAAAAAAAAGAGTCCCCCCCCATTTTAGAGATAAACTGTCCAGTGCCACACAGGATGCAGGAAAATGGGGACACAGTGAAGAGGGGTGCTGGGCTGTCAGCCCCTCACCACTGCAGGGAGTCCCTATGGGATTTTTGGGGAAGAGGTGACACTCAGCTCATGTCAGGGCAGGAATGAGATCCCTCAATTCCCCAGGTCCTATTCCACGGGGTCCTCCATTGTAGGTGGCCCATCCGAGATGAACCCCTGGGTCTTACCCAGCTGATCCCTCAAGCTCCATCGCATGTCATTCCCCATTTGCCACCCCATATGAACCCCAGGATCCTATCTTAAGCAATCCCATAAGCCCCGTCCTGGAGGATACCCCAGGTCCCATCCCAGCTGTACCACTCCAAGTAATCAGCCAGGCTTCCTCCTGTCACATCCCATTGGATCTTAAATCCCCTCTTAGATCATCCCCCAGGTCTTATCCCAAGAGATCCCCCAGCTCCCATCCTAGATGATCCCCCACCAAGTAACCACACCACGTGATTCCAACGTCCTACCCTAAGTGATCCCCACCAGGTTCCATGTTAAAGGGTTTACCAGATCCTCTCCCAAAGGATCCTAGATCTCCTAACAGCCCTTCCTACTGACCCCTCAAGTCCCACTTCGCTGTCCTTGAATGATCCTTAGTGGTGGTAATAGAAAACTTCATCATGCTTCCATGAGTTCAAATTAGAGGAGAAATGGGGAAAAGGGGCATTTTCCACGGGATGAAAATTGATGATGAGAATGCAGGGCCAACGTTCCTGGCTGTGGTCCATCCTCCCTTTAAAGGCTATCATTAAGAAAAACAGCTCAGGATGATCAGTGCGAAAACGCGCCGGTAATTAAACAACCCCAGAATAGAAGGAGAAAAGGTCAGCCCTAAAAATACAGCGCACGGTTTTGTCTCTGAAGCATTCATAAATAACCACATTTTTCAGGAAGGTCTAATTTTAGGCACTTTGGATACCACAGCCTGCTGTGACCCCTTGGCTTATCTCGATGGTGTTGGATTGGTTTCTTTTTTTGGGGGGGGGTTGATTTTTGCCTCTTTTCATGTTTTCTGTTTCTTGTGTGTGTGAGCAAGAGGGGAGCTTGTGGTGAAAGCATCAGCGTTGGTGCTGCTGGGTTGGGGTGGAGTGAGCGTGGGTGCGCTCAGCGCTGACATAGCCCTCCCAGCATGCAGGTTCCTGTCTGCTTTTCCCAACGCTGGGAAAACATTTGGGGTTGCCAAAAAAAAAAAGTTGAGATCCTTCTGTTTGGTTGCGCATCCCCAAAACTGCTGTTTCCCATTCGGAATGATTTCATCGTGCTCTCACCACTGCTCTGCTTGCTTGGTAGCGGTGGAACATTGATAAGACCTGCTGCAATTAATTTTCTTTCCAAATCCTACATACAGAGAAAGGAAATCCTCCCAGCCCAGGGGCGGGAGAGTTGCTGCAGTGGAGTTTCACCTGCTTTGTGGGGAAACTGAGTCAAGGCAGCATCGTGGGGTGGATTAAGATAATTGAGTCCTGCCTTGTTTGAAACAGGGGTCTACCAACCCTCCTCTTGGGATGGGGAGGGAGATAAAAGAGCCCTCAATGCCCTTCCTTTGGGAGAAGCCAGAACAGCCAACAGATTCCAAAAGGGATGGGATTATGGGATGGCCACAACCCAGGAACTGAGTGCTGAGCAGCCCTGGGAGCATTTTTCCATCTTTCGGGGTGAAAAAACAGAGAGAAGAGGGAAGGGGGCGATTCTGTTCCCGTCCCCATCCCTGTCACCTCATCAGGGCAGTGTCTTTTTTGAGGGTGTTTCTTAGCAGTGGTTTCAAAGTGAAGCAGAAGGAAGCACTGGTAGATGAGGGGAGACATTTTATTGGACTCGGCACGTTTCTCGTGGATGCACAATGAACCACTATCACCTCTGGGAACACAAGAGGTACATCTTGAGGGTGGAAGCAGGAGGGTCCCCCCCCAATGTCTATCATCATCCCAAGCTGTCGTGACCCAAGCCCTCTCCTGCATCCAACACAGACGTAGGTTGGCGATGCTCCGGTTGGGATAAAAGATCATTTTTCAGCCCAGGATGGCAGAGAGAAGGCAGTAGGGGATGGAGGGGCTGGGGACAGCCATGGTCTCTGTTTTCCCTATGAAAAAAAAAAAAAAAGAAGAAGGAAAAATTTTTAGAAAGCACCTTAAACATTGATTTTTCCAACCGCCAACCATCAGCAGCAATGCAGGAGGTGGTCAGGGGTGGGGAATGAGACATTTGTGGTGCCGCTGCAATTGGTTCCATGACTTTCAGAGCACGTGGGGCCGGGCACGAGTTACCTGCGGGCTGGGGACGAAGCTCACTTCTCCGTCATCATCCTCACAAACTCCTCGTAGTTGACCTGCCCGTCGTTGTTGCAATCTGCCTCCTTGATCATCTCGTCCACCTCCTCGTCCGTCAGCTTCTCTCCCAGGTTGGTCATGACGTGCCGCAGCTCCGCCGCGCTGATGTAACCGTTGCCGTCCTTGTCGAAGACGCGGAAAGCTTCGCGGATCTCCTCCTCGCTGTCCGAGTCCCTCATCTTCCTCGCCATCAGCGAAAGGAACTCGGGGAAATCAATGGTGCCGCTGCCGTCCGCGTCCACCTCTCCCACCATGTCCTGCAGCTCCGCCTCGGTGGGGTTCTGCCCCAGTGAGCGCATGACGGTGCCCAGCTCCTTTGTGGTGATGCAGCCGTCGCCGTCGCGATCGAAAAGGGAAAAAGCCTCCTTGAATTCGGCGATCTGCTCCTCCGACAGCCGCTCGGCCATGGCGTCCCGCGCTCTCCGCTCGCACACAGCTTTGCCCCAGCACGCAGCGCTGGCGGGGAGGTGTGGATGGGGCCTCCTCCTTCCTGTTCTCCCACTCCTGGAGCCTCCTCCTTCTCCTGGGGCCTCCTCCCTTCTGTCCTCCCTTTCCCGGAGGAGGAGCAGGAGGAGCTGGGGCATGCAGGAGGTTTCCTGCTCCTTGCTCGTGCAGGTCCAGGCAGAACCCAGCTGTGATGCACTCCTTGTGCTCCTTGCTGAAGGGAACCTGAGTCAGCCATGACACCTTGTCTGGGCTCCCCGAGCATGGCTGCGTGGCCCCAGGGAGCTGATGCGGCCATACATCAGGTGAGTTGTGTCGTGAAGCTCATGCCCTGGTTAGTCAGGAGTTAATCCTGGGCTGATGGAAGGTGAATCACCGTGTCAGGCTGTTTCATTTTGTTCTCGTCTTTTACATCAGGGAGTTGAGAAGAACATGAGGACAAGGGGCTCAGGAGCACATGATTATGTGCTTCTTTGCCCACTTGTCCTTGTTCATCTGTCCATCAAGTCAACTAACCAACCATCCACCCATTCATCCCTCTGTCCATTTAGTCATACGTCCATCCAGCTGCCCAACCATCCATCCATGCATCCATCCACTTACCCAACCACATTGCCATCCGTCCATTCATCCATCTATCCATCTGTCTGTCCATCCATGTGTTCATCCATTTTTCCATCCATCCATCCATCCATCCATCCATCCATCCATCCATCCATCCATCCATCCATCCATCCATCCATTTTTCCATTTTCCCATCCCTCCATTTTTCCATCCCTCCATCCCTCCCTCCATCCATCCATCCATCCATCCATCCATCCATCCATCCATCCATCCATCCATCCATCC
>NW_024962265.1:432611-500910 GCF_019238085.1 Lagopus leucura
TCCATCCATCCATCCATCCATCCATCCATCCATCCATCCATCCATCCCTCCCTCCCTCCCTCCCTCCATCCATCCATCCATCCATGCCTCCCTCCCTCCCTCCCTCCCTCCGTTCACCCCTCCACCCATCCATCCATCCATCCCTCCACCCGTCCATCCGTCCATCCGTCCATCCATCCATCCCTCCATCCACCCACCCACCCATCCATCCCTCCATCCCTCCATCCCTCCACCCGTCCATCCATCCATCCATCCATCCATCCATCCATCCATCCATCCATCCACCCCCCTCTTTTTCCCATGTCCCCATAATGGCCAAGTCACTTCTCCAGCTGGACCAGGGTACTAATGGGACCAGATGACCAAACTCTGCAGCAGAATACAATCTGACTTTCTTGTCTACAAGAAAACAACACCACTTTTCCCCATTTTTACCCCGGTGAGGAAGTAAAGCTGTGAGATTTGGATGGAATGTCACGAAACAGAAGCAAACTATGGGACAGCATGGGAATTGCATTCTCCAGACGGGACAGAGGTTGGGAGGAGAGCACCTAAGAAAAATCTCATCTGGAAAAACCTCTTGGCACGTTCAGGCGTTGCTGGTAGGAATGGGCTGGGCCATGGTGGAAACCTGTCTGGCGAGAGGCATGGTGTGTTTCGGGGAGGGGAGCCCTTGGGAGCTCCTCTTGTGCAACAAGCTGCTCCCTGATTTTCCATCTAACTGCCTTCTCTTGCTGTTCTGCTCCAGGATGAATCAAAACTGTTGTGAAAGAGCCCCTGGGAGGATGGGAAGAGGAGGGAACTTGGTGGAGGTGACTGGGAGAAGCAAACACCATCAGGCAGCTTCCCCATCAGCACCGTCCATTACCTTCCCATTGACCACAGCTGCTGGGAGAAGGTCGGCCTTTGATGTTGACCACACTTAACTGCAGCCTCATTAGTTCAACGGGGTAATTAACCTCGTCAAACTGCCTTCTGGCCCATAAAACCCCGTGGTTTATGGCCGGGTCCTATTTATCGCATCTGGGAGGACAGGAAAGCAGCTCTGGTTTCCCTGGGTCGCGTCCAAGCGGGGCTCGAGGGGTCGATGCTTTGATGGAGGAGGGAGACGAGGCTGGTGGGTGCGAGTGGCTCAAGTTCAAGCCTCATGAAGTGTTTTCCAGGCGTTTTCTCCTCTCAATGCCTGGCTGATCCATGAAACAGCAGCAAAAAAAAAGCCCCCAAATGAGTGGTTAAAAGCACCCAGACGATTACCCTGAGCCGGCGTGGCTTGCGGTGCGAGCACAGATGTGTGCGGCAACGTCTGGGTTTGCATTTGCAGACGAGGCAGAGGGAAGGGGAGGCTGAAGAATTTGTGGAAAAAAGAGAAAGTTGGAGGTGGAGAGCAAAACTGCTCTGGCAGGGAACCTCCATGGGGCCTCTGCATGAGCCTGGGCGTGCTGGGGCCGGTCCTACCTGTGCGGATGGGGAGGAACAAAGCCCAGGAGGGATTGCATTGGGGTGCAAGGTACAAAAGAGGATTTTGGAAAGGGTCTCTGGGGGTTCGGTGTGGTTTGGGGACGCAGTGCTGCTCCAGGTCCCCCTCTGCTATCCCACCGCTGCGTCCTCGCATCCCTTGGCAGCAAGGAAAGGAGTGGCTGGGAGCCCAGAGCAGCCAGGAATGCCCGTGTTTAGTCTAGTGCAGTCTGCACATCCAGCCCTGGAGCGCGCGGGTTCAACGCCATCAGGGAGAGGAACCACTGGGACGTGCTGGGGGGGGAAATGAAGTTCTTGGCTGCTTGGCTGTCTGCCGCCCGCATGAAGACCAGACCGACGTTGTGATGTGCAGGAGGCTCAGTGGGCTCACTGCAGGATTTCCTCTCCTTTGAGGTCCAGCCATGCACGCCCACAGCTCATAATGTCTTCTATTTTTTCTGCCAAAAGAGCCTTTTTGTCCACATCGTTTTGCTCCTAAACGCAGAGGGCCGGGCCCCCTCCAGTTCCAAACTTACTTTCAGTGGGCAAAAATGGTGTGCAAACCTCTGACACACAGCACCGAGAAACCCAGGGCAGCTGGCACGGAGCTGTGCCCTGTGCTGCCATACACAGTCAACCTGCGGTGTCTGGGGAGGGAGCAGTTATCAGGGCTGCTTCCTTCTACCCCAGAAGGTAGAGCAAGCTCTGCAGGCTCTGCAGTGAGTCACGGAGCTGTGCCCTGTTTTACAGCACACGGAGGGCGGTGTCAGGCCGTGTGCTGGGCCATAAACCATTCGCTCATCATTTCGGGGAAAAAAGGGAGAGGATTGTGACACAGGGCTGCTTTCTTGTGAATTCAGCGTGCAGGAGAGGCTGGGGGCAGAAGTGCAGCTGTGAGCTTATCTCTTCTGTCTGAGCTCAGCCTTACAGCCCCGGTGGCATTAACCCGTCCCACCCAGGCAGCGACTCACACAGACAAGCAGGAGGCCGTCAGGAATTTAATTGTACTTGGCACTTGAAACTGTACAAAGCCATTTACAGAGAACCGTGCGGGTTTCGTGGCTGTGTGCCCCCTCTTCCCATTCCCAACAAAACCAGAACCTCATCCGAGACTCAGGGCTCCCAGGTTGGTGTCACGGAGGGCGGTGGGATCAGCCATACTGCAGGAACAACCTTTTGGCTTTGATCAGAGCTGTCACCACTTCGTTTCCTACAACACTTTGCAGCACAGGTTCCAAGCTGGCATCTCACGGGAGTCTTTGGATCACTGTAGAACATGGCAGTGCTACCATTGTACACCTATATACAGCCGTATCTCTGTCTGTAACTCATCAGCTTCAGCTGCTTTCTTTTCTCTACGCTTTCTTTTCTCTATGCTTTCTACCACATGCAGTATCCTCTTGGTTGCCTCCAACCCTGCCTCTCACAGGCAGTGAGAGGCGTTTCATTTGCAAAAGACAACAGAACAATAAAGCTACTCCTGCTCCCTCTATTCCTTCTATCTGCTCTTCCCCCTCCCCAAACCCTTTGCAACGTGCCTAAAACCTTCCTACGCCCCGTACAACCCAGTTCTGTGAGTGACGTGAGAAGCAATTTGTACATCTCTGAACAAGAAGGATGGAGTACTCGAAAGGAAATGCCAAGTCTGAAAGACTGAAAGATGACAAGAGCAATACAAAAGTAAAAAAAGAAAACCACAGAAAAACGGAACAAAAACCCCAAACCAACCCGAAACAAAAACAACTAATTAAAAAAAAAACAACAACAAAATTAAATACGTGGCAGGTTATGTGAGTGAAAATGAGGAATGTACAAATGGACACTCTAAAATGAAAGATTCCAGTAGGTAAATTGAGAACCTGTTGAACCTGGGGTCTGTTTTTTTTTTTGGTGGGATGGGTGGTGATAACCACACACTGCAAAAGACAGAAAGAAAATGGTGATTTCAGCTTCGGAGTGCTTGAGGGGATTCTCACAGCACTGATAGGACTGCGAGGAGGGGCTCTGCCAGGCTCCAGGTGAGGCACAAACTTCTGCTTTAGAAGCCTCAACCACCACACGTGAAAATCTTCCCCAAACCAACAAGGTGTTCTTCACAAACCTGCTGTAAAGAGGTCAAAATGCTGCCTGGCAGTGGCAGAGCGGGCTCAGACTGCTCCCTTTTGTAAAAACAGACTCCGGTTCAACAGTGTTAACTGCATACCAGTAGCTGCCATTACAACATACAAAAAAAAGACACTTCTGTTCAGTAGAGCAAATCCAATCGTGCTCACATGACAAGGAAAATGTACACGTTATTTATAAATAAGCAGTTCCACCAGGATGGCACTGGGCTCCTCCCTACACCAGTGTTTCTTTCCGCTTGCTGCTGAGCTGCTTCTCCCTGGTTTTCCTGTGCCCAGACAGTGTTCTGTGTGTTTTCGTGCCCTTGGCTGCTTCCTCTGAGTCCAGGACGGAGCCGCACTCGGCTGCGCTCTCATCGAGCTCCATCTCAGTGATGCCTGACATGGCAGATTGCCTCCTCTGCGCTCTGACGTTGGGCACGGAGGGGTTGTTCTCCTCTGACTCCTCGCTGAGCTCTGGCAGCTCCTTCAGCTCCGTGGCAGCAGCGGGTCGCTGGAAGGGGGCAATGGCGGTTCGGATGCAGTTCACCCACTGCTGCTTGTGGAAGATATCGTTGGCCTGCAGCGTGTGGGACTGGCCTGGGGAGGGGTCTTGGAAACGGACTCGGAAGATATTTTTAGCTGAAGGTAAACATAGGAAAAAGCAGATCAGTCCTGAGCTCAGTATTTAGATTCCGTTATTGGACCCAATCTGCCCTGTTTTGCTTCAGGGAAAGCGTTCAGCATCTCCCCAACATCCTCCCCCTCCTCCGAAAATCCCCAGCACTGATACGTTGAAGTATTTTCTAATCTTAGCACCGACTGCAAGGCGCCATTTCAAAGCTTATGGCCTCTAGATACAACAGTGCAGAGCTCAGCAGTGACAGCACTGTGGTGGATCCATAGGGATCCGTGCCCGGACGTACCCTCCTGTCCTCAAACAACCCCCACACGGAAGGGTTGGGTTGCTTTGTACCTTTATCTGAATTGCCAAACGCTCCTCGGAAAGAACCTCCCATTTTCACATCGCCATCCTGCAGGTCTTCCAGGATCAGCTCCTGCACAGGGATGGGCTGCCTGTACACTTGGTAGGACTGACGCTCGTTGCGAGTGACCGGCCGAGTCAGAACCAGGATGTCTTGGAAGAGGAAGACGTAGAGTTTCTGAAAGGGAAAGCGTGTGTGAGCATGAGGAAAACATTGAGCTCTATATGCCAGGTGATTACACACCCTCTGCAATTCAAGGTCACATTATCTCAAGTCTCACCCACGTTAACTTTCAGATAGCTTTCTGTTGCAGTCACGTAGAGCTCTGACAGCGATGGCATATGCAGGATTTACATTAACAGGTTTACTGTCTTGTTACCCTTACATTGGATTATGATGTGCAGATGGCAAGGATAAAACAATGAGAACCAATACCTTTCCTGCCTATGTAAAATGATCCATAGAATCACAGAATGGCCAGGGTTGGAAGGGACCTCAAGGGTCATGAAGCTCCAACCCTCCTGCTGCATGCAGGGCCACCAACCTCCACGTTTAATACCAGCCCAGGCTGCCCAGGGCCCCATCCAACCAGGCCTTGAACACCTCCAGGATGGATGGGGCGTCCACAACCTCTCTGGGCAGCTGTTCCAGCACCTCACCACTCTCTCTGTAAAGAACTTCATGTCTCCTGTGGCGTAATGAGTGAATTCAACAAACCAATCAATCACACACAAAAAAAACCCAAAGAAAATAGAAAAAGATTTCATGTTTAAACTGAGGCTAAGTCAGGACAAAAGGCAGCAAACCCTTGAGTACAGCAGGGTCTTTCAGGGCTGCTGCAGAGGGAGATAAACTCCTGGCAGTTCATCTCAAAGCCAAACAGGCTTTTGCAGGAACGCTTTTGTTTGGAAGAACCGTGGCCAGCGTTCACAATGGGGAATGTCAGAGCACCTGAAAGTAAACAGCCGGCAGGAAATCCCTTCTGATGGAGTGCTGGGGCACGGAGCATACTTTCTACAGTAATTTTGTGCTAATTATTTTCCAGCTCCTGAAGGCCAATTGTCAAACTGTCAGCAGGAAACTTTCCCTTACACCCTGTAACGCGCTCTGCCATCAGGTCCTTTCTCTTCTGCTTCTAAAAACGTAGCTAATTGCCCAAACTAAGGAGATAAGAGCTCCTGGTCATGTTATGACAGACAGTTTCAATTGTTTCTGAGGGTAAGGTTTCAACGTTGATTATTAATTACCATCAACTGAAGGGACTTACATGCCCGTTTTTGTTCTTCAGCTCCCCATGGCACAGTAAAGCTTTGCTTCCTTCAATCCTCGGGTCCTTCTGCTTCTCATCCAGATACTCCAGTTTGTCAATGTAATACTGGCATTCCGACTCTCCCTTCTTTAAGTTGATGTCAGAGAGGACTCCTTGGATTATAGATATCTATAAAACAAAGCATTTAAAAATGATTCAATAAGGATTTACGCTTGAGCATCTTCCATCGAAGCGCTACTAAAGAAAAATCCCCATGATGGAACCCGTGTGGACTGACTGCTCCTTTGCTTTCAGAAGGGGTTACAGCCACAGGTTTAAACCACTCCACGAAACTGCTGAAGGTTTAAGAAAGCCTTCTTTTTCCTCCCAAATGCCACGGCACTGTCAGAAGCCCAATCCCACAACCGCTGTTACTTACGGCTTCTTCCAGAATCTGAATATCAGGATGGTCTTTGGGAGTGTGCCTCAGGATCTCCTTTAGGAGCAGTGGGTATTTGACCAGCCGACTTCGAGGGATGTCCAAGAAGCTCCAGAGGTCCAACTTGCGGCTGAAAGGAGACTCGAGGCAACGCTGCAGGAAGTCCTGCACCCTTCGGTCCTGTTTCTTCTGATCCAGCAGTGCTTTGGCTGCCAGCTGATTGCTGCAGTAACCTTTGTAGGCATGGAGTCGTGGTAACTGCAGGAGAACACAACCATGGAGTCAAACCAGGAGTCAAACTCTGCACGGCAAAAGCAAATTGCATTAACACGTCCAACTCAGGGAGTTCTGCTTCCCATTCTGCTTGCCAGGCTTTCCATTCTTGGCCCAATAAAAAAGCTAACAGAGCATCTTGTATGTGTAGCTACTCTTGAGTGAGGAGAACAGGGCGTCCTCCATGCAGTGCCTTTGAAGTTCAGATGTTTACTACTGTTAGCACTAACGAAATCACATCAGCTGCAAACAGCCCAGAAGATAGAGATATTTCTAACATAAATCACTAAGTAATTGTAGTCACACTAGTGCGAGCCTCCCAGATGAAACAGTGGCCCATTAAAGCTGACAGAGTCCCATTGTTTTCAGTGCAGTCAGGATTTCCGTTTCAATCTTTCACTCCACGCCACAAAAGCCTGTGAGCTTTTCAGCTTCTAGCTCTAAATGTTCTTTAATCTCACAATCATTTTCAGCCTGGTGCCTGACAGTTATGTACTTACCCACTTCACAAGGATGGGCCCGATCTGCTCCACCGTTCCATCTGGTTTTGTTGCTTCTCCTAAACTTGCCAACAAATCTGGAATTGAAACACACAAACAGAAGTTGCCACAATGCCCCAGCTAACTGTTCTGATGTGAGAAAGCACAGAGCATCACTCTTAGTCAGTACGTCATGTTGGCTTAGCTCTTACCTTCGTGCAGAGGAATGTAAGAATCCAAGTCCCCAAATATGTGGGTGAGTTCCTCCTCAGACATGATAGAGAGTTTCAGCATAGGATCATGATAAGCCTGTCAAAGAAAGTCAGTATTAAAATACATCCAGATCTTGGAAGCCCAGAAGCTGACAATATTAATACAATATTAATGGGAGGTGTAGGGAGTGCAGGACAGATCTGAAGTGGAGCTGGTTGGAAGAGTGACTTGGATCAGTGCAAGACACAACTCTGCATAGAGGTATCAAGGCCTACAGATGAAATGGGCTTTCCTGTCCCAACAGGAGGAGTTCCCTTAGTTGTACCCAGGACTGCAAAGCTACACCTGCTTTTGGATGAGCTTGCTGCAATCAAACCAGTATTGCCAGCACTGCTCACTTCAGCTTTCCAGGATAGTTTTCAAAAGGTGGATGCTGGGCCTGACAAAGGTGACGTGCAATGTTTGCAGGTGTAAGTACACTTCTTTATTTACAGTATGATTACTGAGTGCAGGAAAAACTCACTCACCTTCCTGGCAAGCTTCAGATCTTCAATCAGGTCCTGTTCTCCTCTGGACATCTCATATATTGCCTGTGAGGAGGGGGATAAAGCATTGAGAGTCATTTTTAATCCCAGTCTTCCTCTGAAAGAGCCATTCAGTTCACATAATGTACATCCTGCCTTGAACAGGCAGCTTTGCCTTCTGAATCACTCTATGCCACCTGGGCACGACAACCTCGAGTCAATCTGCCCGCTTTCCCAGCTTGGAGAAAGCTGCGTTCCTCACAACTGTGTGAAAGCTCTGCCACTCACACACAAGCCAAATTAAATATTAGCACCTTTTAAATCACTGCTTTTACACAGGCGAGTACGAAAAAGAACAAAACCCAGAAAACCGCAGAGGTCAAATCCCAGGCGCCTTTAAGTCAGCTTCTGTGTTGTCATTAGAAGATTTGTCTAAGAACTACAGGAAAAAAGCAAGCCAAGGCCTTGCTATTTGGCTTGCAACCAATTGTCAAGAGCTTTAAGAGAAAGACAGCTGGCTGCACAACCACCCGACTTCGGGTCTGCTGCAGAGCAACCAGTGTGGCTGGGGCTCAAATTTCAGCAATGCTGAGCACCCCCGTGGAAAGCGTTTGGCATCTCTGAAGGGTCAAAGAGGGGAGAGTAACTCCCCAGTGACTCACTTTGAGGGAGAAGCCCGCACCTTTTCCCGTGCCTAAAGCCGAAATAAATCTAACAGCTCAGAAATGAAGGTGGGGAGGAAGATACAACCACCCAGAGATGCCCGTTTCTCCTTTTCCCACCCAGGCAATGGACCCAATGGAGGCTTCAGCTGCCTTTCCCTGCCCTGCTGCTTAACGGGCAGCTTACCTCCTGGCGTTTGATTTCTTTGGTGCTCAGGGATTCTTTCATGTTGACATCTAACATCTCAGACCAAAGGACGCTGTTTCTTCTTTTAGGAGGGGTAGGGGCAGCAGATCTGCTACATGACTTCTGGGTACAGCTGGGAGATTTGCTGTCACTGCGAAGGGCAAATGACTACAGGGATGGAAGAAAAAAAAAACAACAAACCACAACAGTAAAAAAATACAGTTTGGAGCCAACATTTCAGGAGTGCAGAAGTGTTATTCTATGCCCCTCCCAATCTTTCATCCTCCTCTGTTGTGCAGGGCAGGAAAACACACCCAGACACTTTTCCCTCAGATAAAGGAACACTTTAATCAAGTTGCTGAGAAGGCCCCCAGAGCCCTGAGGTTGGCAGCCTTTTCCCTGTGCCTCTCTGCACTGATCCAGCAGCACTGAGGAGGAAGGTGGGCTGCTAAAGCGTGGGTCTCTTGCCAAGGTATGAGGAAGTAAGACGAATCAGAATCATAATTCTGCTTTTAATGGGGTTAATCAGGAGCCACTTGAACTTTGCTCTCCTGATCTGCCATGTTGTTACAACACAGCCTGAGAAGCGATCTTATCTGAGTGCATGGGGTGTGCAGCTCCTCAGACAACAATTCTCCAACCTTATCACTAAGCAGTGGGGTCATTTCACTTCTAGGCACACACTTCACGTACTGCAAGAGTTCAGCAACACATTTCTCCCTATGTGAATCAGGCTTTATTTTTCTTGCCTCCCTAAACCTTCTATCACCTGGTATCTAGCAAGCCACCTCTGAACTCCTGAACTCTTCTTCGTCCCCCAGGCAAGCTTTGTGTCCTTGCATTAATCAGACAGCAGATTTTCCTAACGATGCCTTGAAATCCCAGTGCCTGCTTCGCTCCCACACAGCCAGCATGGCCCTGTGTCTCCACAGAGGACCAGAAAGCTCTGCTTTTTACCTGTATCGTTTGCCCAAAGCGCCGAACTGCACCATTTCTTACAGGAGAGATCAAGTTGGCCAAGGATGTGACCCGTGCTAAAGGCCGAACCCGTTTATTGCTTGGCTCCTGTAAATAAAGCAGAGAACAAATTGTACTGGCTGCGACTCCCACTTCATTTCTCAAGCTGTCCGGGCAGGTTTAGAAAGCATCAACACCCTTAAGGAGTGGGAAACACTGCAAAGAAAGCATTCTGAAGTAGCCATTCATCTTAAATGGAAAGCAGAGGCTGTAAATATTTGTCTGAACTTTAGGGTTACAATTGGATTGCAAGGACCTTGCCCAGCGTGAGGGAGACAAGATAACACACACGTCAGAACTGAAAATAAGGCTCAAACTGGGACGGTTATGGGACAGAAATAGACTGAAGTGCTCTCCTTTACAGGGCAAGCGACTCATCTCAAGATGGAGCTGTGATCCGCTCCTCCCTTTTATCATGCTTTCCTTTGTAGAACTAATGTGCTTTTCCATTTTTAATTCTGTTTTGGAGAGAAAAGGAGCAGTCGGAGCCCAGCACAGCCTCACAGCTCTTCTAACAAATGGCAAACGACGACATGCTGAACATTCCTGCGGGGGATACGCACGCATGAAGCAGATGAAGTTTAAAACCTTTGGTTTCCCAAAGCTCCCCTCCTCCTCCTGCTCTCCCCCCCACGGCAGCTCATTGTAATTTTTCTCCTGCGTTGTTTAGATTGGAGAAACAGCTTCTGCTTCTCTATGCCACTTATCTGTAGTGTGAGCCCAGTGTGTGCTAAATGCTGTCCTAACGCTGCCAAGAAAGAGGAAATGGCCCCAAGAAACCTACTGGTGCTTAAATTCACTCGTTAAAACCATGCTGGTGACCCCACATATCCTGGATCAAAAGCACTGTGCTGTAAGAACTGTAAAGGAAAGGCGTGCAACTCCAAGAGGAACTTGGAGCTTGAGGCTGGGAGAAAGGCTGCAGAAGGTGCTCTTAAACATCTGGCAAATAGCTGGACTTGACTCATCAGGACAATCAAGCCTCTCAGCATGAAGGCAGGACGAGTTGATGGAAGCTTTTTCTTTGAATTGATCTCAGCTGAAGTTTTACCATAGCTTTATTAGGTGGTTTCGGTTTTTTTTCGTTAATTGCAAAGATAAGGAGCCCAAACCCTTTGCTTCTGTATAGCAACGGAAGTGACAAATGCTGGGAACTGAAAAGGGGGAATAGGAACACACTGAGCTGGATTCCAGTTACAAGGCTGAGGAAGCATAAAGGCTACGTATGTCAGATCTGCTTTCAGTAATGTGAGCCCAGGGCTGCCCTGCCTGCCTGCCTACAGGCAGCGTGAAGCAACAGAGGAGCTTAACTCACACTGAATTAAGCCTTCAAAGTTGGAGGGGAGAACATGAAAAGAAACCATTTATGACTGATGCAGAGCAGAAAGAACCTCTCTGGCACAGCACAAAGGCTGTTCGAGGCTGTGCTTGAAATGCTTGGGTAATCTCAGGGCTATGAAATGGGAAAAAGCTACCAGAGCACCCTGGAGCCCAGGCCCCGACCCTCAGCTGGCTGTAGGTACAGTGCTGAAGTCACTTCTCTCCTTCCAGCCTGAAGATACCACATTCAAGAAGGAGTCAGCTGGGAAAAGTGTTATCCAGATGGCTGGGAAGTCAGGCTGGGCACTTTAATTAACGACAGACACTTCTGGCCAGAGTAAAAGAAGAGGTAATTTAGTTCTATAAAACCATGTAACTGCGTGCTGGAATAAAGGGATACGAGCCAAGAGAAACTGCAGGAACGTAAGCAGACAATATACAGACACAAACCATCCACAGCTATGTCAAGGCTAGAGATATAAATAGCACAGCAAAGAAAAATGTGACACTGAAAATTAACAACCTCAGGACTTCGGGATGCTTGAGGGCTGCTTTACAGCTTGCTGTAGGAGGGTCAGCTGGGCATCCTTTCCAGCTATGAGACACAAGGACACACTATCTGGCCACGGGACGTGTGGGAATGCCTTCCCAGCACATCTGTGCCAGGCTGAGGGACACGTGCATATGCACACTGTCTTGCAGGAGGCATTCCTGCCTCTGCTTTGGGATGGGCAGCACAAAGGGGCTCCCTGTTCCCGTGGGATTATAAAGCAGCAGTTGATACTGAGCCACGCAAAGACAGGCATGGAGCAAACAAGAGCAGCGCTGCTCGTTTGGAGGATTTTGCATGGGCTGGTGAGACCAGAGCGTTGCTGTGCATGCGATGCACTTCCTCGGGGTGTCTGGCCAGCAGAAAAACCTCTGTGTGCTATAAATTCAGTTTAGCACAAGGCCATTTCCTATGTCTTAAAGAAAAGGTAATCACGCTTTGTGATGTCTCGGACTCAAATGGCTCGACTGCCAAAAAACGGCATCTGTTCCTTCTTCTCTCCTTCTGATTGCATCACTTGACCCAAAGCAGAGGGGGAAAATTCCTCCTCCTTAGGACCCTCTCTTTCTCTGAGGTCTGCATTTCAGTTTGGGGTTACGTCCTCCCCTTACAGACTCGGCTGCGATGGAAGCTGAGACTCAGCACAGTTCATCCTATGGATAACTTTGGCTCAGCACCATTTGTTTCTTCTCAAAGCTCTGTATGTGCAAACAATGAGCAGACTGTCTCCACGCTGTATTACTTACGGAAGCCCAGATTAGAAGGAAGCCTGCAAAATTTCCTTCACAAGTTGCTGGTGTTAAGCATTACAGCACCGAGAGATAGTTACAACCCCCAGAGCTCAGCAGCACTCTGCTTCCATTCACATGTTCTTCTATTTCCCCAAAAACTCTATTAAAATCATATATACCTATATACATATAAACTCAGAATTGGACTAGATGACCTTTAAGGGTCCCTTCCAACTCAAGTGATTCTATTTCACAAAGATACACACAAAATCTCTGAGTGCTCCCACTGAAGGGCAAGGCTTCCACGTTAAAGAGGAGCACTTGAAGAAGCTCCACTAAAGTGTGGGGTTCCCTCGTTAGCGCAGCTTAGAATCATAGAATCCTTAAGGCTGGCAGAGACCTTTTGAGGTCACCTCATCCAACTCCCCTGCAAAGCACAGGGACATCATCCAAAGCTCCATCACCTGAACTTCTTCACTTTGCATTGGGAAGACTTTGCCATCTTGCAGCCTCTACACCTGAACACAGAAACGCTTCCCCTCAGCAGCACGCACGCATGCAACCTTTACCTCTCTGCTAGGTAATAATTAGTGGTTTTTATAGGGATCATTTACTAGAGGACAATGTTCCAAGTGCCAGCCCCATGGCAAGGCACACAAACACGGTGACAAATCCAAAAACCATGCGTGGCCAAACTCCTACAGAGCAAAAGATGACCACAACCATCAGCTCGAAGGATTCCTGCTGGAAGTCACTGCCACCTGACTCTACCTGTAAGATCCACGTGCCAGCTCAACCCGAGCCATCACACTGCCATGGAGTTTTCCACCCACTGCCTCTGACCACCTCAATGGGGACAATCCAGCCCTGATAAGTTCAGTGGCTCCTGATAGCACTGTTGGCTTTGGGGGCTTTGCTCGAGCCCAGACCCCCCCAGTGTCACTTCCCCAAATTACACCTTCCAGAAATACACATTTTTTTTTTAACAACTAGAGGTGATTTGAAAGACTTTGACTCCTATTGGTTGATTTTACTTCTCTCTCAGGACCTGGTTTGCCTTTGATGCAGTGCAGTTGCCCAAATTTGGCTGTTTTAAGGCTGGATTTTCAGTCAGGGAGCTCAGAGCCCCCAAGCTGCCTTCTTTCTGCTGCTTTTTTTCTACTTCCCCATAATCTCAACAAAAGGCCCAGCCCAGGGCACCCTATGTCCGTGCTGGACTTTTTACCTGCAGATAATCTACTAGAAATGCAATTAACTTCATCTGCATAACAACGCAGCATAGAAATAACAACACTTCCAAACGAGTGAAGCAAAAGAAAGGAAACCCAAAACCAACACTTCCTTTTTCTTTTTTGGTTTGAAAAGCAAACAGCCGCCTTAATAAGGAAAAAACCCCGCCAGCCACCCAAATGCACCGTATCTACCTTAAAAAAAAACCCCAAACTCCCCCCAAAAACACACTCCCAACCCTCCGAGCCCCTCTCCTCCTCACCTCTTGCTCCCTGAAGGACTGGTTCTGTGAGTCGATCACCCGGATAGTCCTTTTGATAGGCAGCAGCCCCCCGAGCTCATCGTGAGCCACCATGGCGCAGCCCCCCGGCCCTCAGCGCACCGCTCCGCTCTCCGCGCTCATCCCCACTCTGCGCCCGCAGCCGCACCGCGCCCCGATCTCACCGCTGGGGGCGGGGCCACGACCCAAAGCCACGCCCACTCAGTGCAAAGCCACGCCCACCCTGCGCGTGGCCCCGCCCCCTCGCTCTGCGGTCCCCCTGCCGGTGCTCGTGGGGTGAAGGTTCAATGGCGTCTTTACCTGCGCTGTTTGTCTCCCCAAGTCAGCTTTCCCTGCGCTGTTTTTTTCTCCTAAAACTCCCATAAGAGAGGCTCTGCTTTAAGGCGGTGTGATGGCAGCTCCCTTCGAATGTCAAGAAGGGCGTGCCATCACGCTGTGTGATAGAAAGTTCTTTGCTATGAGAGTGGTGAGGTGCTGGAACTGCTGCCCAGAGAGGCTGTGGATGCCCCGTCCATCCGTGGAGGTGTCCAAGGGCAGACTGGATGGGGACCTGGGCAGCTATGAAATGTGGAAGTTGGTGGCCCTGCATGTGGCAGTGGGGTTGGAGCTTCATGATCCTTGAGGTCCCTTCCAACCCGGGCCGTTCTGTGATTCTGTGATCTGTGAAAGTGTTTTGGAAAGCTGAGATTTTCCACTCTCTGTGCTGAAAAAAAAAAGGTGAAGCAAAACATTTGGGTAGTGAAGCACCGGCACAGGTTGCCCAGGGAAGTGGTGGGTGCCCCATCCTTGGAGAGACCCAAGGTCAGGCTGGACGGGGCTCTGAGCACCTGATGGAGCTGTAGGTGTCCCTGTTCATTGCACGGGGTTGGACCAAATGATCTTTAAAGGTCCTTTCCAGCTTAAATGCTTCTGTGATTTCATGTTTTCTGGTCTTATTTTCCTCTTCTTTTTGTTCACCATCTCACAAGGGCAGTGCGACATGCTCCTCCTGATGGCAGCGAAATCATTTGCTGCTGCAAATTGTGTTGCTTATTTTTTTGTTATGGTTTTTACCCTCTTGTGTTCAAAAAGCTGAATTCTTGTCTAGACCTGTGCTTTGAAGTCTGCTCTCAGCTTTCAAGGCTCTGCTGGCACCGCTCTGCTAGCCAGGGGCTGAGCCTCTCCCCCTCTGCTAACAGGGCAGCCTGTCCTGGCAAGCCTGGCTTTGGATGCAAAGGGTTTTGTACTTTTGTTTGTTTGTTCGAGTTATATTATTCCTGGCACTGCTGCAAATCTCCAAAGTAAAAGGTCTCTTGAGCTGGTAAAAACACACTGAGTTTATTTGGTGGCTGCGTGGCTGCTCATAGCTGCTGTTTGGAGGGGGAAGGGTGGCAGGAGGATACAGTGATAGGACAAGGGGGAATGGCTTTAAACTAAGAGGGGAGGATTTAGGTCAGATGTTAGGAGGAAAGTCTACTTAGAGGGCAGTGAGGAAGTGGCACAGGCTGCCCAAAGAATTGTGGGTGCCTCATCTGCAGCTCAAGGCAAGTTGGATGGGGTGGTGGGCAAGCTGATATGGTAGGGGGCGACCAGCCATGGCAGGGGTGGGGGCTGGGTGGGCTTTGAGATCCCTTCCAACCCAACCTTTCTGTGGTTCTGTGATCTTTAAGGTCCCTCCTAACCTATGATTCTATGATCTCTAAGGATATTTCCAGCCCGACCATTCCATAGTTCTGTAATCTTTAAGGACCATCCAGGCCATTCTATGATATGAATATTTGATGTGTTGGGATAAACCTCAGCTGAGAGTGGGATGTTTGGGGTCATCCAACACAGGATTCTCACAAACTCAAGGCACGGTGAGTTCCTGCAGACTCTCTGATGGGGCCAATCCTGTTTTTAAGACAGCAAATAACCAACAGGACTGTGACTCTGGCAAACCATTCACTGAGTTTCATTAGGGTTTTCGGGAGTATCTAAATGCTTGCTTCCCCTTATAACCTAAAGACAGAGGTTTGTTAAACTCACTTTAAAGATCCAGGGTCTGTGATCTAGGGGTTGAGAGGAGGGAATGCTTATCAACCTAGACGGGCAACTCTTTCTTCATAGATGTAGTTGGGCTGTCAACTAAAAATAGGGCACAAACAACCAGGACCCTGGAGGGAAGGCATGGAGCAGTTGCATGCACAAAGGCAGCACTTACACGAGTCTTGTTAGGACCAGAACGTGATGTCCTCCTGTGTCCTGAAGCACTTCATGCCATATTAAGTGGTTTTTGTGACGTAGGAGTTAAATTGTTCCCCTCCTTCCAGAGCCTTTGGGGAAGGGACAGCTCACGGGCAGGGAGATCCCTGTTTCACCACCTGGTGAGTGTGGCTCATCCGTGGTGATGCAAGCCCTGGCTGATGCAGACTGCTGAAGTCATGTTATGGAAACTTAAAGCTCTGGCCTGACACATTGGGGCTCCCTGTTTGCCTCCTGGTATGGCACGTGCAATGGGTTATGTGCCCTGGACAATGGGTTACATGCCCTAGAAGATGAGTTATTGCCCTGGATGAGGTTATTGCCCTGGACGACTGCCCCTTTGTTCAAAGCAAGGTGTGGTTAAGGCTTTAATACAACACAGTGAACAGCAAGCATTTCCCAGCTGCCCCTATAGCAGATGGGATGATTTCTGTACATCAGTTTCAGGGTAAAATCCAACTGCAAGTAGATCTGTAATGGGTACTCCCTGAACAATGTGCAACACTGAGCATGCAGAGAAGGGAGTAAATCTGGAGAAGCTTAAAGATAGCAAGGGTGGAAGGTGAGCTTGCACAAGTTCCCAGGCTCATGCTGTTCTCTCAACAGCAATGCCATCAGTATGACCTTCAAGCAGCTCAGAGCGTGCTGTGATACCTGTGCTTTGCTTCATTGCCTCTGCTCCACTTACAACACAAGCAAGAGGCAGTGAGCAAAGCTGTGGTACTCCAATGAAAGCCAAAACAAATGAAAAAAGAAAGGAAAATCATTCCTTGTGCAGCAAAAGCAATGGAGCCTGACTTACGGATCTGTACCCTACACAAAATCTAGCCCAGATGGTATTTTTCTATCCAACCCCTCTGGGCTCTGGGTAGGGTCTGGCCCACGCTGCGGATCTGAAGCCACGAGAATGCTGCCTGGCTGGTCTCTGCATGGGGTGACGGAAAACAGACGAGTTCTTCCTGCTCTCCTGCCATTGAGTATTAATAGCATTCCTCACCTATACTCAAATGTGAATTTTCACTTCTAGGAGTGAAATACCTTGGTGACTCCTGTCGTGCTATCATCAAATTAGGGTGTCAGGAAGAGTTTTGAGTGACAGAGGAATCACCTGGATCTCACTGATGCTCATTTTTAGCTTGGGTTTTTATTTCCATGGAGAAGAGTGGACTGCTGTTTCACTGAGAGTTTGCCTGTAGTCCTGGGCAGCTTCACACTTACTACTTTCTTTGCTCCTGTGCTTTATTCTAGGTGGGGTCGCTACTAAATAAAAGTTACCTCGGGGGATACTCACGTGTTCTTTTGTTATTTTAGCCCCAAAAATGTTGTCAAATACATTTTAGATTAGAAATGATGAATTCCAATTTCCAGTGTGCAGTTCCTGACTGATCTGAGTTTTCACTGCTAAAAAAATACCCGGTTGCTTAAGCAACATGTGGTATCTGGCTAGAGCCAGGGGGTACCAAGCATGCCCTGCAGACCTCTCATGGCAGCAGGAGTGCTGCCCTATGGCTGAATACATCCTCCAGCCCGTGTCCGGGGTGGCCAGCACTCAGTGACCTGATATCTGCCTCTTCTTTTGTCAGCACTCAAGGAAATCACGTGTGACAACAGCAGGCAGATGCAATTAATAGAAAATCTTAGCAGATCTGAAGGTGACTTTCGGCCTATCTCCAAAGGAGGTTATTACAGCACTCTCAATATCCTCGCACCTCAAGTCTGCCCAGGTTACACAGCCCAGTCATCAGCCAGGACACTTCAGGTTGCTTTGTTTTATACCTAACCTTACGAGAAGGATGTTTGCTGCTGCAGACAGGAGCCAAAGACAAAAGATCTCAGTTCTGCCACTGCCCCGGGGTGAAAAAGACCCGAGCTGGTGCACAACAGCAGCCCAGAGGCAGGGGGCATTCCTCAGTGGGCACTTTTCCCAGTTTTCACAGGTCCCGGATGCCTCCAACGTGACTGACATCTGGATTCAATTTCTTCAAAGAAAGAACCTGCGACATTTTAATCCCTTTGGCGGCTCGAAGTCTCGCAGAAAACGAAAGCATCCATTACATTCGTGGCGTATTCATTTCCATTGTTGTGTGCGTACAGTTTGAGATGTCGCTTACTAGGAACTGAAATCCAACTGAAAACTACCATTACAGCTATTCTTAATGTGCCATATATAGCATAACACGCAGAACATTCGAGGACTGGAATAAATAAGAACTCCACGGGCAGTCTTCTTCCTTACATTTTCACGTCCTCGGAGCAGTCAGACCCCCGCTGCTGTACACAACATTGTTTACTGTCCATGAGCTGTGTTTAACATTCCACTCCCTGATATTTATATTCAGAGTGGAATTCGGAGCAGTATTCTGGAAAATGAGCAAAAGTAGGCTATGACCCATCCAGACACTGTTGGGTCATCTGAAATGTTTATGAGCCGGTCTGGAATCTAGCATTTATTTTGGATGGTGGAGGTCACTATAATTAGCTGCCATCCAACTCCATCATTAAGTAGGAAAAAAAAACCCCATCCCACAAAGCAGATTGCATTTTTACTGAAACACAACCTACAGCATTTTGCAGAGCTTGCTAGAAAGGGTTACCTCAACTGAATGTTGGTGCGTTCAGGCTAGCAAAGCAATTTCCATCTTATGAATATGAATGCAACACCAGAAAACACAAACCTTCCGAGCCTGTGATATTATTAAACACAACATCTAACCTAACAACAGGGTAATGGAGCGAGAAGTTGACTTCAGCTCCCAACCTGCTCACGTGCCAAATGTTGTTTTTCAGTTGCAAAGCGCGGCCAATGCCAGCGATGTTCGTTTTGATCAAAGTCTGTTTCCAAATACAAATTGGTAACTTATGCATGGGCACGTTCCTGCATGAATCAGACACGCCAATAAAATTCCCATAAAAGTCCTCTGCAGCCGTTGTATCTTTGGGAAGGAGAAATGGAGGAGGGAGAGACTGTTTGTGTTCTTTCTTTAAAGCTTGTGGATGTATATTCTGAAGAAAGATGTTACAGCTGCAGTTTCTTGCATTATTTGGTGATGTTCTTTTGGCTGTGTTATCTCTGCCTCAAGCCAAGCTGCTTCTGGGGATTCCGACCATGGAAAGATACTTACTGGTGGCTCTCGGTGATCTGGACCGAAAGAATGCAGACATGTAGGGATTCTCTCTCCCCCTTCCTCTTCTTTCCAAGTCATTTTCTACCTTAAAAACATTCGTGGTTTATCTGCCTTTCCTGGGGAGATGGTTGCTGTCAGCTTTATCATCACAGCCTCTCTCTGCTGCCAACACCAGTACAGCTCCAGGGCTTGTTTGGGCTGGACTCCTCTCTCATCCAGGATGAGTAATATTCACACAGCTGGTCCCAGGAGGTGAGTAAGGCTTGGAGAGGCCACAACATGGAGGTTCATGTAAGGGTCTTCACTACGATTTCACTTCCTCTGCGGAATCCCTCCTCCTAAGCCTTAAAAAGACATCCTATAACCACCAGAAAACACCATCCAGACCAGGCGTGATTCTTCCAGCATTACTCAGCCTGGCTTCGTTTTGCCTCAGGTAAAATACACTATCACATCCGTGTATTCCTTGTCATGCACTGAAAAGTATTTATCCAGTTGCTAACAAACATCAAGATATACACACACCTTCAAAAAACACAGTCCCGCTTCCTCCCGTGAATCATTCACCACCTTAATTAACTGTGGGGTAATATGCAATCAATTAGCAAAAAAGTAGCTCAGAAACCCACCTGAAATGCAAAAATACCTTTCAGTATCACAGCATGAAGATCTGCTTAACAAATTCCTGTCCTCAATTTCTTGTTTGGTTCCCTGCACTGCAAATCTCCCTTCTGCCTGACCCAGACAGTTATCAATAATGCAACTTGTATGGAAATGATCTGGGGAGAAAATACCTTCATTTCTCCTGAATGATGTGTGTTACTGGCACACAAGAAGGGCTGGGCTCAGCACTGAAGGAAGCAGATGCTCTACCTGCCTTCTCAGGTTATAACTTCTCACTCATATTTTGGTAATCTTTGGAGTGTTTTAGGCTGTATGTCAAAGAAGAAGCTTAGCAGGCCTAAGAGATCTGGTTTATTGTGGAGCAGGACTCTGGGGCCAAGGAGTAGGTGAACAAGACAAAATAAACAGGAATAGCCTGAGCATTGCAGACCGTCTGGGCTGGTGTCATCTCCCCTGTCATTTTGCATATCATCTTCCTGGTATGTGGCACAACTATCTACAGTATGTGAGTTTTAAACATTATTAAAGGACTGCTCAACTGCAGGTATACACATTCAAATTAAATTAAACCTTCTCTACTTATATTGGAAAAACACTCAGTGGGTAGAGTGCCAGGTTTGGGTACTTCGGTGCTCCAAAACAAGATCATGATTCTACACGAGGTAGTTTTGTCAGCACAAGTATGTCTAACAGGAGAGTAAATGCAGCATGCAGGCAAAACTTGGTGACAAAACAGCAGCTTGTCAGCTGAGCTATATTTGCTGGGTGAGATAGTGGAGCTGAAATAAGAGATACGTGATGGAGTTAGACACTTAATATAGACAAACTCTGAAAATCAGTTCCCATGTATAAGATGGGGGTAAACAATGTATGACCTAACCTACACATAACATCCTTAAATTATCTCGAAATTCTTTTGAGACCTTCTTTCATTAATGAAACAGATACATCTGTGTCTGCTGGAGCTAAATTTTAGCCTATGGGGTCACCCTCATAAAACCTAGACAGAGCAAAACATAATCTGTACTACTGCATAAGTGCGTGATGAGCCTCTAAAGTCCCAGTGACGTGTTTTGAAAGTGTAACTATAAATAGCTGATAGTATTGCTTTTAAAACTTTTAATAACCTTGAGGACTGGAGTCAAAAAAAAGCCTGCAAAAGACAACCCAGTCCGTACCATTAACGTATTTTAACAAGGCTAGAGTGTGTTTGGTGGGTGTGCCTTAAGCTCTTAAATATCCCCCAGAGCCTGACCCTTTCAAAACAATAAGGTAAAAAGTCAGCTAGAACAAAAGCTGCAGTCTGAACTTTGACTGTTTTAGCCTAGGGATTTCCCTTCTTGTTGGAAGGTTCCAGTTAAAACTCTTAAAAGGCGAGTACGCAAACTATTGTTGATATTTCAGTTTTGCTTTCAAGCGATTGCTATGTGGGAGAATCTCTCATTTACCCAATTTTACCCAACACCCAAAAATACAGCCCAATTCAACAGAAGAAAAAAAAGAAAATCCTCTTCCCTGAGGGCAGCTTTCCTAGCTATCTGCATCAGAAAACCATGAAGACCTGAGAAAGGAAACAAGCCCCAAAACACACTCACTTCAGAGGCATCAGCGCTGCTGTGTCAGAGCTCTCTGCAGATAATCTTTTCCCTTCCCTACTAGGTAATGACAGTATACACAGCGATGGTCTTATCTGGAACAGAAGATCTAGTCTAGAGCCGTGGAAGCCCAGAGTTAGGACAGTCAGCCATGGAACATTGCCAGCAGTAGCCAGGCTAAATTAGGCTCATAAATAATGCACAAATGCAAAGTAAATGTCAGCTACAGAGGATGAGCTGGTCATTAGGTCAAGCAGGAAATTCCCCACTAACAAATCACTTTTAACTCCAGTTTATTAACTGTAAAACCCACTTGTTAACTCTCACCTTAATAGCTCCTATTTCTCTTCCTTCCCCTCTTCAGATAAGTGATGGTGAGATCTTCGGGGTAGATGGAGAATTGGAAGCAGTTTCCCGTTAAGGAAACCAAGCTTGGGTTGTCCTTGGTAAGAGATACAATTCCTTACCCTCAACTTTTTAAGTCGCTTTAATCCTCAGCTTTACAGACAATTTACCACCCAGCCAGTCCAGCTTGTTTGCAATACAATGAAGTGCATTTGAAGGGCTTCTGCACAGTTTTCCTTCTGATGCTTGAAAATGCTTATGTTCTCCCTAAGTGCAGTTTACACACATTCATTTCACACAACACTAAAACTGAGGTGGATTTAGGATTCAGATGATTAAAAGAGGAGATCACAAGCCGTGTTGTGGATATCCACAGCAGAACTCAGCCCACCCCAGAGGTGTAGCCGAGAGCTAACACAGCTGTACCTGTCTCTGAGCTCTTGATGGTGAAATGCAAGCACAGAAAGTATGGCATTACCCAGTATAAGCCGCTGGGGTTGCACAATACTTAAGAGCAATGTGTTTTCCTTACCTTAAAGTCAAGGCTGCAAAGACTGACAACATCATCGTCTTTGTCTCGGCGTTTCCTCTTCTGTAAGAAATGAAACCAAGTTATAGCAGTGCACTTGATTTGCAAACAGAAATTAGGCTCTGTTTTTTGCTATGGTCAGCGATAAACTTCAGCTTTTTGAAAGAGTTAGATATCGAGGGGGTCAGACTTGCTGATCATTAGGATTTGAGGTCTCCAGGAGGACACCGGATGATACCGTATCTAATTCTCATCATGGTTAATCATCAGCCTGGCAGGGGTTCACGAGTGAGGGATCCACAGATTTTGTCCTGCATGAAGCAGTTTAGCACTAGGTTGCTTGAAGAGCTGTACGCACGTATGTGAGAGCTTTTAGATCTCCTATTTAATTAATTACAGTGGACAGGGCCAGCAGACAGCTGTGGCTGAAGCATCCCTGTCAAGGATGCAATGGGCTAAGAAAATAAGCGTGTTTGTGGAAGAAAGATGAGGCTTTTGGCTGGGGTGCTCTCAGCTATTTTCCTTTCTGAAGAGCACAAGCTGGTGGAACCATGATCAAAGACATCTGCACTGAGCTTCCTGATGTCTCCCACTATTTCTGTACTATCTGGGTTTCAATGTTATTTTTACACTATCCAGATAATGGAAAACTAAACATGGATTCATCCTGTTAGACTGTGCCATCTTGGAAATCACCCCTTCTGGAAAAAAACATGGGTGATGGCATAAATTGTTTGGTCACCCACAGAACAAGTTGTTGATTTTCATCCTGTGTTTGACCCTCGTCGATCAAAATTAAAGGATGAGTGGAGGCCACCTTCTTCCACTTCACTAAGAACAATGGAAATCAAAAACAATGTTGTGTTTTGTCCCTGCCTATGGGGGGGAACTAGATGATCTTAAAGGTCCCATCCAACCAAAACCATTCTATGATTCTGTATTGGTCTAAATGTTACTGGCCTGTAACAGATTAGACATTGACCTGAAGTGAGAAGAGCTGCCTTTCAGCAGCTGCAGAGGGAACCACCACCACAATTCTGCTCTGAACTTCAGCAAATTTCTGTTCCTTGTGCTCTCCCAGTCTGACAGGTGCAAATAGGCAACTTCTTTTTTCTTAGAATAAGCTATTCTAATAACTTAAAAGTTACAGCTTTAATTGGTATCATCACTGTAAATGTATTTGACTGCAAGTGTTTAAATTACTTTTAAACGTTGATCCGTCCACCTCCCATGGTTTCTCTGAAAATCTTATGCTGTTGAGGGGACGTCCAGTTTCCCTGCAGGGTTTTCACAAACCTGTCCTCTGGTTTCCTAGTCCCTTTAGATCAGGTTAGGCTTTCATACCATTCTTAGGCTCTAATGTGTTTTCTCACCTGTCCTCCTTATGCTGGCTCTACCATTTAACTATAAAGTTAAATACATGTATTTAAGGGTGAGATATTGAAGCTCGCTGACAAGTTTCTTTTATTTGGGGTTCTGGTGTGGTGGTCTTTTTTATTTTTTTTTCCTCTCAATTGATCAAACTTTGCTCAATAATTGGATTCAACGACAAAGTTCTCCAATTATTTCAAGCAGTGTTTCTGTTTTGTGTTTGGGAAGACAAGATACTGCTTCTGTTACGTCACAGAGCCCCTTCCCTGACACTTGCTAACTGCAGAGGAAAATTATTCTCATGTTAGACTTCTGTCTGACCAAACTGTAGTGTTGACACGGAATTAATGTCCCAGCACACTCCATCCTTTCTGAACAGTATTTTGGCAGGCTTGAGAACGCGTGGAAACGCAGACATTTGTTTTTTAGGTTTAGTAAAACATTCAGGGTTGGTTATTTATCAAAACCTACAATAAAAGACTGCTATAACCACACCTTTTTGGTCTGCAGATTATTTTTCCCATATGTAAGTCAAAGATATTAGCATCTATTTAACAGAAGAGAACTTGCAACAAAGACACCACGCCTTTCTGGTCTGAATATTATTCGTTCCTTATGTACTTGAGTACATTAACATCTTTAACATACAGCTCCAGACCAAAGCCCAGACACGAAAGGAAGGCCAAGGTTTTGTTTTTAAACTGGCTAGACTGATGCAATAAGTACTGCATTGGCTGGACCCCATTTCCTTTGCCCAATATAGTTTTGTACAAAAACTGAGACGTTTGAGTAGGGAGCCAGCTGTATCATTCCTGTTCGGTGCCAAAACAGAAACAGATTCCAGGAAAAACTGCCTCTTCAGCCTGCTCCAACCTGGGTGTTTAAAGCCACACGACAGAAAAGCAACGGCCCTGGCCCTGTTTTCTCACATTTTTGAGACGGTCGCAATCAAAGATCTGATACGTTCTCCTTCTCATGAAACTCGAGTGATGTGGAAAAAGTTACTTCGACGAAAGTTATTAAACTGTAAAAACCGTGAGACCTGATTTAGGCTCTCAAAGAGGTATTGTAAAGGAGAAGCCTTAAAAAAGCAAATCAGGAGGGGAAATCTAAATATTCATAGAACCTTTTGAGTTCGAAGAGACCTTTAAAAGTCATCTGCTTCCCTTGCAGTGAGCAGGGACACCTACACCTCCATCAGGTTGCTCAGAGCCCCATCCAGTCAGACCTCGGATGTCTCCAAGGACAGGGCTTCCAACACCTCTCTGGGCAACCTGTTCCAGTGCATCACCACCCTTATTGTGAAAATCTTCTTCCTTGTATCCAATCTAAATCTCTCCTCTTTTAGCTTGAAACCATTTCACCTTGTATTATTTTAGAGAAACCTAATCAGTGCCGTGAGCACGAATGTTAATTACATTTCAAGGATTCTCTTTAAAGCTCCAGGAGTGCTTTTTAAGAATCTGCTGGTTTTCAGTTTGTAAATCATTCTAGTCATTTAGTTTTCCTCACTCAGTACTAAGAGTTTTTGCGTGAAAGCAGAATGCTTTTTTAAATAGGGATCAGCCTATTTTTGTGTTCATTACTGACCACTTGAAGTTATAAAACACCAGTAAGGCACTGGGTGAGGAAATGCATCAGGACTGTTAAAACAACAAAGATCAAGTGATGGTTTCTCATAAGTGCATCCTTCTTAATGGAGAAGAAGAAGGGAAAGCAGACCTTGAGTAACAGTGTTTCCAGTATGAAGCCATCCAGAGAGGTGGTGGGTGCCCCGTTCCCTGAAGCAGGCTCTGGGCACTGTGACTGTGTTCTAGGTGTTCCTGTTCATTGTAGGAGAGCTGGACTAGATGACCTTTAAAGGTCCCTTCCAAATCAAACGATTCCATGATTCTGTGTTTTGCCCTAGATTGCATTGGTCTTGTCTTAGCATTGTGTAGCACATGCATTGGTCCCTCTCTTTAAACCCACTCCATCTCTGCAGGCATGAAAACAACCTTAAGGACTGTATGACGTTTGGCTTGGCTACCCACTACTCCTGAGACTCAGGCCAGGTATGTTTTACAGGCTGTTGGCTGAAGCACTGCACAAACTAAGGTAGGAAGAGATGCTGTTTTGCTCAGTACTCGAGTACTTGGTGGTGGCTGTGGGGAACAAAATGCCTCGTGTGTTGCACATGGGAGGGATGACAGGGAAAAGGGCAGTTCTCACTTGCCTATGGGCTGCTGCCAAAAGAAAGCTTTGGTCAGTAAACGTCAGCGTAATTACACCAGCAAAGCCTCTGAGCAGAGACCTGGTCCCAGGCCACGTAGCAAGGGTATGTCTGCTCAGCAACTGAGATGCACTCTCCTTCAATGTTTATTCTCTCTATTTTCTTACCTGCCAATGGTAGGTTTATCTGTCCAAGATTAACTTCCAGGAAAGCTGGGATCTCCAGATAAGGTCTGGAGCTCAGGGGTGCTCACTGTAGCTATAAATAAAGCTATTTGGGCTCGGAGGGTGACGTGGAAGACCAGGATGATGAGGGACATGATGGAGAAATGCAAATAAGCAATCAAATCCTTCAAACAGTTTCTTTGCTTTTTGCAGTCTGTGTTATGACTACAAAGCCTAGCAAGAAGTTCTAACTGTAACAGAGAGTTTAACTGAAGATGAGTATAGCCAAATAAAAGCACACTTAAAAAACCATAGAGAGAACAAGAATGACTTGAAATTCAGTCAAAATACTTTTAATTTCTGATGATACAATACAATATTTTTCATTCTGAAAGAATGCAATTTCTAGGGCTTGGTAATATTCAAATGAATATGTTTAATGTAGCTGTAGTCACCAGATGAAAGTTCCTTAAATTAAGTGAAAACCATCAGGTCTGGTTTTTTCCATTCCCACGCTGGACTGGTGTTTGTGCAGCCTCAAAATTGCACATGGCTGCCCTTCAAGGCGCAGGCAGAAAAGTGTCTGTCTACATACGTGCTTGCATAAGAAGCTCCAGCTGATTTGAGATTGGATTTCCTTCATAAAAGGTAGTCCTGCCCTTTTCCCCCTCTGGAGATGCTGTCACACCCTTCCTCGTGCTGACACTGGCACGAGAATAATACAGCTTGTGCAGTCATCTGGATCAGCTCATCTAAAACATCTTGTTTTCTTTTTGGTAAGGCAAAGTTTTTCAGCCAGGTCATTTTTGCTGGTCAATGATGGGATCACTGCTTCTAGGGACAGTAGGGTCAGGTCAGCTTAGGTGGCTCATGGAAATGAGCTTTAAGATAGGATGGCATTTCTATACACAGCACCTACTTCAGCTGACTAATCACATTGCAATCCTCAGTGCATGAAGGGGACAGACTTAATGAAGAAGCATAAGAGATACCCAGTAAAAGTGCTCTGCATCATTCTCCAGGGTGGTCTGTCTTTGTCTATCAGCTCTAAAAGCTGAAGCTAGATATGAACCACCTCCCTAATAGGGGATACCTGTTAGAGAATGGAAAGCAGAGTACAAGTCTTACAGCAGTAAGACCACACATTTGTTTTAAGCAGTCTCTATACCAAATAAAATAGATTTTTGTATTTAAGAAAAAGAATCTTCACTTCTACAGCATGATTTACATCTCGCATTGCTAGTTTGGTTAGCAGAATTTGTTTTTTTCCCTTTTTTCAGTTTGGATATTAGGACAAATTTCTTGTCAGAAAGAATGGTGAGACATTGGAACACACTGCCCACGGAGGTGGTGGAGTCACTGTCCCTGGAGGTGGACAGAAGTGGCACTGGGGGATATGGTTAGTGGGCATGGTGGTGATGCACTGACAGTTGGTCTCGATGATCTTAGAAGTCTTTTCCAACCTTAATGATTCTATGATCTGCTGAAACACATCAGAAAGTAATCATAATCTCCATGACATCCTGTCTTCTCTTCACCTATGTGTGAAAAGCACCCTCCAGGAGCCCGAGTGGCTCAGATGTGTATGTATAGCCAGGGAAAGGGAAGAATATGATGATTTTCTTTTCTTTCTCCAGGAAGCGGGACCTTCACATCCCTATTCCTGATTTTGTTCATGTGCACCCACCAGTGGTTTACTTACCAGGGTGAAGTCCCAGTGTGGTCCTGGAGTGAGAAATGTGAAAGAGCTGCCTCGTCTCAGTGGGCACCTGTGAGCAGAAAAAAAGGATTAAGGTAAATAACTTGTGGTTTGCTGCATTAATAAACTACATCTGTTTTCCACAGCTTTGATGGTATCACAGGCCCTCAGCTCCAAGCCCCAGAAGTCTCAAAGGTAATGACATAGAACAGTCTTTGGGAAGGAGAGCCAAAGGGATCGTGAGTATTCCCTGTGATAATTGCAGGAGTTAGATTAAAAATCCTGACTTACTCCAAGAAATGACTCTGTGCAGCAGAGGCAGGCAAAGTCCTCCCACTGAGCCCTCTTTGACCACAAATCTAGCAATTGTTTTAAACCCAACCAAGAGGAAGGATAAAAATAATAATAATAACAATAAAAAATAATAATATTCTGACCTCATTTTCCAAGGTTAATGAAGCCGAAATGAAAGGAAGCACCAAACGGCACCTTTGACAATGCAGCCTTGTAGTTTCCCATAAAGTTACAACCAGGAATTGAGTCGTGGTCTTTCATTAAGTCATTCTCCATCCAAGAAAGTTAAACCACCAGAAAGTAATACATACAATGGACCGTTTGTATAATCCATGCTCTTTGAACAATGGTAAACGAATTGCCTTATGCAAGTCATTTATTGTACTAGCATGGAGTTAAGCAAACAAGTTACATTCCAACTTTCACTGTCTGGTGGACTTAAGGTATGTTTCCAGTAACTATTTTTTAAAGCTTATTCTGGCTGTAGCATGGAGAAACCTTTTTGTCTGTCACTGAGTTTCTGCATGCAGAACTTTAGTCCCAAATGGACCACACACTTTTTCTCAAAGACGGCCAGCTGCCTTACTGAATGGGGAGAACTTTTCCCCCTTGCTGTCAGACATTCAGACAGAAAAAGCATCTCCCTGCCAGCTGCATCTTTCTTCTTCATGCTGATATCCCACAGGACTTTCAAAAACCTGGAAAGAATACAGGAATGCAAATCCTTCCGACTTTCAGGGGACTTACGCACCAGCATTGTTCAGGCATTGCTGAAAATTCATCACCCAGAGCACGAGTAGCATTTAACGTCAACAGCTCTCCATATCAGAAGAGAAAAAGCACTTGTCTGTAAAAGGTTTGTGAGGATGCAGTGTTCCGGATTGGTATTTGGAAAATATAAGTCAACCACCCTGAAAATACTTCAGCACTTCGATGAGCACCAAGATAAATGTATTGTGAGCTGCACCATACTGGAAGAACGATGTGAAGGAAAGCAGGATGCTTTCAGTGATGAGACAAACATTTTATGCAGATGGTATACACTACGGAGGTGAGTTTATATTAGCAGATTCCTCCCCAAAATGATCCTTTGCTTAGCATCCTTCTAATAATGCAAGTGACTTGATGACTATTTTACCTGCTGAGAAGACATCCAACCAACTGCTAAATGCCTAAGCTCGTGTTGCACTCCTGACTCCAGGAAGGGCAACAGATTTTGTTTCCTGAGATGAGTGTAGAATCATAGAATGACTTGGGTTGGAAGGGACTTCTGAGATCATAGAATCACAGAATGGCTTGTATTGGAAGAGACCTTAAAGCCCATACAGCTCCAATCTTCTGCTGAGGGCTGGTTGCCACCCATCAGATCAGGCTGCCCAGGGCTCCATCCAGCCTGACCTTGGGTTGGGAGAGACCTCAAAAGCCATCCAGCCCCTACCCCTGCCATGGGCTGATTGCCCCCCACCTGATCAGGCTGCCCAGGGCCCCATGCAACCTGGCCTTAAGCACCTTCAGGGATGGGTCATCCACAACTTCTGTGAGCAACCTAAATGATGCAAGGTACCAAAACTGGTACCTGGTACCAAAAAGATGGAGCCACTCTGTGCAAGAAGGGCTTCTTCACTCCTCACCTGCAATGAAGAAATAGGTCTGCCAGACAAAAGAGCATGGAGTAGGAACAACTCTTTCCTGCAGGTTCTGGGGAGGCCGATGTCCCCTTAGGGCTAGTTTAGGGAACATTTCAGTTGTGCCAATGGTTTGTGCACAGCAGCCACAATGTGAAAATGCAAAGTAAGCAGCATCAGTGGAAAATCACAAAGCTGGAACATTTAAAGTGGTTAGAACACTAAATATGCCATATGTGTCATATATACTCGTGTATTTAGATATTTAAATATAAAGATATCTATAATACCTAAAAAGCATAAAATATAAGTATAAAAAACAAGGCTTTTCAAAATATCATATGCACGTATTACAATTTACGTGAAGCCAGAGGAAATTATTCCTTAGACCACACCACTTTCAGGTACTTTATGATCAGCCAAAAGCTTTTAACACAATCACTTTGTCTCTGATACCTCTCCAGAAAGGAAGGTGGCATTTCCAAGGGCTGCATACCAGTACACTGGATGGGGAAGAAATTTCTAGAAGGGAACATTCTTTGGGATTTAAAAGAGTACGTACTGCTCAAGAGGAAGAAATCTGGGAACGAGCATTGGATTTCTTTGAAATTTAAAATAGAGCAATTTTTTTTGCTCACGAGAAAGCAAAATCCTCCCTGTTTAATCACAACCTGCTTGGCTGCCAAGAACAAAACTTGATTAAACTCTCCTTGAATACAGATAGAAAAGTAAAGAGGTGAATAGTCTGCAAACTGCAGCTATAAAGAGCCACCAGAATGGACCAAGCCTCAGGCTCTGATGAAGGCATGAGCTTTCATGCTGGGGAACGTGAATATGATTTTATTTCGTGACTCTTGATCTCAGACAAGAGAGTCGGCCAAGTGGTGAGCTGGAAGCCACGTGAGGCTTGTAAGCTGTTCAGAGCTGCTCCCAGTCATCCCAGTATGGATGTGGGTTTGCTGTCCCAGCTGTGTTGCCTGGGGTTCTTTGCACTGGGGGAGAGGTGGGATGGCACGCACGGAGCTGCCATGGAGAACCAGATGCAGCTTGGCCCACTTGTATGAGTGCACTCAGTTCCAAATGGGGATTTTATGAGGTTTAATCAAGTAAGTTTGGCAATAGCAGCTTTTCAAAAAGCTCAAATTTAAAGGTATTCTACACAATCATCACATCCTTAAACCTCACAGGTTTAAGGAAATTGCTGTAAAGAAATTGTGTAAATTTCCATTTACACATCTCCTTCCAATTATGTAGCTGTTATAACAGGATTTCAATCCAAAGCAGTGTTTAATTTTGTCCTGTGCATTATAAGACAGTGTGCCTCACAGGACTGCCTATGCAGTATTTCATTTTCCCCTCTGCTCATGCTGCAGTGTGGATCATTTAGCTGATTGTGTGAGGTGCCTCCCATGCTGACCCTTGCAAAAAAGCCTTTCTTAACGTCAGTTGGGAATCCATGCAGAAAACAACCCACAGAGACCATCATACAGGTATTAACCTCTCTGCTGCTATTGCCCAATATCAAGAGCACACAGCCACTGTTCCTTCATGAGAAGGAGAAATGGTCGGGTATGAGAGGCACTGACTTGCAAACCTTCTCAGCATTCTGAAATGAGTCAGAGGTGAGGAGAAGAGTAGGACCAAGGTTCAAAAGTCTGCTGACAGCTTGGTTGTCCAACAGAGATGGAGAGAAATGTCTCCACCTCCCAGTCCATCATCTAAATTTCCTTTGTTGCTCAATCACCACAAAAGGCAAGCAATACAGAAGCATCCACCCCAATGAGAAAGTTCCCTTCAGTTCTCCAAGTGTCCAACGTGTATCTTCTGCAGTACTGGAGCAGGTTGCAGACAGGCCGCTCTTTCCCTCTCTCCAGTGGTCCTCTAAGAGGAATCAATCAAGAGTGGAAGTCAGAAACTGCTCCTTCCCATGTGCCAACACCTACTGCAGTGCTGGAATATCCTCATTTCTTACAGGTCTTGGTACCACAGACATTTCTCAACTATCTTTTGTTAAAAGGAATAAGCCTTTTGTTGTGTAAAGAGTTCTTACTGAACCTCCTTCCTTTTCAGGTCTTTGGTAAAGCACAGGGAGCTGTCATCTGCCAGGAACTGTTGGGTTTGGACACCGAGGGCAACAGACCTTGGTGCTAAGTGGAAAAAGTAACTTCAGGAGAAGTAGCTTCCATCATCTCAAACTTCATTACACCTATTATCTGTATCCCTTCTTGCTAACCAAGTCACAATGAAGTATCATTTATGCAGAGATCGTGGGGACGACTGCCTGCAGAATTTTATCCTTCAGCTTTGCCTGCTTAACCCTGCAAAGCTCTCCAAAAACACAGAGCCAAATTTAGACATCTGCATGATTACCACGTGCATTATGTGCAAATGGATGAGTCACGATTGCAGTGCTCAGCTGGGCATCCCTCACAAGGTCCCTCAAGAACTTGAAGACAGCACTGGTGAAAGCAAGGTCAGCGATGATGGCAAGAGCAATCCTGGAAGTTTTACCTAACACATCTCACCACACAGCAGGAGAAGAAGCAGAGCAGTGTGATGGAGCGCTGCACTGGAGGTCATTGCTCAAAACATTGTGTGATTAATGGAAAGAAGTGCAGAGCGGCTTTGATGTAATGTTTTAATTCCTGAAGACAGCAGAATAAAGCATTGTGTCGGTGCCAACAGTCGGATGGAGTTAATTGCTGTGTTTACAGCAAAATGTTGCAACAGGCCTGTTGTAGAAAGAACCATAGAAATTACTGCTGTGTCACCCGAACGAAGACTAAATTTGGGTTCCGTCACTTCCTGAGTTTCTTGAAAAAGATTCTTCTTGATAGACCGTGTCTGCCATCATTTTCTTGTTTATGGCAGGATGAGCAGATACGCAGGGAAAGAGAGCCCAGCCTCTTTCTTATCTTGTCAGGACTCAAGACAAGCAGAAGGAGTTAATTGCAGTTGGCTAATACATTTCAAAGTGATGAAGAACTTTGGAGTTACGAAGAAGATTGCGTGAACAGACAAAATAATTTTCTAGATGTAAAACGTTGCGGCAACACATTGGCAAAGCAAACTTCTCCCAACCGAGGGCAGGGAGGGGCAACAGTGTTGAGACTGTACAGAGAGAACAAACAATTCTGTTTTGGTGCCCTCTGTTTGCTTTGAGAAATGAATGTTCCAGGCTGCTTACCAGCAAGTGATGACACTGCCATCTTGCCAAGAGAAAATCTTTTCACTGCTTGCTAAAATCCAAGTTGCCATGCTGGTGGTCCCTAAAGAGATCAGTTATGAAACATTCTTGACCTGAAAAGAACGTGTGTATACTTATAATATTCTCAAGCTGGTCTGCAAACAGTTAGAAAACCAGGTACTTAAATGGAGGGAAGCTGGGGAAGTCCTGAGCACAAAACTTGTTTGGCAACATAGCAGGAAAGGCAATGAGGCCCCAATAATCTTAATAGAGGAAGTTTGGGTGATTTAGTAGATAACATATTGATAAAAGCCACCGGGCAGGCTCAATTGTTTCGCATGAAGCCAGGCTAAGGAAACAGTCATTGTTCAACACCCTCCTTGAATAAACATCAGGATCCTCTCACTAGTGTAGGTTGGGATGGATGCAATTGTGGCAGGGAGCTAAAGTTGTCCTCAGAATTTAATTTGAAGGTTGACAACACCATTCAGAGGTTGATAAATTTTGAAGCTGAGAAGGACGAGGTAAACAGCGGTGATACAAACACCTCGTCTTCAGTTTGTCAGCAAGCAAATGCTTCTGTCAAACAGTTTACGCTGTGTGGCTTCTTAAGCATCTTTTGCTTTGCCTTATCCAGATATAGGTCTTCTTGTTTTGACTTTTGCTTAAGTTTTTGAGGAAGAAGGGGCAAAAAATTAATAAATCAGATCTTGATGTAAACAGAAATCCAAAAGACATCCACAAAAGGCGTGCTAAAATGGATTCCCATTTTTCAGCCTACAGGGCAAAGCACAGCAGAGCCGCACTCATCAGGTTAGGGCAACTTCCCTTCAATGGTTTTTGAAACATTTTTCTCCCCTTTTACTGTAAATCCGCACAGCCCAGTCAACATCATTTGACAATCTGCACTCTTTTTTTTTTCTTTTGGCTTATTTTTGATGACTTATCCAGGAAACTGCAGAAATGCTTTAATCTGGCAGTTCTCTTCACTTTCTGAAGTTCCAAAATACATTCTTCAGACTGGGCAGCAGTTGTGTGTTTCCTTCCCCTCTGACTTCCAAACCATTTTTTGGGGGGGGGGAGGGAATGTTTTCAGTGCGAGCTGTTCTTAAATATAAACCACTTGTGCCAGCTAAGGACCGAGATGGTGAATATTACAGCAACATGTTGCCCAAACAAGCAACATCATTTTGAATGGGTGAGCCCCATTTTGAACAACAAGCACAGAAAGCTCCACAAAGAGCCTTTTGAATTTTAATGTAAAGCTTTTCTGTAGGAAAAAGAAGAAGAAGAAAAAAGAAGAAACAGCCTCTGGATCCCTAACTTAATGTCGTTAATATTTCCACTCCCAACAATATCCAGAGGCCTTGGCCAGTGTGAGAGGCCTCCCAAGCGCTGTGCAAACAACTGCTGACTAAGGGCACTTACTGTAGAGTTTGTCACGGTTCCTTATCTTGAAAAGCTCCAGGGTGAAAGCCTTAATTGGAGAAAAACCTATTGACAGACATTTTAAATATCTAAAAGCAAGACAGAAGGACTCAGTGCTTCAGTGGCTGAGAAGAAAATGGTGCGATGAACTCCGTGAGGAGTTCAAGTTTGCAGACTGCTTCTCCGTCATTAATGCTGCCTCATTAATGCTCTCACTGCACACAAAAGGAAGTGGGATACTTATAGCCGTAATTATACGGAGAGCAAAAGAATGACGGGTTGCTCTCTGGAAATGTGGTTTAGAAAGCTGCAATAACTTTCTGGCAGCAGCAGCATCACACTTTGCAACGCGGGTGCAATTAGGAATTCTAGCAGGCTCAGCTTTCAAACAGACAAGCCATGAAAACGCGGGGCAGCGGAGTTAAACAGCGATCAAAACCACTCGAACCCATCCACCACTTGGACAGGAGCAAGCAGTGCTACTGCTGAGCTGAGAACTTCTTGTACTTTTGCAGACGCTCTGGAATAGCCATTACTTTCTTCTTTTCTGTTGGAACAAGCCCTGCTTCGAAAGGAAGCGCCTTCAGACACTCTGGGCAGGTTTACACTGTACAAAGAACATTTAATTTTAAGTAGCTTTATGAAGCTCGGTGCAGACTGAAGGGGAAGGCTGCTTTTCCATTTTAGAAGCGTTTGCTCCTCATGGGTAGGAGTGGATTATGGTGGCTATTTGTCTGAAGAAGCAATCTGCAGCAGCACCAAACATGAGCAGATAAGCGCCGAGGAGATTAAACACGCGCTGATATCCTTCCATAATCACACGTCTGACCTCTCCAGAGCTGCACACTAACAATCTCTCCACAGCCAACACAGCAACATCTAGTTCCATCTGAGCACTGAAATGATATCTTTGCACCACAGACTTCCCTTATGACCCAAGCATCTTCCTTCCAGTTTGCCTTCAGACTTCCCTCCCCGGCTGCGTATCTACTCCAAATTAAAGTCAGCAAACACTGAGCTCCTAGCAGTGCTGCTGAGGCTGGCAGCCAGATTTCTCTGCATAAGAACAAGAAGGATATTTCAACAGCACATGGTCAGGTCTCCTCTCTCCAGCAAACCTCACCCCAACTGCTCAGATTACTCCAGCTCGGCACACAGTGGCATTTTCAAAGGCTTCTGGTCTGATGACACACTGCAGCACAACGTCATGAAAACAATAGTCTTTTGTGATGATTATTTGTAAGAGCACCGTTGCTGCCATTGAGTTAACAAGGTGACTGAACAAACATTTGCACTGGCCAAACTGAGAGGTAGCAAACATAAGCCTGGAGAGGAAAACCTTTGGTGCTTTGCAAGCTGGCATGCTGAGGCAACTCTGTGTGTGCAAAATCAATCTTCAACAGTTGGGGCCTAAGGTCACCTCTACATTTGCACACCAGTGTGCTGAGAAGGCAATGGGAACACCTTGAGAGAACCTACACTGTTGAGGAAACAAAGCCTACATGCCTCTATTGATCTTGCAGGGCACAGGATGGTATCTCTATATTCATCGATGTTAACACCCTCATGGCTTCCACACGTGGCCATTCTCTCACCCTGCATTTGCCCTCACTTCCATCCATGCTTCCAAAGTGAAGACCAGCAAGAATGGGCTCTCCTCTGCAAAGACCCATGGCAGAGCTGGCTCTGAAAGCAGGTATTCTTGTTTGCAAGCATGTAACAGAAGACTGTGGCAACTACCCATTATTAGAAAGAGAAAACTGTATTCCTCTTCATCACACCAAATGAAAGCTACTGATAGAACAAATGTCTCCTGATACGCTGCGTGTAGTCATCCCGTCCATTTCACAGAGCTATTTGTACTCTCATTTCCAGAGATATGATGTAAATGCTGAAGCAGAAGGGGGAGGAGGACTTTAGGGAGAAGCTGTGCAGCTGCTGACAAAATATTTTGCTTGTCAGCAGCCACGCAATCGCTCTCACTGCTGCGGGGTCAACTCTGGCAGAAGAGTGCAGTGCATCCTCAGCCCCTGAGCCACTGGGTTTCGTGCACCAGGCCCCTGTCAATCAGCTCTATCAGTCCTGCATGGCTTCTCAGATGAATGATGGGCTGGAAGATAATCCTAACAATTAAAAAGCAGGAACAGAAATACAAGAGCACCGACCCCGCATGCCGAACCTCGGCTCCCCTTTTCCTGCTGTGCACGTGGCTCATCTGTCAGCCCATGACAGGCAGGCAGTTGTCCAGGCTTCCCTGTCAGTCCTGCAGGGAGGCTGACACCTCTGGCCAGGCATTTGAAGCTGCTTTGGCCATGCCCTGGAGGCGCCTCTCTTTCTGCGTGACTATAAAGGAACCTTGGGTGAGGCTCAGATTTAAGCAATCAGTTTTTTGGGGGGTCCAAAGTTAAGTGAAATTAAAGGGAAAAGTTTCTAGCAGGAGCTCAAATGCAAATGTCATATAAAAGACTATCTACACCTTTTTTGACTCACGTAGTCATGCCCTAGATGTGCAGGCTTAGAGAAATCTTTAGTCAGGCTTTATCTTAAATAATTCCCATCCCCTCCAGCAGTTTTGGTCCCAGATTCAGTAGTGAGCTGTATTCCAGAGAAACTGCCACTACTACAAAATGAAAGCAGGCTTCTCGGTAGAGCAGTGTTAAACTTTGCATCACCAGGTAACAAAGAACAAAAACCCCCATCAATAAATGTTTGGCTGCCTGGACTGCATTCAAGGAGGAAAGGGAAAGGAAACAAATGTTGTAAACAATACACAGTTTTACAGGAAAGCATCCTCTCATAGAGACTAGATTTGAAAATACAGTGTTTTGTGTACAATGGTGAAGGCCACCATCTCTGAGTGCTTTATGAACCACTTACCCTTTCTGCTTAACTTCACCTGATGCTCAGTTCCCACAAAACCACACACTCAATTCTCCAAGTGAACATTACTCTTTTTCAGCATTTCCAGGCAGGGAGCAAAAGGTTCCAAGTTCAGCTGAAATGAGTTGTACTTTAAACTGTTTCCATTGAATGCCATCCCCAGAGCCCCTTTCCCTCTGGTACCTATTTTGAATGCTCCCAGGGGAGAGCAGTCAGGATGGAGGAATTCCAAGTGCCCAGAAGCCATGGGAGTGAGCTCTGCGTCCCGCAGCCATGCCAGCCGAGGAAGGCTGCGTCCCTTCAAATCCAGATGGCTATTTTGAGTTCTTGTGGGAACCAAGCTTGATGCAATAAATATTACAAATCATCACGAGAGAACGCTCGGGAAAAGATACGTTTCAGTGTTAACAGGCAGAAACTTTTTTTTTTTTTTTTAATTCTAAATGGCTCTGTGTTTTTTCTCCTTTAAGCAAGCAGTTGCTGCAGCCCTTACTAGGAAAGCAGTTACGCCAGGGCTGGAAAAACAACACAGCATGACAAGTTACCAACAACCAATGCACTCCATATACATTCCCCACGCGTCCTTGCAACCTGCAGAAATACAAGGTAATCTGAATGACAAGGTAGGCTTGTGCTCAGTGAGACAATTATCTGCTTAAGCTGCACATGTGCATATAAAAAAGCTATGAAAGAACACTGCAATGCGGTTGCTTGCTTGTTTCTATTCCACAGGATGATATTGCAGCTCAGGACTCTTGTAAGTGGAGGTGGGGGATTGATGGCAGCAGTGGAATTGCTATGTTTGAAGGGAGCCATCCTGCCCTCCGCTACAGAGACTCATCAGCACCAGAATAACGCGTTTGTGATGATTTATGGTTCACAACAAAAGCAGAGTCACAGGATGACTTTGGCTTGAGCTCATCAAACCTCAGGGGCAGTTCTGCAGAAGCTGTGCAGCACAGGGGCAGGGCACATCCCTTTTCCTGCCTATTTCAGTGGAAAAGAGCCCTTTCCAGCCACGGAAAGAAAAAAAATGGAAAGAAAAAGAGCCCTTTCCACCTCACACAAACAACTGACCTGAGGGAATTCTTACCAAAAGCTGTCAGAAATACAAGGTCCACATAGGGGAAGATGAAACTATCTGAAAGGAAGTTGTAGCAAGGTGAGGGTTGGTTCTTCTCCTGGGTAAAACAGTAATAGAAAGAGGGGTAGTGGGCTTCAGTTGCACCAGGGGAGATTCATGTTGGATATTAGGAAATATTTCTTCTCTGAAGAGTGATGAAGCATTGGCGCAGGCTGCCCAGGGAGGCGGTGGAGTCACCATCCCTGCAGGCAAACAAGAAATGTGGAAATGTGGCACCGAGGGATGTGGTTCACTGGGCATAGTGGGGATGGGCTGACTGTTGGACTTGCTCTTAAAGGTCTTCCCCTACCTTAAAGATTCTATGATTAACTAGACCAGGCATAGGAAGAGTTATTGAGATGGTCTGAAAACTTCTGGAGACTGGGACAGCGTGGGAGAAAGGAGCATTATAAATGCCAGTTCTGATCCTAATAGTAGTCCCTCAGTGCCCAGAACAAGCACATCGGGTCAGAGGGACCCTTGGCCTGAATCAGCTCTTATGTTCTTAGGAAAGTTTAACTCCTCATCATCTTCAGCAGGGCTATAAAAAGATGCCCTGCACTGCTTTGGAGGCTGAAGGTGATTAGCACTTATCCCACACAGGGGAAAAAAAGAACAGGAGAGAGGGCTAGATTTGGGCAGGCAGAGTAAGCCAGCAGCAGTTTAGGAACTTCATTTCCTAGACTCCAAAAAAAGCCAGAGCTGTAGGAAAAACAGAAAAGGAGACAGGAGAAAAAATAATTGGAAAAGAGTGAGAACTGAGGAGCTGGGCAGGAAATGGCTGCAGGGTGGAGTTGTGTAATGTAATGTCTATACAATTTCAGGGTAAGTCTGTAAGAGAAACAGACCTCAGTAGGTGGGTGGTAAGGCAGCACTGAGTGACTTCATATTTTAAATATTTAAACATCATAAGGACTTGAAGGTGTACTTTACTCTTACAAAAGAGATTGTTTAATGCTTTTACTTTTTGAGGGGACAACCCTTTTCATTCTTCTCTTACTAAATGCAAGAAAAAGTAAACACATTTAGCGCTGATATCCCAGGCAGCTCTGCAAGCCAGTAACAAATTAGCCTGTGCTGAGTTGACATAGGCCAGTAATCACCCCAAGAGAATTTATTTTCACAAGCAGGGTTTGCACTGTTGTATTAAATCAGTTTAAGGCACTTCATCTAGTGCACTTTCTGTGCTCAGGCAAGACACTTTCTCCTTTCACAGAGACTACCTTTCCTAACTCTGTTTCAACCTTTAGAAATCTTTTTCCTCCCAGTGGCTTCACTTCTCACACAGCATATTTTGGGCTTGTCCTTTTCACAGGAGCTTCAGCAGGAGGCTACAACTGAAGTTGGTCCAACGGGCTGGCACCTGTGTCTGACCTAAGCTTGTAGTCAGAACCCTGATGTTAAGATCACAACAGTGCTTCTCGGTCCTCTGTAGCTACTGAAATATGTTTAGGAACATCTCACGATGCTTTGTACTGAGGCCCTCCAACCCCTTGTGCTGTTGGGAAAGCATTAGAGGAGCAAGTTCTGTTTGTTAAGTTCCAGTTGGTGAGCCTTCCTATTACCCACATCTAGCCCGTTTTACTCAGGTTGTGCACAGATGGCAGTAGAGATCAGGTTAGACAGCAGTGGAGAACAGATTAGACCAGTCTAGAGCCCAAATTCCCTTGGAGGAGATGACAGCCACTGATATCATTTGGATATCTGACCATAAAGGTTTAGGAGGGAGCAGCCAATAAGGAACAGGGTAACGAAAGGCCTGCAAGGAGTGTAAGAGCTTGAAAATCAGACAAAGCAATAAAAGATGAAGGATTAAGAAATGTAGTTACTACAGTAGAAGAGGAAACGTTGCCTGCAGGGATTATTTTATGGAGGCTGGCAGGGAAAGGCTGCATCTTGGGGGCCAAGGAAGACACATAAGCTGGCATGCTGAGAAGGGGAGGAGAGTTCAGACACAAGGCTCTAATCTCTTTCCATGGGAGAAGCATAAATACACCTGAAGTCTGTTTTCAATTCTTAAACACAGGAGGAATGCAGTTTTAATAAAAGCATTGTAGCCGCTTGCAGCTATAACAGTAAACAAACAAACCACCCACACACAAAATAAATCTCAGTGCAAGTGAAACAAACAGCACTTCACTAGAAAGAACATACAGGCTTTGGAGAAGAGAAAGTCTGCCAGACGTCCACAGGAAACCCGCTATTAAAACTCACTCAGCACAAGCAGTGGTTATACATGTTCAGCAGAACATTCTTGGACAGTTAGTACAAAGATTGCTGTGTCTCTTCTAAAGATTATCCCAAAGTTTTTTTTTTTTTCTTTTTACACAAAGAAAATGGAGTTTGGTTGCAGAATAATCTCAAATCTGCCCCCTTACGTGTATGAATTAGTACTGCAGCAGCCTCACTACATGGAGACCACAAAGTGCTGTAATCCGTGCAAAGAGGTGAACACAAATGAAATCCAGGGTCCAAAACCAACAGGGAGTTGCATCAGTCTGCTGAAATAACAAGCAGCAACACAGCACATCACACAGGTAAACTGGGTTCTGAAAACAGGGCCTGATGCAATGATGAAGATTGCTGCACTGACAACACGGTGCCTGTCAACACCTCACCCTTTGTAAAGAGCACTTTCTCACCTGTTGGCAGAACACAAAACAGTTTCCTGTGACTGATTAAAAACCCCCATAGGGAAAGCAATGGGACACTGACAGCAGCTGGCAGTCTTGTAGGTGGGAGAGGCAGAGGCCAAGCTGTGTCGTGGTTGATTTTGCTGAGTGTCAGCTCTTCTGCACTGGCCTTGCTCTGTCGTTAACTGTTCCGAGTTTTGAAGCTGAGCCCTTTGTGAAACAGCCGTAACAAAATCAGCTGCCCAGTCCCACCGCAATGCTTTTGAGAAATGGCTGCGTGAAGTGCAAAGTCCCTGGAAGTAATGCAGATGGCATCAGGAAAGGACTTTGAGTACAGGCCACTAATTAGTTAATGCTTCATAGTACTCTGGGTGATATTTTCCAGTCAGTTCAAGGGACTTATGAACAAAACTGCCATTCAAAAAAAACAACAAAACCCAAACCACTCATAGGAATTAAATCACTTCAGCTCACTGGAAGGCCTTGTTTCATCTAGGGATCTACGCTAAGCCAAGCACCATAACTGACTGTTCTCACTGAGCAAGATACAGAAGCAGTTCAGTCTTAACATATTTATGTGTGCGGGGGTGAGAAATCAGCTTAATTGGAACTTCATGCAATAAACTTTTGTGGTCTCTCTGATGCCGAAGAAAAATGTATTCTGGGTTGTCAGAAAGGAACCTGGAACCATCCCGACCGCTTTGCAGAAGGGCTTTTAAGTGAAGATGCAGGTGATGAACACTCCCTGCCCTTCTGTGTGCCTCCTCCAGACCACCCACACTCCCAGATTTATTCATTTGTTTTGGTTCTCTGCTCGCTTTTCTTCCCCACAAGTCATCTTGGAGCTCGTAGAGCTTAAATGGTTTAAGAAAAGGACCTGGTCAGCAGGCAGCATGTCATGAAAGAAGATTAATTGTGCAGGAAACAGCAAAAAAAAAAAAACTGTCATCCTGTAGTAGGCAAGAAATTATTTCCCTTCACCCTGGGTGGGGAAGCATTACACATTTGACTTGGTACAATGAAATTAATTCCAAATGTAGCCCAGCTGGTCGACTTACTGTAATATTAAACTCAAATATAAACCCTTAAGTTGTACCTTGGGGTGAAACCAAAGGGAGAGCTGTTTCCCAATCCAGAGGTGACATCTAGAGGAGGAGGATTTCATTGCATCCTCAGTGATGAAGTAAAGCTCTGCCTGATTCAGCCCCAGCAGTTCTGGAGTCTCTAAGCTTGTACTAGAAAATTCCCAGTGTGTGTGCTCTAAAACACAAGGATGACAGAGCAAGAAGAAAGCTCTTGCTGCACACCAAAGGAAAAGTGTATTGGATAGCATCAGTGGTTTGCAAATGATGCTCTGATGCCTCTGGGATCAGAGCCCAGGAGGGCCCAGAACCCCCAGCAGGGGTTTATTGGTTTATGCCTTCCCCAAAGCAACTTGCATCCATTGAACAGACTCAAAGACTCAACTTTCACACACTTTATCTTTCCAAACCATTTTCTATCTCCACACATCATGAATGATGTGTTATGCTTCAGCCATGGAAGTGGAGATAAAAAGACATCAGTGAAGCCAAGCATGAGCCAGCTCCATAGGAAATCAGGCTACACCACTGCCTGTCCTTGGGACTACTTGCTGAAACATGCAGGAAACCTGAGCCAACGTTGCTGTTACTCCTACACGTTAGGCAGGGCTGACTCAGATTTGCAATTCTAATCACATTATTGGCTTTAGGCCTTTTTTGTTGTTGTCTGTTTTCTACAGCTTCACCAAAACAACCATTGGGAATAAAGATGAGCAGCAAGCCATCCAAATAGAGCAGGGATTATGCTATGAGTGTGAAGTCTGCAGCCATGGGCTCACACAGAAGACCTTACATCCCTTTTTATGGGTGTAAATACCTCTTTTGGAGAACTTGTTGGGAAGTACTGAGGGTCCTGATCAAGGAATAAAAATTATCTTGTCCACGTGGGAGCATCCATACATCTGACAGTCAGGTCTGATATTATCTGTGTCTTTTTCCTTCCTGTTAAAAGGCTACTTATTGGGAGGGTCTCCATCCAGCTTTAATTTCTGGAAAGACTTCAAAGTAACCCTAAATAAAATTGCCTGAGGAGAGCAAGACACCAGGAAGTCAAGTCCTGTGATCAAGCCTGCCTTCCTGTCCATTTGCAGGTAAAGTTGAAGGTTTGGTCAGGTAATTGCTTGCAATTATGTTAAACATTTAATAAGGTACTTCCCCTCTCACCAGGATGTGGTAACTGTGGGACCACCAACCCTATGGCACTGGAGTTGAGCAGATTTTGCTGGCAGGCTGTAATTCTCTGCGGGGAAACTGTGGAATTGTTTATACTTCTCACAGCGAAGGAAGGAGATTCTGCAAGCGAATCAAAGCTGCAAATGTTAAACTGTTAAAAGAACAAGGCTGTATTTGGGCATGTGAATGCTACGTGCAACTGCAGCTGCTTCCCAGGGACTGCTGAGGTTTGCCCTGCAGAGTCTACAAGCTAGAAGCAAAGAGTATGTGCAGCTAGGAGGGTAAACTTAATGGCCATTTAAAATGCTATTTGAAAGCAAGTCACAAGCCACTTGTGTTCTCCAACTCTGAGTATTTTAGTAGTATGGTTTGGGTTCAGAAGACCAAGTTCCTTAAACTCACACCTGCAGTCTTCGTGGTCAGGGCTTGTCAGGAGGTGACAAAGTCATGCCCCAATGGGACATGGCTCTCACATGAAAACCTGCACAAGGCAAAGCTTTGTTAGCTGTCCATGATGACACATGTAATACATTTAGTGGAGGCTCAGCACTACATGGCTCCCTCCCCACTGCATGAGGTATTTCCTAATCTGGAATATTTGATAGTTGTCTTTTAGCATGTGGCTGTCATGTTTATGTAGAACCAGAGAATGGTTTGGGTTGGATGGGACCTTTAAGATCATCTAGCTCCAACCCCCTGCTATAGGCATGGATACCTCCCTCTAGACCAGGTAATTCTGATTAGCAGATGGAGTAATCCCTGCATTCACCTACATTTCAGGTTTCTAAAAAGTCCTTCAGTTGCAGCAATAAAAGGACACCAGCTTCACCATTACAGACATCCTCACTCAGTAAGAACCCACCTTATGTAAGATACATTGGGGGAAAAGGGCTTTTCCATCCTCATTAACTGTTTTACTCAGCAGCATCAAGTCCATCACCAAGTTTCCTCCTCACTTATGAATTATTTCTCAGGGAAATTTTCATTGTAGTTTCGTTTCTCACTGCAGTGCTTCCCAGCACTCATCCATCTTTCACTATTATTGTGTTTCTTTCTGGGAAGAGTTCTTCCTTCCACAAATTATTCACAGGGCTCTTATCACTGCTTTCCTTTCTCAGGCATTTCAAAACGTTCCTTTAAGTTTCAGTGCTGCAGGGCCCTGACACTCACCAGAAAACCCCACACTTCCGCTGCTTCTTCAGAGCAAGAATGCAGTGATAGCAGACTCAAAGCTGCTTACATAAATGAAAGTATAAAATACATTGGCACATCTGACTGGAAAGGAAGAGAAGGGAGAAAAGGAAAAAAAAAAAGAGAGGTGACAACAAGCAACTTTAGCCAACTGATAGCAGAGGTAGAAAGAAAGCATTTATTCTAAGGAGCTTTTCTAGTATCCAAAATAAGTCTTTACAAGTCAGGTTGGAAAGGACCTCAAGGATCATGAAGCTCCAACCCCCCTGCCTCATACAGAGCCACCAACCTCCACATTTCATAGCAGCCCAGGCTGCCCAGAGCCCCATCCAGCCTGGCCTTGAACACCTGCAGGGATGGACGGGGCATCACAGCCTCTCTGGGCAGCTGCTCCAGCACCTCACCACTCTCAGAGCAAAGAGCTTCCTCTGGACACCTCATCTAAATCTTCCCTCCTTCAACTTCAAACCATTTCCCCTTGTATTTCCAAAGTAGAAAAATCAAACTGTAAAGACAAGTTCTCAGTATAAGTAAGGTCCATTTGAAATCAGGTGACTCTAGGTCTACACAATGTTTACAGTCTAAGCTATCTTTTACCAGCATGCCTCGTTCACATACTTACAATCCTAAATTCTTAAGCTGTTTGTCACAAGCAGCAACATCCTCTGCTACTGCCAAAACAATATAAAGATACCTCTTCCCACCAGAGGACCTCCCACTTCCCACCAGGGGACCTCGGCACGCGTAGGACATCTACTTTGGCACTTCTGAAAAGTGGCCTCAGATGTTTGCTCACATCCTTCCACATGTAAACAGTTCCCAAAATTCCAGCCCTCGGGAAGAAGAAACATTTTTTAATCCTCTTGGGCTCGGTTTTACCTCAAATGACTTTGGCAAGACCAATATCCCAGAAAATTGAAACCAAAAGCAATTAATGCAACAGAAACTGAAAGTCTTGAGGTCTGCTATGATGTCAGACTTGAGCACCAGCATTCATCTCAGCAGGAACAATGCGAATACTTCACTGTGTGCTCTGCTCTGGCATTTGGAAGCTTGACCTGACAGTGAAAGCTGCAGTGTCCCATAAATTCTCAGCAGCACTGGCTTGCTTTTCTCTCATCAGATAAGTGAACACTTCTTTAATCTGTACATGCTTTTCCTCCTCTCTTCCTTGCCCTTTATTTTCTTGAGCCTTCACTTTCACATGGTCTGAGGTCCAGGCCTGCAGAGAGCTGGCAATGCTATGGCTCTCCACTTCCTTGAGCTGCCTCACGTTTCCATCCCTCCACTGCAGAATATCAAACACTAAAGCCTATCCACAAGACAGACAATTTCATAGGTTAATAACAATTCTGCCTCTACTTGACATGCTCAGCACTCTATTAAACTCACTCAAATCCCATTTCTGTGAAGAAGCAAAGAGCTTCGAGGCTGTCAGTTTTCCTCACTTCTGCAGTTTGCTTAACCATGCAAGCAAGGAGCAAAGCCTATGGCAAACAGTGATCACTGCCTTCCCTAGGGATGTTTTGGGATGTGTTCAGCAGGCATACCAAGGACATGAGGCTTGCTGGCTGCCACTTGGAAACCCACGTGCCATCATGTGAGAATGAATGACAGATGAATGGCAGCTGGTGAAATAGTCCAAGCTCAACAGTTCCAAGGCAAAGCAGCTGCACCTTGAGTCTCTGTTGGTATCACAGAAAGAATGAAAGCACCACAATGTTGGTCTGAAGCACAGTATCCACACTCCCAGTTAGAGCTCAAGTTCTTACTATCCTTTTTTATCCAGTAGAGATGTAAGTAAAAGGGCTGCTGCATTTTTGGAGTTGAGAAGATTAATAAAGCCAGGTCTTTTTTCCTTCACAGTAAGCTGTTCTTCAACTATAAATTTTTCTCATCTAAGCTCATAAGTCCTCCATATTAACTGCATCATTCTCTGCACTTCCCAGCCCACTTTATAGGATTCCTCTTCTACTGCATCACATGCATTTGCCTTCCTTTAAAGACTCCTCAGAAGAGATCCACTGCTATCTTCAGATAAGCCTGTGCGTGCCACCACTGCTTGGAAGGAAGGCTGCCAGCCTCCTCTTGTTCTTGATTAGCTGATATCTACTATTTCCCAATATAGTCTGGGACTATCTGCTGCCCCCCAGGGCAACAGAGACAATAATCCAAACTTGAAATCCCACTGCCTGCCCTTACCTGTTGTCTCTCACACTGGATTTCAGTCCTTTAAGAAAAACCACCTTTACATACTGACATTGCTGTAGTGCTTTGCTTTTTTCATTGTGGTCCCTTTCAACCCAGGCCATTCAATGATGAACTACTAATTAAGTGAAAAATAGAAAAACGAGCTCCTCTCCCCATCACATTGGACTGTGCCACTTTTGTGGGCTCAGCCCAACCTTTGCCTACACTCAGGCCAGAAGCAAAAGCAACCAGAAAAGACATTTAGAATTAAGAACATTTCTTTTTGAGGAAAAAGTACCTTCAGCACGTGGAAAAAGATTATTTCACTGGGTGCCAAGGCACTGATGGGATCTTCCTTATCATCAAAGGGCTATGTTTACAGAAGAGATGTCTTATCTTTTGACTGTAGGACTGAAGTTGTCTGGGCTGCAAAAATCTCTCCTCCTAACCCACCATGATTTACTTATCTGATGGAAGCATCCTGGAAGGCATCTGTGACAAGTTTGCCCTGAAAAATATTAATTGCAGCAGTAATAGCTTGGATTAAGCAAATGAACATTGAGGATAATCGTTTATGAGTGAAGATAATTACTTGGTAAGTGTAGCGTGACTTCTGTTTTACAAGACAATAACGAGTCAGGCTATCATCAGCACATAGTAATTAAGAGACTGGTGTTAACCCACAATCAGCGTTCAGATAAACGGAAGCTGAGAGTGCTAAAAGCTACCCGAGGTTTCAATAACTGGCTGGTGGCATTTGCCATGTATTTTGGCAAAGCACAAGCATCATGCTTTAGAAAAAAAGCTAAGTTTTGAATGATTTCACGGGTTTTTCTTTCGTCCCTCTGCTCCCATGTCATCTCCTCTGTGAGAAACCTCATTTCCAGCATCTGCAAGCACTGAGGTGCACAGGGAGCACGCACAGGAGGCGAGTGCTCCACAGGTGTTATCAACATTTCTTAGATATGTGCACAGAGGCCACTGAAAGCACACACAGTGCTTACTTCAGCTCGTTATATTCATTTTGTCTGCGCTTTAATACACTCAGAATGGCCTAACAAAGAGATACAAGTGTACAGGGCTGTGACCAGTCAGGTATGCTCAGGTTTCTTTGCTCCTTGCAGAAGAACACCAGTACTCTTACATCAGCAGGTGTTAATTGGTGTCCAGTAAGGTCAGGATTTCAATCCAGTTTGCTACAGGAACATACAGATTTTATTAAACCTTCAGACACTCAAGAGTGCAGGGAGAGTTGAAAAGCATAAAAAGCTAATAGGTTTCACTGAAAATGAGTCTATCCAAGGCAAAAGTACAGTGCCACAATTTTATCACTTTAAATACAAAGCCCCAGTTTTAGAGATACTTTGTTCCCAGCTGTTGAAAAGTAGAGCTCCTGCACAAATGAAAACTGAAGAGAAGCAGAAGTAACAAAGTAAAAGCTTTTTAGAAGATGAAACCCTGATTGATTCCTGTTTACCACTGCCCAAGTGTAGCATCTCCCACCTCCTATGGGCTGGGCATTGAAGCACAACTGACCGAAGCCACTGCATGCTTGCATACCAAGCCCCGAACACATTGAGACCCAGACACTCACAGTCTGCTTTGGAATAAAAGCAGTGGTAATATGAGAGCCTCTAGACATTTTCTGAAGGCTGCACTGTAGCTTCCAATTATGTTCAAGCGATGCATTTTAATCGCTACCTTCTTCAGTGGAGTAAAAGTTTCCATTTGTGCTAACTTTGATGTGATAATAGGAAAGAAAAGTGTATGTTTGCACTCTGCATTATTATTTTACCAGTCCAAGAAAGTCTGACGGAATATAGGCTTTAATCACAAAAGAGATCAAGAGCAAACATTCATTTCAGAAAAGCCATAATTAGAAAGAAGAAAGAGGTATCACCATCAAAACACTTGGCATTAGGTCATAGGCCAACAAACAACTGACATTAAACAGGCTAAATGTGTAGTGAATAAACACAAGCAGGTTGAAGACTTTACTGCAAACCGTGCAGAATAAATGGGTGATCACAGATTTCGAAAGACTTCTTATTATTCAGCAAGGACTCACTTCAGATGCCTCTTTAAAATCCATCCAAGTTGACAACCAGCTTCTTTGCTCCTAACTCAGCTATTAAATCTCTCTACAAAGCTCCCTCAGCAGCTGCAGCAAAGGCTCTTGCTTTATGTGACTGCAGGCTGACACCAAAAAATGCATCCCGCTCGCAGTCAGAACCCTAAAGCAGAGTTCAGCAATCCCCCAGCCATAAGGAAAGGTGGTTTGGTCAGCAATCACATGTTTTTTGGGGTGTTGGTTCAACAGAAAAACCCTGCAGTCACACTGAGTGAGATTGCTGCAAGGGAAGCAGCGGAAACAGAATTGTTTTGGGGAACACAAGCCCCCATCCACCGCCCTTTGGTAGGGGGTTCACATTTGCACCACCCATGAGAAAACACACATGGGTGCTGTCAGTCTCCAACACCTGCTGCTCTGCCAGTCCCATCCACTCACCACACTGCCAGCAGCTGTCTGTCCTTGCTTTCTCAATCCAACAGTGGCCGGCCTCCTTCAGGCCTCAAAGGCTTAATGTGACACGAAGTTGACAACTGAGCAGCTTCTCCATCTTCCACACTAAATGTGATCTACATAAAAAGCACTTTCTTTAATCCTTCCAAAGTCAGCAGGATAATTGGGATTAATGCCATTTGAATAACAACTGAGAACTGATGGTTACAATTAAAATGTTTACAAGTACATGAATATGCATGTTTCCCCTTCCCACTGCAGAGTTCGACTCAAGTAGCACGTCCTTGTTTTAATACTGAGACCTCAAAAGCTGAGCAAGGATCAGCCGACCACAGAACCACATTTGATCACAGGATCAGCTGCAAATAACAGTGACTCTGTACTACCAAAACACGAGACACAGACACTAGAGCAGGGGAACGTGAGTTAGGACTGAAATTAAATGATGTGACAGTCCACTTCTGTCCTCAGCACAGCAGTATTTCAACCCTGCACAATTCCCTCCGGCTGCTTTTGCAATATGAATGCCATGGACTGTTTCTAGATACCAGAACAGTTAGAATCTGCACAAAGATAAGAACATTTTGCAAACTCCAGGCTTGCCTGGGGTTGGAGGGTACCTGTCTCCTCCCCTCAGGGTGCTGAGCTATGGGTCTTGCAGCTTGGCAGAAGAGGTATGAGAGGTGCAAACTGGGGTTAGATAGTGTGTCTGGGGCAAGAGAACACTCACTGTTTTATCTGCATTGCCTCAGAAGAGATAACATGCCCCTGAGCCGTCAGCTTTACCTGGATTCACCTCAATACGAGATAAACTATGAAGTCAGGAACAGGATTACAGAACAAACAAAAACCCAAACAAGATTTCTTTCATCCATCCCAGAAGCCTTTTTGCAGTTTCTTCGCCACTCAGCTGTCAAAGCCAAGGACGTGAAGTTCATAGAAACATTCCCCTAGCACTGCACTCTGATTCCAGGTCTGAAACCAGCTGGCAATAGAGCAAATAATCTCGGTAAATGTATTCCTCTCTCTCACCTCAGCACTGCTCTGGGCACGTTATCTTCCTCTCCCTCTGTTCAACAGAGAAATTACCTGCCCTGCTCATACCTTAAATCCGATTGACATAATCATGGAAGAACTACTGCACTATTGTGGTTGGAGTAGATGATTTATGTTGGACTACATGATCTTAGTGGTCTTTTCTAACCTTGATTCTATTGCTGAAGGAAGGAAAGACCTAAAGGGAAAATAAGATGTTAGAGCAATCCCCAGATCAGAGCTCTCACATGAAATACCCACAGCCAAGTGAAGTCACCATCTATCACACTAACTGTCTCCTCCCTTTTTTAGACACAGCTGTGGGATTACACAAAGGGCTGATTACAAATACTCTATCCAAACGGCACCCCTTCACATCTCCCTGGTCACAAACGCTTTTGGAAACAAAAATTGATGCTTTCTACAAAATATGGTGGTGAGATGCTAGGACAGGTTGCAGTTGCCCCATCCCTGGAAGCATTCAGTGCCAGGGTGAGTGGGGCTCCGTGCAGTCTGGTTTAGTACTAGATCAGTTGACAACCCTGGCACTTCAAGACCCTTGAGGTTCCTTCCAACCCAAACAATTTTATGCTAATCCTCAGCAGGTTTGAGACTGCTTGGGAACATCACATCCATGAGGGTCTACGAGTAGAAGAGCAAAGCAGTGTGTGCAAAGGGGCACATCTAATAAAGGCTATTACCTCGCCCTCAAACACTGCTGAATGTATTTCACGCATTCATAGACTTTCAACGAGAGGCCCCAGGCCTGCAACCGGAGCTCCGGGTTTGCCTGGAGATATTTGACTAAAATCAGCCTGGTGGGCAGAGGACTCCTCCTCCAGGGTCGGGTTACAGGGCTGGAGACAAAAGGCTTTTTCATGCATGCCTGCACAAGTGTTAAGGCAAATCAATAGAGGATGGAGGTAGCCAAGGTCAGATTGGTTGAAAGCTTTAGAACTGAGCCCTGTAGCAGGAGCATTCAGACATAAGACACAAACTTGGCTAAGGTGTAAACAAAAATAAAGCAGAGAAAACAAACCTATTTCCAGATACTTTTTTTGCTCCCTCCTCATTTTCCACTTCACCACAGTTGGGGAGATTAAGCAATTTAAATGATGTCACTTGTGTTCTGCAGCAAGGTGGCTGGATGGGGTACTACAAGATATGGTTTACAGCTTGTGGCAGTAATGGAGACAGGAGGACAGTTGGGCTAGATGATCTTGTAGCTTCCTTCCAACCTTGTGATTCTCTCCATTAGTAGAGTAGCAAAACCACAGCAAACAGGTCAAGAGATGACAGTATTGGTGAGAATCCATCTAGGGATCAGGTCCAGCTTTGGGCCTCCCAGCACAGGGAGCATCAGTAACTAGAACACATCCAGACAAGGGCAAAAGAGAACGTGCTACAGCTGGAACACAGAATGGATGAAGAAAAACAGAATGGGCTTCCTTTGCATGAGGAGAGACTGCAAAGCAGGCTCTAGCTATCTGAAAAGTAGAGAAGGCAAAAAACAGCTATCTTGTCTGCACACAGCAGAATGGAAAGAGTCACAGCAAGGAAAAATTCCATTAGATATGAAGAAAAATACATTTGCACAATAAATGTGGCCAAACTTTGAAATACAGACCCCTTAGAGGCAATGATATTTGTCTTTGGATGATTCTGATCTCACCTGGCCAATGCTCTGAGCAATTTGAGCTGAATTTGTAGTTGGCCCTATTTTAAGGAAGGGCTGAACTGGAGACCACCAAGAGTCTCTACTTGTTATTAAACTCTTCTGTTATTCTCAAGCCAGCAGCTTCATCATCTTGCCCATGTCTCAAGATGAAGACTTAATACATACGTGTCCTTTCCACATCAACTCCTTTCCCAATTTCTCCACGATTTCTCTGAGTCTCTCCACACAGACAATCCTCACAAAGGAATGTGTGACCATCCCAAAAACAGAGCCAGCCAGCGTGTTTCGCCACCTCACCAAGACACTGAAGCCTTCAATTACTCTGCATTTTTCAAATGTAGTAATTACAAGCTACAGTTTGATCATCAAGACAATACTGCAACATATTTCTATGAAAATGTGTGTTTTAAGGCTCATTGAAGCATTCAACCATATGAAACACTCCCTGGGTACTAAAGCCAGCCATTATCAAAACCAACATTTTAACAGTTATAACACCAACATTCACTTTGCTTTCATTTAAACCATAGAGCACACCCACACAGCTTGTGAGAGATTTCAACACATTTCAAAACAAGGGTTACCTTCCAAGGGCTCAAGCAGGACTGGAGGAAAAACAGGAGTTTTTCTCACCACTCCAACCCAGGCAGGTTGCAGCAGCCAGGCAGGGTTACAAAGAACTGCAGTCTTGCAAAGGGCACAAAGAACCAGAGCAGTGGGGAAAAGATCCAGATCACAGGCCCACTGCCTCTAAATCTGTATCTATCTGAACATGAATTTGCTTTCTACATCACCAGCAAAGTTGGAAGAGTGATTTCCTAACCCTGAAAACAATAAAAACACAAACCTGTGCTGATCAAACTGAGTTTGTCCTGATAAAAATCAGGAGTTGAGTCACTCAGATCCACGACTGCCTATAAACACATGCAGGTATCAGGGTCAACACAGATAAGATCATCCACAGGTTAACTTAAGACATAATGGTTTCTTTCACAGGGTGGTCTCTAGAAAGGTCTCTCAAGTCCAGCACATCAAAATAACAGTAATAAACGGTACACAGAGGGATTTAAAAACAAGAGTAAAAGCCAGGGCTGACACTGGATCCCTTCCACACCCAAAGGACAGAGTTGGTCTAGTGTTATGACTGGAGGAGATCCTGGAAGCTTGGCCCAGCCCTCCAAGAGTGCTGGTGATGGCCAAGGGAGATTGACCCCAGCCCAATGCTCCCTAAAGGACCAAAACAGAGCAATCCCAAACTCTGTATTTAACAACACCCACTACACCCAACAGGAGCCCTGCAGAAATCAGTATCTGAAATGGGTGATAAAGAGGCAGAGGGGGAGCAGCGTGACAACAGATAGGGGAAAGAGAAACCCCACCCCAACATTGCACCAACACCCACCCTGAGGAGCAAAGAGCCTCTCTTCCTTCTCCAAGACAAATAGGGGCTGCAAGGATCCCACAAAAGGTGGTGGAGAATAACATTTGCACAGAAACCTTTGAGCAGCTGGGGACACAGGCTGAAATGGGACCAAAGTCCCCTTTTACGGGACAGAAATAGGCAGGAAAACGTGTGATAGCCTAAGGAATGCCCCCTCCCACACACATTTAAAGCGTACAACGGAGCATTGGGGAACCCTATGCCCAATTACAGGGCACTCAGGGCCCCCCGAAGCCGTGGACACAACCACCTTATAAGGTGGGAAAGCCTGCAGCAGCGTGGGGAGAAAGCCCGCTTTGTAAGGTGTCAGAGGTCCCGTAAAGCCGTTGGAAGGGAATTCCCCCATTAGACAGAAGGGCGCAGGGTTCCTTTTACAAGGCAAGGAAGCGTGGAGCTCCCCGAGGGTTGAGGAAACATCCCCTTTACATGACAGGAAGACAAGAGGAAACCCCCTTTTCACGGTACGCGCACACCCAGGGAGAAGCACGGGCCGCAGCCCCTGACAGAAGGACGGGGAGGGATGGCGGCTCCTACCGGCTGCAGGACGCGGCCCCACCGGGGGTGCTGTCCGCCGGGGGCGAGCGGCCGGCGCTGGTCCCAGCACTGACCCTACTCCTTCTCCGCCGAGGGGGCTTCTGGCCCACGGGCTCGGCTTCCATGGTGAAGAGTCAGGTTGAGGAACGAGAGGAAGGGGGAAACCGGACGACACCGCGCCGCTTCCGCTCGGCGGAAAATGGCGGCGGCGAAAAACAGCGGCGGCGGCGAACCGGCGGTTTGAAAATGGCGGCGGTGGAGGTGGCAGCCAATCAGCGCGTTGCTGGGAGACGCGAGGGCGGGACGAGCGAGAGGGGAGGTGAGAGGAGTGGTTGGGGGGAAGACTGTCGCCGCCGTTGAGCACAGCGCCCCCTTGTGTCCTGCGCTGCATCGGGCAGCTTGGAGGACTTAGAAGAGGGGAAACTGAGGCACGGAGTCATTCCTCCCCCAACCCCTCCGTCCTCGTCCCATTCTCATCTTTTGACAGAATCACAGAATCATCACAGAATGGCCAGGGTTGGAAGGGACATCAAGGATCATGAAGCTCCCAACCCCCTGCCACATGCAGGGCCACCAACCTCCACACTCAATACCAGCCCAGGCTGCCCAGGGCCCCATCCAACCTGGCCTTGAACACCTTCAGGGACGGACGGGGCATCCATAACCTCTCTGGGCAGCGGTTCCAGCACCTCACCACCCTCTCTGTAAAGAAAACTCCTCGGAAAACGCAGAGCCAACACCTCACAGCCTCGAGGAGGGTAGCAGTGTCAACCCCAAAGGCAGAAATCACCTGAGGAATAGAGGAAAAATGTGTCCCTCCTGAATCTCAAAAATATACCTTAAATAAAGAGGATGAAATATTAAAAATATGCCTCAGAAATAGGGTGAAATATTAAGAATATACCTCAGGCACTGCCTCAAAATACACACTCAAGTGGTTTAAATGTGGGATGCAGCCCAGCGTGGGTGAGATCCCACAGGCCATAGCCTTTTAGAGAAGCGTGCAGTGTCCCAGCATGAAACCGATGCGTAAACTGTTTTAAACGGGGTCTGAAGCTGTGATAGTGCTGGAGAAAAGCAGATGTCTTGGCTGCAAACCCCCATAAATTCTGCCTTGGGAAGCTATCATGCACCTGTGAGCTCCCACCCACCCCACTTCAGCTTAAAGGGTATTTTGAGCAAGGTGCTCGAATGGGAAAATGTGTCCTCCTTGGATGAAATCTCAATTTTCTTCCATTTCAGCCCTTCCCCTCTGTGAAAAGTGGCTGTTAATGGTGGGGCAGAGTCTGTCCTGGAGTGGCAGCCCCAAAGGGTCCCAGAAGAGAGGAGAGGTAATGGTTTATCTTCACTTAGAAATTGGAATGATCTCCTTTGGAATGCCTTTGGACCAGAAAGTTTTGGCCAAAAAATCTCCCTTTAACAACGCTGGCACCCCAGAGTGCTGTGTTGGAACCACCTTTTGCAATTTATCATGTTCATTCCAGGTGCAGGTCGGTCTCAAATTCTGTGCAGCAGTTAGACGAAATGCTTTGAAACCCATTTAAAACCCCACATATGTGCCAGGTATTGGCTGTTTTTTAGTCAGGAATCAGAAATGGATTCTTCAGAGGTACTAAAATACAAACCCAAACTTTTGAAGTGGGGTCTGCAACTTGATTCAGAAGTCGATACCCCTTCTTTAAGCTGAACAGAGAAGCCTGCCAAAGGGTTAAACATAACCATATGCAAGGCAAAGGTTTGGAGGTTTTAGAAAGAAGTTGTACTTCTATTTTGAAATGTACTGGTGGGAAGGGAGGAAGACTGAGCGCACGCAGTACACCAGACTTAGAGTATGCCAGAGTAGTCAGACTCAGCACTGATACCATGCCAAAGCAAAAGGAATTAGATGTGCTTATTCTATTTTAACACAGAATTAACATAACAAAACTGTGAAGTTTCTTTATTTGTCCAAGCCTGAACAGCTTAGCAAATTTTACTGCCCCACTCAGTATTTCTTTTACACTGGTAGGCATTCATCTGAACCAGACCAATTCTTTCATTTCTTTCCAGTCCTTCTCCAAAGCTCTGTCTCCTACCCTAGAGATCTTTTTCTCCTCAGCGGAGTCCTGGTTTCTAGGTTTGAAAAGCTCCAAGTCTTTCAGAACCTCCTGATTTTTGCATTCTGCAGTGGCCTCAGCCACATCCATCCCCCCAGCAGTGGGCAGCAAGCCATGGTCAAATGATTTTTCCGTCTGGTTGGAGGACTTGGAACAGGCATTTGTGATCTGAAAGGTACTTGGGGCGTACTTCTTCTGCTAAAACTACAGGTGTGGAGGTCATGAGTGCAAGGCATATCCAAAGATGGGGTCACCAGGCAGAGTCAATGCTCTCTTGCTGAAATCAAGGACAATATGGGGAGAACACCCATGGCAGGGAGGTTGGAACTTGATGATCTATAAGGTCCCTTCCAACCTAAGGCATTCTATGATACAATTACACATCATTTCATAGTACCATCATCAGGTACAGGTGAGATGCTGAGTATCCAGCTTGCAGTTGACATGGCTTTATTGCCCCGAGTCCTTCAGGGTAAGGTGGAAGGTCAGCATGGAGCTATATGTGGAAGGTGACAAGTTTTCCCATCTTCCAGGAGAACTGCAGAACTACAGCTTGGATCTGAATGACCAAAGCTTGGAATTTTAATAAGCATAAGTGGATTTAGGATACTATGTAATAACAGCTCAAAGCCAGGCATTAAGCTCAATGCAGGTTGGTACATCATCCTCTTTCTTGGCAGTCAGGAGATCAGGACAGAATCTCCGTCTTCCTGCAGACAACATCCTGACTTTATGGCCACATCCCCAGTAGTGTCTGAGGCATTTTATATCATTGAAGGTTGACTAAGGCAGCCCAGTGCATGTCAAAGACAAATTAGGGTTGAAGATTATGCCCACACAGGGTCTCATGAGCGGAGCAGAAGTAGAACTACTTACCAAACACACCTCTCAGGGGCTTGCAAGGGGGTGATGAGAGTCCCACGAGTGCTACAGGACCCACCTGCTAGCAAGTGCTGTTGGGTTTGAAAACTGCATTTCCAGAAGCCTGTGATGCTCCAGGAGAAATTTTAATTTTGATCTTTGCTTCACACTTCATCTTCAGGGCGATAACATATTTTGCTCAAAGGGGGGCTTTTGCCTGCTGGTTTTTTTTTCTCCCTGTTCTCAGCAACGAGTAATAGGGACTACACCAACCTAAACGCATAGCCTGTCTCATTTTGGAAAGACTTTTTGGATTAAGTAGAGAACCAGTGACCCATGTGTTAAGGACTTATGGTTCTCAAACAAGAAAACTTAATTAAATGAAGATTAAAGCATGCTTCATTGACAGCAATCTTTTTCAGGATTCAGAGCACTGAGTTATTTTTCGGAATTTTATACCCTTGGCAACATTGCTCATTTAAGCACTTACACTACTTTGAAAGTAGTTGTCTTGAGGATTTGAAGCAGCTTAGACATTTACGATGCAGTAAAACCTTAGGCCATAAATTGCACATGATTAAGGTGTGTGTCACCATCACTATTTAGAGCCATTAAAAATATTACTGTATTTTCATCTTGAAAAACCTAGAAAATAAATGCCATAACACTACAGGAAAATTGCCCTTGCGTTCCAGGTAGTCAGCAAGCATAAAGATAAATAGCACATGTGGTTCACAGTCACAACAGGAACTCTGCCAAGTGACACAGTCAGTGTGTGAAAGCTCTTCCATAAGGCTTAGAAGATACCCTAGCTGCTGCTGTAAGCCTCGAGTGATGTGTTTCCCAACTGTCACACACCATACAGAATTAATTCCTTTTAGAATATAAAATTAAGTAAATTAATTTGGATAGTCCAAAACACTCTGCTCTTCCATTCTCACTTTCTACAGACATTACAGTTGGACCTCGTTTGTTTGTTGCCTCATCCTATGAGCTGGCCAATGTGAAAAAGAAAAGAAACGGCTCTAATAGCAATGAAGCCTTGCGTGTGTTATTACAGTGCATTCCATCTTTCAGAAAATAAAAGAAAAAAATGTTTTGCTTTTACATCTTCAAACCAGTTGTTTACACGGGCTCAACGACAGCATTTATCATTGTCAGAGATTTAGGGCCATTAGAGAAGCCACATGAACTGCAAGTAATCAGAAATGTCAATCATGTGTTGGCTTTGTCTGTGGCGATTGGAAGGACCCTTGCTCAAAACTTCGCACAGCAGGGGAGCAGGTCTTCAACTGCAACGTTACAATGTCCTTTTGACAGTCTTGTGAATTTATTTTCAATACCACTCAACCAATCCTTTTCCAAAAAAGAGTGGAGAGGCTTCCAGAAATGAGAAAATTTCATACCGCCAACAGTGGAATCGTAGAATCATAGAAGATCCCAAGTTGGAAGGAATCCATAAGGATGATCAAGTCCAACTCCGGAAAATCAAATGTGTCTACATGTCTACACAACGTTCAGATTAATCTTAATAATTCAAATTAATGGTGAAACTTAATTCTTCCAAATCTCTTGATGCAAAGCTTCAGTTTTCCATCCCACTAAAGGCAGTGCTGCTAGCTCTGAAATTGAACAAAGGGAAGCACGAATGCTGAGTTCTTAGATGGCTTATGAGCTTTCCTTGATCTTGGAGTTGAACTCAGTGATCCTCATGGCTCCCTTCCAACTCATAATATTCTATGATTCTTTGATTTTCTACCTCTACCTTCCTGTGGAGCCAAGGTATCTCTCAAATGACTCTCACAGAGGGAGGTGTTCAAGAAAAGCATAGATGAGGCACTGAGGGACATGGTTTAGTGGCCATAGTGGGGATGGGTTGATGGTTGGATTAAATGATCTTAGTGGCCTTTTCCAACTTTAATGATTCTATTAGGGTCAATGAAGAAGTGAATCCACGCTGAATTGGGGCAGTTTCACAGTATTAACAATAACGTCCTAGTGAACAATAAGGGATCTGGCTCAGCTCTTCATTTGTTTTAAACAAAAACCTTGCAAGACTGGCAGTTGGGTCAGCCATTAAGAGCTGCTAGGTTACTCTGCAGAACCAGATAAAGTCACATCATTGGCAGGGGAAAAGACACAACCTTTCACCAAGGAATGTGCACATGCTCTTGCTGGATGAGATGGTTTCGGCTTTACAGCCAGGGGAATGCAGGAAGTTGGTTACTTGAAGTCCTGCAGAGCAAATTGAAAGTAAAAGTGCCCATGAGCTGATGCTAACGTTGGACAACATTCAAGGGCACGAGACGAATTGATGGCAGGGAAATGCATTGAGGGTTGTTGAGTATGTGGAAATCACACGTGGTTTGGAAAGTCCCTGAGCTGAATTAAAATCATCAGGGAGACTACAGGGGATGTTATATGCATTTTCCATGCCCTGTGCACACCTCTAAGCAGCTGCTCGTGGGTATGGCTAGGAGCAGGGCACAGAGGGGCAGACCTTTGCCCCTCTGAAACTCATTAAAGATTAGAAGTCCATCTTTCTCCAATTTACATTAGAAGAATGCTTTTCCTTAAAGCATTTGCTTTGTTACTTTTAATGCAATTAAAGGAAGAGAGAAGAAATAACTCTTTGCAACTGGAGAATAAATAATAATATATTCTTGCTACAGCTCATCTCCACCACTAAGAAGCCCCTACCCCACAGCTGGTTGCTATCTGCTTTAGGGAATGCACAGCTGTGCAGACACAAATAGAGGGTGCTTTCTCCACCCTGGGTTATGGGAATAGCTCTGAGGCAGAGCTGGTTGGGAGAATTCTGCTGGAAGCTTGCTCTGCTGAAATATGCAGTTCCACTCCAATTGAGCTGTCTCACAGAATGGGGATGGGTCTGCCAGGGTTTTATTTGGAAAGAAAAATGAGAGGATAGGGAGGGGAGAACCTGGAACGTCAAAACAACCCATCGTGATAGCTCTGAAATGAAGGTTTTCAGTTTTAACCACTTTTTACTGTACGTTTTTGCATTGCAATGGAGAATGCTGAGATTTCCTACTGATACTGAATGCTTCTCTTTACAGTTTGTTCTTGTAGTAACACTTATTCTTTTTTTTTCTTTTAAAGCTATATCTGAAGGGATCCCTTCCATCCAATTTGCTCCTTTTGTCTTGCATTTCAAGGATGTGTTTGCAGATGGTGTTGGCCAGGAGTAGGATACCATGTAAGCAAAAGAAGTACAGTTGTATCCCTCAAGCAGAAAAGCAGGGAAGCAGCAGTGTAAAACCAAACAGTGCGTGAACAGAGGCACACACAGTCAAATGCTAGAGATATCCAGGCTAATGCTTGGATAAATCATCTCTGCTTATCAGTAACAGATGCCTGAGCTGAGGTTGGGGCCTCAGTGCATGATAGATAAAGGACAACTGCTATCGGGAGCAGCACTTCAGCTTCAGCCCTGGCAAACCTAAAATAGGGTAACTGTGGCTAGAGGCCTTTTTTAAAGCCTGGAGGGAGAAGCACAGTGTCCAGAGGTCTAGGAGGCCCAGCAGTAAATGGGAGCCATTTGGGAGGCTCTTCATTTGCTCACCAGATACGGCGCTGAAGACCATGTAATAAAATTTGCTTGGCCACCAAAGCCTCCTCAAGTTCTCAAATGTCTCGTGAGATGTGCCAGCCAGCCACTGCCTGAGCTTTGTGAGCTACTGGGTAGGGCGAGTTCCTTCCCAATTGGAAGCTTGGTCGTTGTATTTGGTGTCGTGGTTTTAGTGTCTTTATGTCTCTGGATGACAATGGAGAAAGACAGAGAGCTGCTGGAGAATGGGATCTCGCAGTTCAGGCTAATGGAAAGGATGGAGATCTTTAGGACTATTGTTCTGAATATTTTTGGCCAGCCTTAAATTCACTTGAAAAGACAACAGCCGCCTTCAGAGGGATGAGGGTGTGGAAAGTTGGCAGCTTTCACTCCCCTGCAAAAGGCATAATGAGAGCCAGTGACTGAAAGCTGATGCTAGGCAAGTGCACGTGTAGAATGGAGCAAACTGAAGTAGGTGAACAATTAAAGACAGGAGCAAATTACTCCTAAAATGGTGGATTTCAGAGCTAAATAAATCTCTTCTGTTTTTTTTTTTTTTCTTTCAGTTTAGCTAATTAACCAGAAAACACACTCACACACACAAAACAAACATTTGGCTCAGCCTGAAGCAAAATGAGGATTTTTTTTTACCCTTCCTGATGATTCAAGAGCTTGCCTAGAGTGTGGCCACAGTTCTTTCTTCCACCTGAGGACTCCTTCTCTTTTGGGACAGCGCTTGCATCCTCATAGGTAAAGATTTGCTCCATAGAGGCAAACAGCAGCTGGTGCCAGACTATGTGATGGGGACAGCAATAAGAGGACCAGGATGCAATATTTAGGACACTGGAGTGGGAAAAAAGAGGCAGCAGCTGTGAGGTCTGCCTATAAAAAGGCTGAGAGCTGCTGCAGTGGGTCTACAGGGGGGTTGGCCTCTGTCTTTCTCATTGATGCTGTTCTAAATATGTCCTGGAGCTGAGACTGCAGGCAGGTTGTCACCACCAGACTATAGTACTACTCTTCTTTACTCTCCATTTCCTTAGAAAGATGGAATTTAGCCACCCAAAAATGTGGACTTGTGAGCAGTTTTGGGTTGATCCCATCATCCAGCCAATGAATACTTTGTTCTCTGAGCTGCTGGAGCTCCTCATTTTCTCATTTCTTATTGAGAAATAGATGCCTCTTGAAAAAAGAAGATCTTGTCTGACTGGCATGCTTGGTGCACACGTTTTGGGAGCTGCTCACAAACAAATAGCTTCTCTGTCCTCAGAGGCCACTTTTATTCTCAGCAGAGGTTTGGAGACCACAACGCTGACAAACGTGTTTGCATGATGCTGTATCTAACAAAAGAACCCAGCCTGACCCAATTAGGTCTGAATTCTCCCACTTCCAAAACAGGCACAACCGTGCACTCGACCTGCTTAACTCGATTTCTCTAAACCTTTGGCATAGCCCTCAGCAAGAATAGGATGAAGCTCCCATCTGCCCTCAGAGACAGAGGCTGGGCTAAACACACCAGTGCTGAGCAGAGCTGTTCCATCCATGCCTCCCAAAACTCATCTCTTTACCCATCAAAACTGCAGCCTTGTGCTCATGTTTTTGGAAGAGTGGGAAGATAAACATCCTACACTTTAGGCTCCGCTGAGCCCATATATGATGTTGACATTAAAAGGTTACCTTATTGCTGATGATGTTCTAGCCTGGTCTAGTATTAGATATGGAGTTTGGTGGCCCTGCATGCAGCAGAGGGGTTGGAGCCTGATGATCCTTGAGGTCCCTTGCAACCCAAGCCATTCTATGATTCCACGATGCTATGATTCCATGTTCCTATAATCATCAGATGCATGTATATCCATAGTGAAAGGGTGAATTTTTACTTCCTACAAATACCTTACACTCATCTTGGGGATTTAGGGATTCAGGTTGCGTGAGGACTTGTGCAGGAGAATTCTGAATATATTCAAGGAAGAAAATTCCTCCATCTTTAGGTCCCTGTTCAATGCTTGACTACCCTCAGGATACAATGAAAGGATTCTGCTTTTCTTTCGGCAGTGAACAAGCTGCTCTCTAACCCTTTCTTGATATGTCCTGTCCTCCAAACCTGACCAGTTTGATTTTGCTGCAGTGTACCAATGGAAACATTGGAGAGCATCTCACAAAACACAGAGAAACTCACTGCCCTTGGCTGCATTCATATCTGTTGCTGTCTGGGACGTGATTATCCCGCCTGACCCCAAGAGCTGCCAACTTATTGCAACAGTGGCTTAACCAAAGCAGGTTCAGGAACCTTTTAATGGCTGAATGAAGAGGTAAATAAAGAAGTTCCTATGATGTGCAGGATACAGTCAAGGGCAAAACGAGCACTTTGTGTCTAGCAGATGGGACAAACGGGGGATCTAAGCCTGAACCTTAATGCCATGGAGGTACAAAAACCAGTGGATTCCCATGGAGGTTAGTGGAGATATGGAACAAAGACCAAAATAACAGGACTGGGTCTGAAACCAGACAAGATACAGCATATCACCAACACTGCTCTGAATAATGGCAAAGGGAAGATTGTTTCTTCTGGAAAAACTAAATTACATGGGGGCACTCAAACTTCCCCAGTTTTCTTCTTTCTAGCCAGACTTTGACATCCATCACCCAACTCTGTGATGCCTTTGGGAACTGGGTCTCCAGCACTGTTGGGCTCTGGATCTTTGTCACCCAGATCTGTGATGCCAGTGGGGTCTGAAACTCTGGCACCACTGGGCTTTGGATCTTTTACACCCAGCTCTGTGATGCCTTTGAGGTCTGGATCTCCATCACACGAATCTGAGGTTGGAAATAGCTGATCCTTAAGGCCCCTTCCAGCCCAACCATCCTTTGATTCTACAATTTTGCTTTTTTAGTTTTATTTTTTCCAGTTGAGGCAGTTTAGAAAACAAAAACAACTCACGCTGCACTGTGCCCAAGGCAGTTTAATCACAGGAATCACACCGTCCAGACACTAACAGATCATTTATCCTTTGCTCTTTCTGGGAATGCACAGGAAAAGGATCTCTGCTCCTTTAAGCTAGCAGAAAGCTTCTTTATATTCAGGTGGAGTCAAGCCTTCCTGGGCTATAAAGTTGCAGGGAGAGGCAGGGTAGCAGCTGTTTTGCTTAGATCTTAGCAAGTCTCCAGTCTCATCATGGTAAGAGCATGCCTTACGTTTGTATTAGCCTAAACTTAAAATACTGACTGTTTGTTTTCCAAGTGTGCCGAGCTGAACAGCTTGCTTGCTCTTTTCTCTCGCCTTTCTCTTGTGGATGTTAATTCCAAGCAGCTTTGTTTAATTGCCAATTACCTTCTGGTTTATTGATTCAGTGTTTGCTCCTTATAAGGGAAAAGTGAGGGATGTGCAGAGCAGCTCTTTCAGTGGCCTCTTGCTGCTTTTTTCTGCTCTGAGTTTGCAGCTCCTGGGATGGGGTCTGTAGAGTTGTGACTGCCTCTTTAATGCAAGATGGGTTTTACTCTTTTTTTTTGAGGTGGGGGGGGACCAGTATATCTTGAGACACAAATATATGATATGCTAAAATTGAAAGTTTGACACTGTTGGCCCCGTTCCCAAATTGAACACTTCATCTCTCACACTGCTGTAGGGAACTTGTACAACTTGCAGAGACCTTTAGGGTTTTTTCCTTAGGAGTGAGCTGCCATGTTGCCTTTGTCTTCTAGAAACCCTTCCGATTAGATATTAAATGAATGAAATCCCTCCTCCCCCTTTTATTTTCTTTTCTCTGTTTGAATCTTTGCTCTTAGGAGTTTGCAGCTGTAAAACTGAAGTGGACTGATATGGTTCCTTAAAAAAACAAACCTGTGACTCCAAACAGCACTGGCTGAAACTTTTAGTGAGGAATGACACAACTGTCACTTTGTGAATGCAAAAGGGCAACTTGTTGGAAAATCTGATGGTGTCCTTTTGCATGTTGCAAGTAGAAAACTTCAAAGTAGCACCCAGTGAGGCAGCTTTTGAACTTTTCCTTTTATCTGCTGACTTTTAGGACTCTGTCTTGGTTACAAAACAGTTAAAAATTTATGTGGGATTTCCAAAGGGAAAATCAGCTGGACAACAATAGGTTGCTTATAGCCAGAGTCTGTAAAATGCAATTTATCTGGATGCTAAAATTGGAAGTCTGGGATCTCAAAAAAAAAACAAAAACCTTCCAGCATATGGGAGTGGGGATTAAAAAAACCCAAACCTGCAGAATATGAGATGTCTTTTTTTTTCCCCCCCCTCTCTCCATTCCCTATGCTGAAAATGCCAGTGCCCCTTGAAGCAGGTGCTGGGACTGCAAGCTGGGAGAGGACAGAGAGCAGAGCAGCTGTCCCAGCGGGTCCTGGTGACCCATGCAAAGTGTGGTGAGGAGCTATTGCAACCATCTTGCTGGGAGGGATGGGCAAATGGCAGCCAGCATTTCCCAAATAGTGCAAATATCAACTGAGAGAGGAAGGGCTTAAAAACAGCCCCCACGCCCAGCCCAGACCTGGATTAGATTGTTCTCCCAGCTGTGGGCAAAGGGTTTGCTGTCTGTCTGCGAAGAGCGTTCATCCAGTTGGTGTCCAACCTTATGGCAGTTGACCTGGATGCACGGTGGCCATCAGTCTTGCTTGACTGCTGGGAAATCTCTTGGCACATCCATGGAGACAAAGAGGGGAGAAGTTGCCTTGCATCTGTCTCCTGATGACTCTTGCAGTGCTATGAGTAATGGGTCCCCAGGGCTGTCTAGCATTAGGGTAGTGCCTTTGAGGGCAGTCATGTCTGTGACTGTGCATACACAAGGTGTCCTCTCCATCAACACCAGGAAAAACTGTTGGCCATTCCTGGGTGGGCTCACCAGCTCCCTTCAATGGGAACCCATCAACACCAGGAACGATGGCACTGCTGGCCATTCCTGGGTGAGCTCACCGTCTCCCATCAATGGTAATCCCTGCGCTATGGGTGGCTACAAATGGGAGCTGAGATGTGAGCTGTTGTTGCTGCAGCAGCACTTTGATCTCAGGGTGGTGGAAACAGCAAAGATGCCAATTACTGAGGGGAGTGTTCAACCATCAAAAGTATCTCAAAGATGTCGATGCCTCCACTATCCTGGAGGTTGCTGGGATGCTCCTGGAGGATGACCTGGTTACATCAGGACTCTGAGCCTCTCCCCAGGTGCTGGCTTCCCTTTGTTTTTGCCTGGAGTGACTGCTGGTTTCCTCTGGCTTCGTTTCCTGGTGTGACTCCATGCTTGGCTTCTCCCTGCTCGTTGAAGAGCTCTTTAGCTCAAGGAGCCTGGAGCTGTTGTCCTTGGGTCCCCGTTGCCCTAGGACCCACTGCTCTGTAATGAAACCAGTTGAGCACTGAGCCAGCAGTGCTCAGCTTCTTCCTGCCTTGGCATGAAGCCCATCACCTCCTTCCTTCCTTCTCCCTTGGGCTGGGAGAGTCCTTCCTAGGGATGCTATGTGTCCAGCAGCCTACAGAACACAGTCTGATCCTTGCTCCAAGTTGTGGCAGTGGGCGGAAGCCACCTGTTTCCCTCATCATCTGCAGCAGCAAATGGCTCAAAAAAGAACCACAGGGGCTAATGCTAGGCCACAGGATGTCTTAAAAATCACCTTAACAAACCATTTCCCCTTGCAGAGGGAGTGCATTTCCATCCACATCGGGCAGGCTGGCGTGCAGATGGGCAATGCCTGTTGGGAGCTGTATTGCCTTGAGCATGGGATCCAGGCAGATGGGACCATTCCTGGCTCCAAGCTGGTGAAACCTGTGGAGCCGCAGTCTGAGCAAGTGGATTCTTCTTTTGAGACCTTCTTCTGTGAGACAGCGTCTGGGAAGCACGTGCCTCGGGCAGTGTTCATAGACTTGGAGCCCACTGTCATTGGTAATAATGGGTCGAGTGGGCATTGTGGCACCATAAAATGTGAATCTTGGGCAGGGATTGCATTTCCAAATGGACCGGGAAGTAACAAACCCATTACTCCTCATATGCTGACTTGTCTTCACCTGGAATAAGTTGCTCAGAGATCTGATGGGTGCCTTGTCATTCAAGATCAGGCTGGTGCAGGTTCTGAGCAACCTGATCTAGCTGTAGATGTCCCTGTTCATTGCAGGGGAGTTGCATTAGATGGCCTTTAATGGTCTCCCCCAACTCAAACAATTGTATGAATCTCTCTTTTTAAGAGACCTGCATCTTAATTCTCAGCAGATATAGAGAGGTGTGGGTTTGTCAATCTCGTAGCTGTGGGCTGAATTGCACTATCCTATGACTTATTTGGCACATCTGGTTTTAAGACTGCCTCTGCAGCTTCTTTGAGCAGATGGGTGTTCTAAATTTCATGCTTCTGTATATTTTGCTACAGCACCATTTCTGCTTCCCTTTCATCCCCATCTCTGTTAGTGATCTCAGAGGGTTTGATTCAATTTGGCATTTTGATTTAATTCAGAATACCTTCCTAGACAAATGCTTATTTCTCTAGAACCTGGTGGAAACAATCTGGTGGAAATTGCATCCACTTTAGATTGCACACCCAACCTGCCTCTGCCTTCTAGGCTTCTCCTGTAGGTGAATGTGTCTGCTCTTATCTTAACATTTAAGATGTGACTCATTATTTTATTTAATGGAAGGAATGTAGATTTTGTTTTGGTTCCACTTAATTTTAGGCACCCAATCAAGGCACTAAATTGGGAACCAAGTCACTGAGCCAACAGAATATGAAATGTATCCAGCATTTTGACTGAGTGGGTCTAAATAACCTCTGGGGGTGTCTCACAACCTCATTGACTGAATGGAGCCTGGAGAAATTACTCCTAATGCCTGTCTCCATTAGATGCCTGAAGCTGGGAGGGATGGATCTGGCACGAATGTATTTTGTTGTACCACACTGATGTCCAGAACCTGTAACTGTGCTGCTCTCCATGACTGCTTCTCCCTATAGATGAGATCCGAACTGGCACCTATCACGGACTCTTCCACCCAGAGCAGCTCATCAGTGGCAAGGAGGATGCTGCCAACAACTATGCCCGTGGCCACTACACCATTGGGAAGGAGATTATAGACACTGTCCTCAGCAGAATTCGCAAAATGGTAAGAGGAGAAGAGCCTTTCTCTTAAAACAGCACATCATGATCAATGATGTTTAGCTTTTGGAGTAATAGACTCAAAGGGCTTTTTTTCTTCTGAGCTCAAGAGTTGCTGATGGCTGGATTAGGTTACCATAGTGGTCTTTCCAAACTTAATGATTCTATGGTCTTGTGAGTGAGATTCAATAAAGTGAGGGGCCATCTGACCATGTATACCTACAATTAACACTGCATGTTATACGTGTATTGGGGACTGGAATGAGAAAACATTAGGTGTAAGAGAGAAAAGAGAAGGACTTCTGACCAGAGGGATTGTAAGATTGCAGAGATTAATTCCAAATGGACAATTGGTAGCCAGGCTGGGAAGACCTAACTCCATGTTTGATAAATGTGAAGCAAGTTTCTAACACTGCACTTGGATGCTAAAATGTTTTTAAGATCTCTTCCAGGGGTCCAGGACACACAGGCTATTTCCTTTTTCCTCTCAGATGCTTAGATGTACATCGAGCATTGATGTACAATTGAGTAACTTGGTCAGTTACCATTTGATAATGTGGATATTCTGCATCTACTTAAAGATGTAGAGCAGGTTGTAGCAGAATGAAAAAAATGAGTGAATTCACTCTAGGGATTGAAAGTGCTCTAGATGGAACTTGGTTTTCATAGAATCATTAAAGTTGGAAAAGATTACTAAGATCATCTAGTCCAATCATTGAGCCATCACAACCATGCGCGACAAACCACGTCCCTCAGTGTGATATACACCCTCTTCCTGAAAACCAACAGGTGTGGTGACTCCACCACTTCCCTGGACAACCTGCTCTCCTTCCTGACCAGTCTTACTGATAAGAATTTTTTCCTAATGTCTAACAAGAACCTCCCTCGGCAAAATTTAAGGCCACTGCCTACATTTACTGTTGTTTAGCTAATTATCTTCTGGTGAGAAGATGCTCCAGGTAGAATTTATTGCTGTGTTATTTGAAATAATCCTTAAGAGAGAGGTAAATATGCATTCTTCCACTGTAGGCTGACCAGTGCAGTGGCCTCCAGGGGTTCCTGGTCTTCCACAGCTTTGGGGGAGGCACAGG
>NW_024962265.1:564771-598302 GCF_019238085.1 Lagopus leucura
CCAACCACCAACCCATCCCCACTATACCCACTAAACCATGACCCTCAATGCCACATCTCCATGTTTCTTGAACACATCCAAGGATGGTGACTCCACCACCTCCCTGGGCAGCCTGGTCCAATGTCTGACCACTCTCTTGGAAAAGGAATTTTTCCCAGTATCTGACCTGAGATGTGTTAAAACAGCACCAGATGACTGCCTTTGTCCTCTCTTCATCACTGAGGTTGGTGTCACTGAGTACATGGTATTGGCGTAGGGTCTACCAGCATGACTCACTGCTCTCATAATTACAGTGATGTGAAAGCAAAAAGATGTTGGGTTTGGTAGATAGAAGTTGAGCATGACATGGGCTCTTGGAAGAAAATGAATATCTGGGAGAGCAGAAATACAGAGTGAATTTGGATGCTAGGACTCAGACAACCACATCTTTGCAGAACACCAATGTATTGCTCATCAGCTCACCTCTGATAACTGCTATCAGCCTCAATGTACCCTATAACTTTGCTGCAAATGTTATAACACAACTTAGAGGGTAAACATGGACTTTTAAAGCAGCTGTACCTCCTGATTATGGAAGAAGCCTCTCTCTTTCTTACTGTCCCTCAGTAACTCATCTCTTCAGTTTTTTAATAGACAAATGTCTCACAGATCTTGAAAAAGAGCTGTGTCACCCTTCAACATTTCCTCTGGGACAGTCACTTTGTCTCAATCGACCCACAAAGTTTGTTATATTCCAATCTCATCTTGTTGAAATTGTCATTTCTTCCCCCCATCAAAATGTGTAATTAACCTCCAAGAAAATTTATCGAGGGTTCTAGGGGATTCCCTGACATATATGAAGGACACAGTTGGCCAATAGCATCCTGCCCAGACCCCATGTCCAAGCAGTGCTCTTCTCTGTGGATGTGCTTGGGGGCTGTTCCAGGGCTCAGAGCAGTGGGTGTGAGATGAGCATCCCAGCCTCCTCCAGTCTATCACTGATCTCCACAATGGTCCTAGTATGACCTACTGCTGCTGGGGAATACCTACAAGTCTGTTGTCCTCTTGTGGTTGTCCTTCCATTCTTTCCTCCAGGGATTCGAGAAGCTCTATGGACAGGTTTCCTTCCAGATCATCTTCCGGATGCGGTGAGGGCACAGAGAAGCTCTGCAGAAGGTGATGGAATAAATATAGCATAATCTTAATGATTACCAGAGTGAAACATGGAAAGCAAAGTTTCAGGTACTGAAAGTGATTCATGCAGAAATCCTTATCCTTTCACTAAATTAATTTTTTTCACTGCAGTAAAATAGAGGAAGAATCCACAATATTGCAAAGGGTTTGTCTAATCAAGTTCTTCAGAATGTAATCCCTTTGCATCTATTTAATCAGCACAAGTAGGAATGTAATTAAAAGTCACTGAACAGGCATTTACATACATTGCTGAGAGACATATTTGTCCCTTTTGAGTCTCCCTCCCTCCTTCTCTCCTCAGACTCCAATGATTCGGGAGTGTTCCCCAGGGGCTGGTGCTCAGAGTCAGAACCATCAACAGATGGACCCTGTGGAGAACAAAGTGACTGCTTTTCTACGTCAAGACCTAATCCACAACACACTGCTTTACTCACATTGCCATTCATTAGAGGCCCAGGACAAACCTGGAGAATCAAGCTGCCAAGGTCTCTCTTGCACCTTATTTGGGAAATGCCAATGATGTTGTGCTGTGGCATCCAACAAAGATCCCCAGTGGGTCAGGGGGCTGCTCAGGGGCTTTGAGGTGAATGTTTTGTCTCTTCTCACCTTAAACCCCAAACCAGGTCCTTAGAAAGAAGCGTTCAGCTCCTTCCCACCCTGTCCTGGACAAACAGCCCAAGCCATCTAATTATACCCCATACCCCCATTCATAGTGGCAGAGATAGTGACAACATTTATGAAAAACCCTGATCATTAAAATGAACAAAACTTCCTTATTGTCATAGCTTTGGTGTCTTTGCTTCCCAAATCTGGCTCCAGGCTTGCTGGTATTTGTCCATTTTTGGTTTCTTGGTACCTCTGATGCAAATAAACCTATTGGTGAGCACTTCATTCCCCCTCAAGGCCCTAAAATGTTGTCATCCTGGTTGCTGTGATCTGAAAAAGCAAGATCACAGTAAGATCCTGGAGAAGAGTGAAGATGAGCCTGCCTTACCCTAAGTGCCTGAGCAACAGGTCATCATTGAACCAACCACAGAGAAAGACAAATTCACCATGAGCTGGCTCCAAAAACTCCCACATCTCTTATGCTCCAGTTACAAACAACATTTCCACCCATGACTAACAAGGGTTTATGGTGAGTCACTGCTTGACTGTCATAAGAGAAGATTAGAAAAGCCTCACCACAGCTGCCAGTGATGTTTTCCAGACTATCTTTTATAAGACTGTCTACTATGGGCAAATTAAGACCCAGGACTTGTCCTGCAGCTATGAGAGGTAGCCTGGATACAGCTCTCTATATTTATTCCTGGATGTGTACTGCAACATACAGGAACTTGGGTCCAGGATGGAGATGAGCCATAACATCACTAGTAAATTCCTAATTTCCATAACAGCAAATTATCTGTTACTTGCAATTGCCAAGGCTGTAGGCAATTAGATTATCTCTAGAAATTAGCATGGTTACTTGAGCAAATGAGAGCTATGGAGTCATGGCAGGGACAAGAAGGAGCTGTATTTGAGTAGAGGGGAAAGGAGGATGAGGGATGAGCAGAATGCATCACTGGAGCATGGACTGGAAGCTCTGGCATGCATCAGAGGTGTGGGCTCTTGATGTTATTCCTGCAGAAAACTGAATGGACAAGAGCACAGATCTATGACTATACCTCATGAACTCTGTTGCTTGTTCCCACCTTAGGGAGTCCTTCAGACACCAGCACCCTAAATGGAGTGTCCACTGCCAGACTCTGTGCTTCTTCTGTCACCCCAGTGCTGGTCAGGACATCATGGGAATTATCAACTGTCAATGAACCCTGTAACATCAAAAAAAAAACCAACATGGTTTTGTGTGACCATGACAAACATGATCTTCTAGGAACCACAAATGAAAAAATACAGATTCTGATGACTTGTTTCTGCCCATCACCCTGGCACTCCAGCAGTCTCTGTCCCACATGCTGGTCTTCCTCTACCAAGATGGAGAGAGTAATAAGCAGTCCCTGCTCACCATTTCATAGAATCACAGAATCATAGCATCAGTCCCAGCACAGAGTACTGAGGGACAACACCTGTCATTGATCTTCATCTGGACGTTGAGCCACTGACCTCTACTCTCTTTCCAGTTTAGACAGAAGAATCCTATGGGGGACTGTGTCAAATGCTTTACTGAAGTCCAGATAGATGATATCAGTGGCTCTTCCCTTGTCCATTGCTGCAGCTACGCCATCGTAGGCCACTAGGTTGGTCAGGAAGGCCCTATTCTTGGTGAAGCCATACTAGTTGTCCTGTATCACCCCTCTGTCTTATGTATGCCTTAGCATAGCTTCCAGGAGGATCTACTCCATGATCTTCCCCAGCACAGGGATGGCGCTGACAGGTTGCGGTTTCCTGAGTTGTCCATTCTACCTTTCTTAAAAATGGGTGCACAGTGACTTTTTTTCCAGTCACCATGGACTTCACCATGATTTTTCAAATATCATCAAGAGTGGCTTGGTGACTACATCAGCCAATTCCCTCAAGACTCTAGGATGCATCTCAGTGGGATCCCAAGTCTTCCTACCCAGGCTATTCCGTGTCCTTTACTTTTGAAGCCAACCTTGTGATCATTTCTCATGTTTTCAGCTGCTTTGCTCTCCAAATCCCAATTCCAATCCAACAAACCTTCCTGGTGTGAGCCTTTAGCCTCTTTCAGAATAACATGCCTGCAAGTCACTATAAACTGGATGACTGAGGTGACCTTGAAGCCTTCATTGTCTCATTTCCTTCTAGGTCTGTCCATGCCCTGAAGATGACAAATACTTACATCATGTTTGGGTGTGTATGGAAATGCCTGCTTTCTCCTGGAGGTCTTAGAGCTGCCCAAGTGCTGCATCAGCCAATCCAGCCCCTCCTGTAGGATCGCGTTGGAGAGGTGCTTCAACAATGCCAGCTGCAACCAACAGAGGCCATAGTTTATTGTCACTCTCCCATCACCAAGAAATAACAGTGCTATAGCCAACCTGGAATGATGACTGATGTGTTTCCAAGAGGGTAACAGAGCATTTGGCCCTGAGTGCCAGCAGTTGATCTAAATGTAAGTGCTTATGGCTTGGGCATCTAGGAATTGATTGATGGAAGTTATGCAATGGCTCTCTCCATTCTAAATAAATCCCCCTACACTTGATTAGATAAGTCAGATCCTCATCTCCCTTACTTACTTCTCCAGGGCTTACAATAAGGAGCTGAGGGCGATGAGCTCATCTATAAAGGTGTAGTTAATGAGACACTAAAAGCTGGGGCTCATCACAATTACTGAGCTTGTTGACTGCCATGAGACTGGAATGACACCATGGCTGTATTACACACTAAAAAGTGTGTACACTGTGATTTGGGTTATCAGCAAAGGAGAAACCCCAACTTCATGCTAAAGATAGACAATATGACCAACATGTACAACAGAGCCCTGTGGCTCTCTTCTTCTTGGCTCTGCAGATGCAGAACTGAAGTGCACTTCATACAAGCTAAGCCAAGAGGTAGCACCAAGCTCTAAGTGGGTATTTTCTAAGATCTCAATTTCACATGGGCCTCAAAGCCCCCGTTTATCCCAGGAGCGAAGCTGTCCAAGAAGAAGTTACATACACATGGAAAGTTGTAAAGTGAAATCTAATAACCCTGACTTCTTGTGAGTGCCAGTGATGGACTGGGAGGTGCACACGTCATCTCCAGAAGGCCACAGGGGATAGGTAGAAAAGTTATTAGAGTCATCTTATCAGAACGAAAGTCAGAGCATTACCTACCTTGATACCATTTTCTTCAAAAAGTCTCTCCAGATCCTGAAAGAAGAAAAAAGTGTAAGAATACAACCAAAGCTCTGACTCAAAGAGCAGCAGAAACGTCCCCCTCTGAGCAGGAGCCTGACTTCAGTGCTCTGGGAAGCATTGGGTGTAAGAAAATGGCATTTCTCAAAAGACTGAACACAGTGATATCTTTCCACTCCAACCTAGGGAGCTAGTCTTGCAGGTGGTGATGGCTAAGCCTGGTGCATTCATAAGGTCTCCTCTGATATCCTGAACACAGGCAGAGGGAAGGTGTTTCCAACATTAATATCTTCTGTAGTTTTTATTTTCCTTACCTTCATTTCCACTCCTTTTCCTGGTGGACCAGGCTCTCCCTTCAAATGAACAAGAACAATTCATTACTTATGACTGGCATCAAGAATGAACAGAGGTCACAGAAATCTGGCCCTTGCTTTGCTGCTATCCTGCTCCATTACCCCAAACAAATCCCTTTTGTTGATTCACAGGAGGATTTAAAACCCACCCTGATAAATTGGCTCCTTCCTCTCCCACCAGACACAGCTAGTGGTTGTGTTTTATAGTGCAGGGATGGACCAGGGCATTGCCAAAAAAAAATTCTTGGAATGGAGCTCTGCACCATCTCCTTGGCTGGGGGAATGTGTTTTGTACTGAATTAGCAATGTTTCCCACCAGAGTTATGCAATTCTTTATTGAAAGGAGGGACAGATACCTGAAAACTGGTCCTCAGCCATTCATAATATGTAAACAGTGAAATCTGGATGGTCCTTCACTGCCACGAATGCTGCCACTGCAATAGCAATTGTGTGGAGATGGCAGCAAGGCAGAGGATGGGCAAGTTGCTCCCAAGGTTGGTGGTCCCCTTTAGAGGTGGCTGCGGTCCTGCTGGTCCTTCACACTACCACATTTGATCTGGGTCAAATGTCTCTGATAGGTTTAAGTGTGGACTTCCATATGCAAGTCCCAAGGACAGGTTGTCTATGGGGCTGTCTGTGTCTCCTTGCCATCATCCATCGTGATGTGGATCTTCAGGTGAGTGATCCTGGGCTGCTGACATGGATGAAATGCCAGATAAGCTGTAGCAGCTTTGGATCTCCTCTGGTAGGGGAAGGAGCTCTGATGAGAAAGGGAGCTGAGCTGCCTCTCTGATGGGCTTCATTTCACTGAAATCTGGTTTCTGCATTGACAGATTCCGGTGGAATGAAGGGCATCAGGAAGGCCCTAGAAGTATATCTCATCCGGCTTCTGAACATCTTCCTGCCTAAATATTGTATATTTACCAAATGGAGTTGTAGAACTACAGCATCACTGTGACCACAAGTTTACAAGCCCAACTCATGACTTTGAAAAACCCAACATTCTGGGGAATAAGAGATCTGAGATAGGTGTTCTTCCCTTCTGGCCAACGCAACCCAACAGCACCAATGCAAAGATCCTTCCATACATCTGAGAACATACCTTTGGGCCCGGAGGACCTCTTTCACCCTTCAAACCATCCTTCCCTCGATCTCCCTGTAAGCCAGCAGGAACATATTAGTTCTTTATCCCCTCTAAAATTCACAGTGATCATTGCACATTACGGTGTTTCCCATGTACTGGCCTCAGACTAACAGCATCCAAGTCTTCGTCCACATGGACCAACCAGCCTTTTCTTCCAACTATCTCATTGACTCACATAAGGAAAAAATCAGGAGTATCTCTGTTCTTTACTCGAAATACACTATTTAGGTCCTTGAGAGGAGTTCCCATGCCTGAGACCTTTTCTATTGATTCTTTTCCCTGATAACGACTTTGGTTAATAATGCCATTACTGCCCTTCACTGATGCTTCCATCTGTGCTGGATCCATTCTATTGGATAGAATAGGACCCACTCAAGCACTAGATAAAATCTCCTCTTACCCACTCAGAAGCAGAGCTATTGCTATAGCAAGGGAGCTTCTGTAATAGCAATATACTTGTTGTGCTAGAAAAAATGCCGGAGCCATTCTGGCATCCAAATCGTCTTATTCCCTTTAAGCCAAACAGGCTGACAGCGAACTTCGGAACCTGAATGTATTCTCCTAATTACTGAGTTAACTCGTTTGCCCTGCAAAAACACAAGGGTCTTGGAAGGAGAATTGATGTTCACCTTTTATTGGAATCCTCAAAAGCGATACATTAATTTTGAAGTAGCTTTGCTGTTGAAGGTGGGAACAGCAAGAATTTGCTTGAGAGTTTCAGGATGTGTTTGCAGACTTTGTCTTATAAAAGTAATGAAGCTACGCAACATCTGAGAAATGCAAAATAGTTACACATTCAGCTTCAAGACAAATATTTTTAAGCAAAATACCTTTTCCCCTTTCAGGACGATGGTATTCTCCAGAGAAGACATCTGCAATAGATGGAAGAAACCTGGTGAAGGAAGATGTTTCATCTCCACATGCTTCTTATCCCAGATAAACCATAGGCACAAAGCCAGCAGCTCAACCAGCGATGTGAACATGCTGTGTTTGGACTCAAAACAAAAGGGAGCCAGTGTATCCTCCTCCTGCTCATGTATCAGAGATTCAGGGTGGTTGTGATGTTGGTATCTGTGTCTATGTTTCCAAAGTTCAAGTTCACAGCCAGGTTTTATTCTCTTCTGTGTCGTGAGCTTCTTGCATGACCAATGATAAATGATGTGGAGTGACATTCATTTGACCACATGCAGAGGAACTAGCTGTACTGCTTTATCTCTTCTGATAAGGCTAAGAGGTAAATTGCTCTACAGCATATACTGTATGTTCTGGCAGTGTGTTGTGTTCCCTGTGGTACCCAGGATTCATGATAAATCTCAAAAATGAATCAAAGCATCCTTAAAGTTGGAAAGACCAATAAGATCATCTAGTCTAATCATCAACATATCCCTTTCCTGATGCATAAATGCAAAATGCATAAGTCAGCAGAAGAAGGCAATACTCACAATACTTCCAGGAGTCCCAGGCAGCCCAGGCATACCCTGCGAAGATACAATACCCCCATAAAAAGAGTGAGTGGTACAATTCAGCATTTTAGCCACCAAACAGACATTCTATCATGCAAGTTTATAAATGAGAATGTGCAAACCTACAGATTCACCCTTGTCTCCCTTCTCTCCAGTAATTCCCTAGGAAGGGAAGAGAGAGGCAGGATGAGAACAAGCTGTGGTAGGGGAGGGGAGTCTCAGCATCTTCTAGCTAGCACAGCCTTCAATAGACTAACAAGCCCTTCCTTGAGCAGATAAGCTAATAAAATCTGGAATTCACCCTCACTCCTGCAGAGGAACTCTAATATTTAATAAGGGGTGTGACCATAGCCTCTTCCTCAGCAGGTAGGCTCATTAGGGACTTTCTCTCTCCCATTCAGTTGCTCATTTTAACAGAGTTTAGAAACATCACATCCTTAAGATCTCTGTCCCTTTGTTAACCAGTGTTTTCCTAAGCTGTTAGAGGGAGATCAGACAGAACATAGGTGCAACTGCCCTTTTAGGATTTGCCTTACATCCTTTCCAGGTTCTCCTGGGTCGCCTTTTATCCCCTGCTCTCCAGGTCGTCCTGGGAGTCCAAGTGGACCCTAATGAGAAAAGGTTCAGAGAAACAATCAGAAAGAGAACACATCCAGCAGTTCCAAAAGGGGAAGCAAACAAGAAAAATGCTCACCGAGGCAGAAAATTATGATAACAATAATTATTACCCTCATTCCTCTCTCTCCTGGTTCTCCTGGGGCACCAGCTTCTCCCTAAAAAAGAGAAGTAGAAGCTTTAAAAAGCCTTCTTTTTTCGAGCCTGAACCTTCACTGGTGGTACTAATTTTACTGCACTTTCACATAGAGAAAATATTTTAGAGGGTGAGAACCAAGCCCGGCTACTATTCCAATGGCTCCAAAGCAGCTAGGGTCCCCTCTTTGGAATTAATGCTTTTAAAGTTGGTACCAAGACAGCCCTATGGGGATCTGAATTATAATTAACCAGGGTTGATGTTTTGGATCTACCCTAGTGTTGGAGTAAATGGAGTTGAAGGTATATGGTAACATCAGACTACTCATATCTATGGAGGAAATGGGGAAATTTCCACCAGACCCCACTGTGAGTTGTTGTAATCTGCTTTCTGCTGCTGAGCATAAAGAACTATCTCCCAAATAAAACATGACTTGATTCTTTTTGGCCTTTCTTTTTCATCCTTTAGCTTTAGAAGATGAAAAATCAAACCTGAAACAAAATAAAGTCATAGGAAATATAATGAGTATTCTTCTCATAGTCTCATGTAATTCAAGGGCAAGGCAACAGAAAATAAAATAAGTAGAAGTTGGCTTCAAAGTAAATCAAAGGGACAGGTTTTGCAGATGCTGCTCAACTAATTCATGCTTAATTAACTGGAGAAGAGATTCTGGGCTACAAGGAACTTCACCCTAAGTACTACCATTCTCCTACACTGCTGTACCCACTGCAGTCATGAGTGAGGCTGTTGTCTTTGGCACCTACACAACCCCAGAAGAGTTGGAAATCCCCCTGATTACCTTCATCCCAGAGATGCCTTTCTTCCCTGGTTCTCCCTAAAACACAATGCAAAAATGCTAGGTTACATTTAGCCTTGTAACCATTTTATTTTCACTATAATTTCCTCAAGCCTTCTCTTGGTGGTCCTATTCCACTTGATGCTCAGGCATCAACTCAGCCCTTTGGACTAAAGGAAAGTCTTCAGTGACTAATGGTAGGAGAGGTTTACCTGAACCCACCATGAAGCTCTTGGGGAATGCCACCTTGATTGACTGAAAGAGGGATCTATTGTACCATAAAAACAAAATAGTCAGGGCTGTTGTGACACCATGGTCGTTCTTGTACTTAACACAGATTCAACGACAAAAAAAGCTCACCATGTTGAACAGCAAATCAACTATGGTGCCGTGTGCTCCTTTCACTTGGACCAAAGGTAATGAGAATTCACCCCAAAACAGAGCCTGAAAAATACCCTGAAAAGGATCCATCTTCTCATTTGCTGTGAAAAGACAGCAAATAAGAAGGTGTATCCCTCGATGAACAACCCACTATGCCTAATTTGAGGCAGCCTGCCTAGACTCATGTTGCTGGTCACTATTGGGCTGAGACTTGTCTCTTCCCCTCCCCAGCCAGACTTATGTAAGATGTATGTTTCTGACTGGTCCCATGTTGTCTCTTGCTCCTAATTCTGCAAGGGCATAACCTAGGGTTGTTGATTTGGCCCAGTCTGTATCAGCATAACCATCCACCTGTAGCTTCTACTTACATCTTTACCTCTTAGGCCGGTCTCCCCTGGTTTCCCAGGTAATCCTGGTTCCCCTTTCTCTCCCTTTGGACCTATTTCTCCCTAAAGAAAGCAAGGCAGTTGTTACGTTCCTGTTGTGTATTTCATAGTGCTATCATTTTAGACATCATGGGACAGGCTCACGGCACAATGGCCATGCAATTGCTTCCACACTGCTGGCTGAAGTTTGGGCTCAGAGTATCTACCCTGCACTGGGAAAGGCTGTGTTCTGCTTTTTTGCTTAGCAGGCCTCGGATGGAAACATCCATCTTAAAATTGGCCCATTCAGATCCCACAAGCAGCCATTGCTCATAAATCCTACAAGACAGTGTTTGTAGAATTTATGCCCTTTGCCATGTCATCTTGTCATTATTTACCTGTGTAAGGCTCTGTGCGTCACATGGAGACTCCAGCAAAGCAGGATCTGTTCAAACTTTTCAGCTTTTGAATGCCCCTCACATCTTGACTCTACTCCCACAGCAAAGATAAAACTTCACTGACTCAAGTTATGTTGAGTGACACAGATATCAGTCATGAAACAGTGCTGCAATCACTGCATCATATACTCACCTTGTAACCTGGTCTGCCAGACAAGCCTACGTTTCCCTGCATAAATAGACACTATTAGTCACATGGTCAGAGTAACCAAGTAGGAAAATTTCAGATAAGGGTCCTTTGCCATATCTAAAGGGTCAGCATCAGACTTAATGCTGCAAAGCCGCTCCTTGATTGCAGGTACTAGCAGATGGAAAAGATTAGTATGATGCAGAGAAGGAGAAACCATATGGTGTCCCAGGAGAGGAAAGGCTACTGCAAGCACACACTGTCTAGATGCATCTGTCTTCACCACTTCTAAAACCATTGACTTTGATAGAGGGTGGGGATCTCAAAGATTCTGAATTTTACAAGTCATTGCTGGAGTAAATCAAAATGGACTATTAATATTCTCATAGGAGGAAACACTAACTCAACCCTCACTAGATATTAGTGAACACAAGTGGGAACCACCAGATTCTTGCACCTTTGACACATAAGTCAGGAAGATAAAGGTCAAGTTTCCTTTCATAGAATCACAGTATAATTAAGGTTGGAAAAGATCACTAGGAACCTCTAGTCCAACAGTCACCAAGCCCATCACCATCATGCTCACTAAACCATGTCAGAACACAAAGCCATTGGAAATTGGGCTTCTTTGGTTTTGTTCCCCACAGAGTTCCCAGATGATCTTCGACTTTCCATGCTTTCTTCTAGAGTCAGGAGTGTTCTGCACTGCCTTCCACAGTTGGGTGCAGACTGCTCCGTAACACATGATCAGCATGGGAGCACCAAAGATAGAGTGACAGTTCAGCTTCAGTGTGGTATTAATTTGATGATGACTGGCCTTCTGAGTGACAGCCATTGAGCTCATATGCATGGAGGTGATTGAGAAATTGTTTCTGATTTGTCTCCTTAGCTGCTCCCTATTCACACTCAGTGTGTTGCCCCACTTACCCTGTCCCCTGTGTCTCCCTTCAGCCCTGGTTGACCAGGAATGCCAAAACCTGGACTTCCCTGAAAAATCAATGACAGTGACATAGTGTAAATCCTCTGCCAATCTCACCTTCCAGTTCTCTGTATAGCTATCACATCCTTCTCCCCTCCCAAACACACTGCTTGCCACCTCTAGGAGATGCTATTGTGGAGAGACAACTTTCACTGAAACATGGCTTGGGAAACCCAGTGTCTCAATGTCCCCATCTGAAATTTGCACACCTTGGCTACTATTCTTCAATTGCCTTTCATTTGTTGTGGAGACACTGTCCCACTCCACTCTTCATTCATGGTAGCATGCCCTGTGCCATATTAATTGTTAGCTATCTCTAACCCATTATCACTTTGCAGTCCCAAAAGGGCCAGCCTGTTCCTCCTCCTTGCTACAACTGTTGGGAATTATTTGCTAATGTTGTGCTTGGTTCTAAACAAGATGCAAAGGGAGATGATGCAGTGTCTTGCAAGAGCAGCTTCCAAACTCAAGACATGAGTCATAGAATCATTAAAGTTGGAAATGACCACATCTAGTTCAACCATCAATCTAAAAACCAAACCACGTCCCTAAGTGCCACACCTACCCCTCTCTTAAAAATGTTCAGAGAACAAGAGCAAGTATGTTACCTTCTCTCCTTTGTCTCCTTGTATTCCTTTGTCTCCTTGTGGTCCTGGGGCCCCTGTTGGTCCAATATCTCCCTATGTATGAAAACAACCCAAAAGCTAGTAACATCATGCAGGAAGACCAAGCCATTTTCAAGTGGTTTGCTAAAGCTACATTCTGCACTTTCAATCCACTCTGAAAATCCATTCTGTTGGCAAATCTATCCAATCCATCCATCCATACCATTCATCCTTCCATCCATCCATCCACCCCATTCCTCTTTGGGTTGAAGTTTTCCCTTTAGTACTTGGGGCTTCTACACAACTACGAAGTGCTATGTGGATTTAAAGTAGTATCAAGCAAGACAAAATTCAGGCCCAAGGTCATTACCTAGCATCATTGAGACTAAAAGAAGAGAAATATTTTGATAACCACTATTAAGCAGTCTGGAGAATAAAATCAATGAATGGAGGTGACTCCAACATTCAAGTTCAGACAGAAGGGCAGAACTCGTTATCTCTAAAGGGCAAGGGAAGTATGAAGATAATTTCATAAATGCCAGGAGTCAAAAAGCCAAGAGGAGTTTCTCCTGCAGTAAATACTCCTTGCAAAGATAAGAGAGATCTTTTATTTCTCTGTAAATTGACATTATAAAATATAATGAATTATAAAGAATAAAAAAAAATACGTGTTTTAAATACTCCAGGCCCTGTACAACCACAAAAACTTTGCAGAAGTGAACAATTTGTGCTGCACTATAGAGCAGATGCACAATATGGCCAACAGTCAGGGAGCAGCTCTATCTCAGGAATCACTTTCATTTGGGAAATTCAGATTCCTCCAGTCATGGAGAGGCCAATCACTGGCTCAGAGCCTCAGGTACTTGGGAACTCTCTGCCATTGGACATGCTTTCTAAATGGTTGAAGGAATCTGACCTGGTATTGAAGTTGGCCATGTTTTAAGGAGGAGGTAAGACTAGAGACCCCTAGAAGTTCCCTCCTGCCTCATCTATTCTATGGTTTAATGTCAATGCCTTCCTTGTCTGGATAGTAACTTCTGTGTGTAGGCTGGATCTGTGCTTCTGTGAACTCTATGTCCTAAAACTAGCACATGGAAATACCAAATTTCCCCCATGGACTAGAGACAGAAGGAGAATGACAGGCACAAAATGTTAATAAAAGCAAAAGAATTATCAGCAGGGCAAGATTACCACTATTTTTCCCACCTCTCCTCTCCCATCTATCACAAGGGATATATGATTCACACAGTGAAACACAGTCCAGCCCTCCCTTTTTCAGGCAAAGTTTTATCTAAATTTCAAGCAGCACTAATTAGTGGACTTACCCTGACACCTTTCTTGCCTGGTGGCCCCAAAACCTGAGGATAAAATAAATCACAGAAGTACCCTCTTATTTAGGCAATAGTCTCCCTTTCGAAGAAGAGGCTCTTATGGCCTCTTCCTAAACAAGATAATGTCAGCCTTGCTATGGGATAAGAAATGCATCACCTACGGTGGATCATAAAATGCCCAACAGGGATACAAGCTAAATCCCAAACTCAGTGAAGGTTGTGACAGAATCCCACCATCTTCAGTAGGTTTTGGATCTGGGGATGAGACTGAAGGATCATTCTTATAAAAAGGGTAGTTGGCAAATAGCTGCTTTAACCTGTGCTAATATACACCAAGGACTGACCTTTGGACAGCAATGAATCTTCATGTCTGTACTATGACCCTGATTTAGGGACTATAAACCTGCCTTTCTACCTTTTGTCTCTAAATCAATTCTGCCAATGCTACTCTGAAATAAACCAGCAGTGCATGCCCCTGATCATAAAATATCATGCAGGATGCACCAGTCTGTCTTGGTGATAGGTCTCGGCAGAAGACATGGTTGAAGGGTCAGGGGTGAGGTCTTATAGTTTTCTCTGAAGTTTAGTGGGACACATCTGCCTCGGTCCTTGGTCTACTGGCACAACTGTTGGTGGTGTTCAATGGCTATAGCACAAGAAAGGCTGTAATCCACTCATAGTTACACCCAGAGCTGGAGCGCCTGGAAATCCTATGTTCCCTTGCAAAGCAAGATGACATAAAGTGAACAATCTGGGGCAGTGCTCATTGTTCTCCTCCATACACTCCTGAAATCAGCTCAAAACTCAGTTTTGCAAAACCAAAAGAGCAAAAGAGCAGAAGAGCAAAACAGAGTGGAGATTCTGAGCTTCCAGGGATGCTCACTTGACTCCCTGTTGGCTTCTTCTCTGTGTAGCCCCACCATAAACACACCTGACCATGTCTACAAGCTGCAGAAATTCAAGACACCTTCAGCTGAGCTAGTCAAACCTATTCTCTTGCTATTTGACTTACTTGGACTCCCTTCTGCCCTGGAGGTCCTGGAAGTCCCTATAAGACATCAAAAGAGAATTTCCACCAGACTGAAAGCAGGTTCAGTATTTTCAATATGTGGGGTATAGTGTAAGTTATAAGTCCTTGGGTATGGGTAACATCACCAGTGACCACCCTAATAAGGTTTGCTTTTCCTCAGGAGGAGTCCATGGAGCATCTGGCCACAGGCTCACGTTTGTGTGGACCAGGACTGTGCAATTCAAAGACATCATTGCTATCATGAAGAGCAATGCATGAACAGCAAGCTGGCTGTTACCACTTGCAATGACCTTACATTTTATGTAACAATCCTCCTCCATTTTATGATATATACAAACACAAACAAACAAACAAACAAACAAACAAAACCCAAAAAAACAAACCAACAAAAAACGAAAACACAGCAAAACAAAGAAAAATATTTTGTTGAATGAAACATTTTCCTTGGAGATTATTTTTTCCTTCTCTTTTCACATCTCCTGAAAGTATGGCAAGAATTTATTTTGGGTTCAAGGTGAATATTTTTGACCTTATTTAACCTAAAGTGGATATTCTTGACCTCATCTGACCTGAAATAAGTTAATCAGCTCAGATTTAATTGGTCATCATCTCAATGCCTGAGCTACTTGTAGAAGGGGACATGCAGAAAGCCATACAACCTGATCGTAAGAGTTTGCACCTCCAAGAGCTATAAGAACCTGGAAGAGTAATGAGGTGGCTTATGTACCACCTGAACCCATGCCTGGCACCCCTTGTGCTAGGGAAATTCAGGTCTCCTGAGCAAGGCCCGTGGAAATTTGGTGCGCTGGGTTGCAGTCTTGTTCTGGTATCAAACATCTATCCAAGGACATCTTTCTGCCCCCTTGAGTTCATTCCTGATCAGTCCTTGCTATGCTTCATCTACCTATGGTTCACAGCAGCATTGCCAGATATGGACTGGAGATACAGTAGTCCAGACCTTTGCCTCTGACAGCACCAGGACCCCCAGATCCTTCCTTCCCACAGCCCTCAAGCCTTTGAGCAAGCTGAAAGAATTGGCCAAGCTAAGGTTTCCTCTTTCCTCAACAGCTGGAAAAGATGGGCACTTCTTACCAAGACAGTGCATCTCACTGCCATTCCAATGTTTCCAACATCCCACAGCAATGACTTTTATGGGTCAGTGACTTCCATGGGTCAATGACTGCACAGAATTATTTCCATTGCTTTTCAGTAAGAGACCCACGTTTCTACAGCATATGATGATCATTAGAGCTGGTTTCTTTCCTTGGCACTTTTAGTGCCAGGCACAGTGACTCAGGTTCAGTGTTTTGGTACCTACCTTTGGTCCAGGTACTCCTGGAGGGCCCATCACCCCCTTAAAAAAAAAAAAAAGAAATGAAAGAAAAAATGAAAGCTCAGACTTTAAAACTCACTTTCTGTATTCCTTTCCACAGGATGTACCCATCAGGGGCAACCTACAGAAGAGGTACTGGAGAAGACTCTGGAGACACTGAATGCTCCAAGGGGATTTTAGCAGAAATCTCAGAGCAAAATGGCAAACCTACCTGCTGTCCTTCTTCCCCCTTTGGGCCAGCAGTGCCAGGAATGCCAATTCCTGCCATCCCCTGCAAGGTAAGCACAGCATTGTGCACACAAGTACCAAATGCTAAACTGCAAAGTATGATACATCCTATTCTCCCTGCAGTCTGCTTCAGAGCTCTGTTCTTAACCATCCTGCTGAGGAGGAGGTGAGAAATTTGCTCTCTAACCATTTAGCTAAGATATATGTCTAGCCAGTAACCTCAGACAAGGCACACACAATGATTTGGAGAAGAGAATTAAAAGCAAAGATATTTTCAGGGACTACTTGAAGCAGTCCCATCCAGGGGATAGGAAGCATGCAGGGCTGGGAGGCAGCAGGAACTGCAGAGATCTTCCACTGGTGGAAAAAAGAGCACAGAGAGAAAACAAGAGCTTGGATGGAGAGGAAGTAACTACTCCACCATGCACAGACTTGAGCACATATGAGCTGGGAGTAGAGGGGAATGGGGGAAAATCCCTATGTATCTCCACTTTATTTTCACATTGATATTTATCTCAGCTACTCTTAAATCCCTCTTGGGATGATGGATCTCACAAGCATCTGATAAGAGTAATGACCTTCTCTCCCTTTTCTCCCTTTGGTCCAGGCAGTCCAGGGACACCATCCAGCCCTACAGGGCCTGGCAAGCCAGGTTTCCCCTGGAAAGGAAAATACATTATCACACCTTTCTTCTCTCATACTGTTTGTTACCAATCATACTGAAGAGAAGTCTGCAGAAACACAAGCAGAGAAATATATTTCCTGATGTGCCTGTCTTACCAGTTGCTTTGTAATTGAGGATTTACAGAGATGATTATGTGTACCCAAGATGTCCCCCATCTCCCCCCTCCCAAGAATGAGTTATGAATGATTGGTCACTCAGGAAGGGAAAAATAGAAGTGTTTGTTTGCTGTATGGGAAGATAGAGGCTGGGTACTCATCTCTCAAGTTTGAATTATTTGTACACACTTTCCAAACTGGACATGGTTTCTTTATCCTTAGTAGCTCCCCATGGACTATTTCTTTTCTTGTGTCTCTCTTCTGACGCTGAAAATATCCATGTGGGGTTTCTTGTGTGAAGAGTCACCTCCTTTTTGTTTGTCCCAGATCTGCCACCCGCACAGTCTGTTTACCATCCTACACTTTTGAGCCACCTTATTGCCCCCTCTGGACTTGCCCCAGCTCTTTTCTGTCCTCCTGAAAGGGGGAGAGAGTTGGGATGAGGGAAGGTGCCAGGCTGCACTCAGCTGCTCCATGGGTAGTACAGGCACTCAAGGTGGAATCACTGCCACTTTGGAGTAGCCTTGATCATGTAGCATTTTCTATTGTCCATCAGCATGATTGATCATGTCAAAGGGTTTGTGGTCATTGTGAGCACGGTAATGGGTGTAGTTCTCACAGGTTTGCTCTGAGCCATGAGAACATGTCCTTGCTTTTAGTATAATGAGTGTCTGTTTTGTGATCCTAACATTTTCCTTTTGGTTATTCATAAGTGGGGGATCATCAGGATGAAGACTACAAGGCAAGAAATGCTTAATTGGTCGTGCTTCATGTGCCAGTCCTCATCAGCAGATCAAAGCATCTCACAGTGGTGGCTGACATGAGCTGGCAGTAGATGCTGTCCCTCCCCACCCACCCTATGTGACAGCTGGTGTTCCCTGGCCAGTGCCCCCTCCCATTATGGCCAATGGCTCTTCCATAGTGACTGACCATTGATGGACAACTCACCGGCTCTCCCATGCCTCCTCTGTCCCCTTTGATGCCATTCCTTCCACGAGGGCCCTGCATGAAGCACAGAACAATCTTACATTTTGTCCCACTGATCCTTTCAGGTCTGGTTGGACGTCTGGAAAGTATTGAAATCAGAACCTATTGAGTAAGTTATAAATAATAAAAAAAGAAGATTGCCATCATACAGTAACATGAAAGTCAATCTCAGGTACTTACCCTGAGACCTGAATCTCCTGGCTCACCCTGAAACACAAAAAAGACAAGGAGTATTCCTGCAGGATAATAATCTCTCTGCATTTAAATCCTGGCCAAAATCTCCTGCAGGATTACAGCCCCAGAGACCAAAACTTCCCACTCTCAAAGGAAATTGAGCTTCATTAGAGGTATCTGCTATCTTGCGTGGGCCAGACTCAGCCTGAAAAATTTATCAGCCACTACACTTGGGATAGATAAGAGGGAAGTTCAGGTCTCTATAACTCTTCTGGGACTTTTTGACACATTTTATTTATGTAGTTTTGGCTGTGTACAGCACAAGTAATCCTGGGTATTTCACTCCAGCTACTGAACAACCTTCATGGGGACCTAGAGTCGTAAACGGATATTGGGAAAATGTCTTCTCTGAAAGAGTGGTCAGGCACTGGAACAGGCTGCTCAGGGTTGTGGTGGAGTCACTGTCCCTGGAGATGTTCAAGAAACATGGAGATGTGGCATTGAGGAACATGGTTTAGTGGGCAACATTGGTAGTGGCAGCGCATGGATTGTTGGACTAGATGATCTTAGAGGTCTTTTCCAACCTTAATGATTCTATGTCTTAGTGGCCACTGAATCTGCTTTCATGTCAGACAAAGCTGACTATATTACAAGCTCCATTACTGATCTCCACTGTGTTGAACAGCAGGGTCCTGGTGGCAAGGAAAGCCACGCAGAGTTCATCCCTCTGTGTCTCAGTGAGATCATCCCATGATGGAGAGAAGAAATGTGTGGTCTTAGGGCTCTCGAATAAGCAGAGTATCTAGAGGTTCTGGATTAAGGCAGATTCTCCCTTTCTGGGATGAACATCACAGAGCTATGGTGCAGATAGCCTTGCTCACCTTGATGGAGATGCCTGGTGGCCCTTGTGGTCCTGGTAAGCCGGGTAAACCCTGTGGTCCTGCTACCCCAGGAGCCCCTGGCTGTCCTTTCTGTCCCTGTGATAATGAAAACCAGGGGAAATCGAGATGTGATCTTTCCCAGATTCTTTGCTGCTCTGTCAGTGTCACAGACTGAAGGGAACAATACTCACAGGTGGACCAGGGTGCCCATTTCGGCCAGGAATCACCTCCACTCCTCCTAGGACATAACCAGGTTCTCCCTGTGAGCAAGGAAATAAAGATGCACATTCAGCTGTGTTGAGAGATCCAGGCAAAAGAGGGCATGGCACAGCCATACAGACAGCTCAAGTGGGTGCAAGGAAAGAGTAGAAACAAGTATTTGGGGACAAGGGAAGGACAGGACAGCTGCTTCTAGGAACTGCTTACAGCTGGTCTTGAAACCTTACCTTTCTGTGTCTTAAACATGTACAAACAGGCTTATTCATAATGAAAACTCTCAAAAATGCAGAATGACTCAACCAACAGCTACCTGCTACTGCAGATATCCCACTGAAACATGCCAAGAACCTGTGATAAGAACTGAGCAGTTTTCTCCATGAAGACATTAAATATCTCCTAGCCAAACTGAAGGACAACTCCCACAGATGATGACTAGAGATGTTACACATAACTCAAAAGTTCATATGCACCAAAGATCCCTGTGCAACTGCTCAGAAACAAGAGATCACAGCAATATACGAGCTTTTTTTGCAAATAAACCCAGGAATGAAACTCACCCTGTCACCTTTTGGCCCCACTGGTCCTGGATAGCCTGGAGATCCCTGGAATTAAAAATAAATCACGAAACATTAAACCACAAAGCACCCACAAAATCATCATTGTGAAATGATCAAGCTTTAGGTTCCCTCTGTATGATGATATTCACTACATTCAAAATACTTACAACATCACCTTGGATGCCAGGGAGACCCTGCAAAACAGGAAAGAGGGAATTGAGAGTCATGCTCACTTCTCCTCATTAAATGCCATTCTTATGGGGTTTGCTAAAGCAAGCGCATACCATGAGTCCAGGGGGACCAGGAGGACCTGTTCGTCCAGGTCTGCCTGGCAGTCCAGGAATGCCATCCTTCCCAGGTAGACCCTAAATTAAAAATAATAGCCTGCAAGTTATGGCTGCAGACCTGCCAACCTGAATGTCTTAATGCATCACTGGCTTCCTGCACTGCTTGAGGGAATCCTCAGCTGCCAGTAAATACAAACATGTAGAAGTTCCTTTTTGCCTGATTTTCAAAGCCAGCATAGAGCAACATTTATTAAAACACCAGCATAAAAAGATCTGAAGATCTCCTTGTTGTTACTAGTCATTTAATTGTAATTAATTAACCAAGCAAATGAAAAAGGACTCACCCTCTCTCCTTTCTCTCCCTTCATAGTAAACCCATATGGGTCATAACCTCCACGACCTGGTGAGACCCTGGAGTTCTTGAAAGGAAAAGGAAAATGGAAGAAATGATCTATAGATTCAGCAAAGGATGGCAAATAAAACCAAACCAATGTGACCATGAAACACAAGTGAGGGATAAGCTCTACCACTATGGACTGGTTCCTATCCTCACTAAGGGATATAGTTTAGTGATGGGACTCAGTGGGTCAGGTTGGTGGTTGAACATAGTGGTCTTGAAGGTCTTCTCCAATCTAGATGACTTGAAGATTCTATGTATTATTTACATTCCTGTGAATCGGTGAAGGAATTCTCACCTTTAGACACCAGGGACCACAAGCCTCCACTCCTTTCTGGATGTCTGGTTCAGCTGGTGATGGATCGGGGAGGTGTACCTTGTTGTCTGTATCATCAAATGGCAATTGCTTGTCAGCTTCAGGTCTGGCAACCTACAGCGTGGAGTTTGGGTTAGACTGGTGATCCACCAGGTTTTGGGCCAGACATCACAATCAGCCCTCAACATGTCTCAAGAGATTACTGTGCTTTCATGTTGCCAGCCTATTCCCTGAAATAGCTGTAGCACTGTTAGAGAAAACCCATCATATACATCCTTACCAAAGATCCATAAATCAGAATTAGAAGAGGGCAAAATATTTATAATACATTCAAATACTTTGGCCCTGCAGGGGCTGTATGTGACAAAACATTTGAAGCTCTGTTCTGTCTTCCCCAGTTCTACTGCCTTGTTTTCAAAGTTTTTGTTCTTCACACTGATGGGTTGATGGCTGATGGTTGGACTAGATGATCTCAGTGGTCATTTCCAACCTTAATGATCCTATCATTCTATGGCCAGGACTGGACAGTGGGTGAATTCAGGATTGGACTCAGTATTCTGAATCTGTTACTTCCTTTCTTTGAAAGTTTGGTTTGGAAAGAAGATTGTCCTTGTGCATGACCTATGCCAGATAATTTCTTTTATTCAAAGTTCAGTAAAGCAGCTCACCTCCCCAGATGGCGGCGGGGCCCCTGAGGGCTGAAGGTCAGAGCAAATGACTTCTATTAGCTCTCGGAGGATCTGGGGGAACTCATCAAATGTGCTCACATAGAAAACATTCTGGAGGTTCTGCTGCAGTAAAATGTCGTTGAGCTCAGCAGGGTCAGCTCCCGAGACGCCCACAGCAATGACGCGGATTCCTGAAACACATCACTCTTTCAACAGAAGCAAAAATGTCTAACATCAGAGTTTCCAAACCCCTCACCACAGCCTTGCTCTTAACAACCTCTGATGGGAGTAGGTACTCTACTAGCTGCTACAGAATTCACTGACAGCAGTGTGTGTGAGTTACAGCAACACAAAGGTTCTCAAGTCAGGAACAGGAAGAAGAAAGGATGAAGAAGTGATGAAAGCCAACAATGCACTTGAAGTGGACAGGTTGCCCAAGGAGGTTGTGGATGCCCCATCCCTGCAGGCATTCAAGGCCAAGCTGGATGTGGCTCTGGGCAGCCTGGTCTGGTGGCTGGTGACATAGCAGGGGGTTGAAACTGGATGATCACTGTGGTCCTTTTCAACCCAGGCCATTTTATGATCCTATGATTCTATGGATTCACATAAACCCTCTGGAAAGTCAGCACCTAGCTGTACATGGAGGACAACCAAGGCCTTCGGGAAACACAGTAGGGCAATTCTTACCCAAAGCATGGGCTGCTCTGGCAGGTGGCAACACATCATCCTGGGATCGCCCATCAGTCACAAGCATCAGCACATGAGGGAACTCTGGTCTCATCCCTCTGGAGGGTTGGAATAACTCCTTTAGCATAAAGGCTATACCACGACCTGGGCAAACGTGGAGAGAAACAAATTAAATCTACAGAAGTGTTAAGTGTACAGGAAGGTTCCCATTCCATGCACAGAGGGATGAGGGCATTTAGTGTGGCCTCACAAATAGCCAGTAGACCTTAAAGAGGGGCAATGCATTTTGAGGGAGGAAGACAGCAGTAAATCAGACTGGCTGGAATGGTTCAGGTTGAAATCTGCAGATAGTTTTGGAAAAGGAAATATATATTTGGGAGACATGAAGCATTTTCCATAAATTTTAGGAAAAAAAACCACAGAATTCTCATTTCCAAATTTCCTTAGAAAGACCAGGAAAGTTTCCTAAAGGTCTCTCCCTCCAGCTGAAATGGGTAAGAAGCCCCAAAATAACATGGACTCCTAAGGGAGGTAAAATGCCTCTGTTGACACAAATCCCACACACACAAAAATAATAGTACTAGAGGCAAGGTAACTGAAGAGTTTGCAGTCTGACCAGTTTCACAGCCACTTTCCCTATCCATTTGGATTTCCCATCCAAATTATTGCATTCTGACCACCTCTATATGTTCCTGACCAATACCATTGAGCCAGGATGAGGTTTACAAGTCTTCATTTAACGTATGTGGATTCTTCAAGGCTTCCTTTTATGTTTACTGATTAGAAGACATTTAGGTGGGCCATTTAAAGAAGTTAAAACTAATCACCTTCAATTTAATATTACTGCTTTTGTACTTTCAAGGAAGTAGGTATACCCCACCATCCTGCTGGGAACGTGTAGGTAGAAAGAGTTGCCTGAGGTTTTGACAGTATAAGACAAGTTTCTGAATTTCTGAGAAATGAAGCTGATGAAGAGCTGTGTTATTTGTACAACAGGGGGAAACACAGAACATTTATGCGATGGCAAGTCATGAAAGTAAGACTAGGTTCATTGTTTTGTTGTTAGGGTAGCAAAGCAATAACCATTGGAACTTGCTGATTAAAATGTGCATGGAGAGGGTAATAAGGATGCTTCAGCATAAACCATCCTTATCTAATGTTTATGGGCTAGGTCTCCAAGCCAGGTATAAAAATCTCCCTCAAGGTTATAAAACAATGAAGAGAAACCCAGAGGTAAAACTAGGACACAAATAAAGGACACCAGACTAGTTGGATAGACCATCCCTGGGAATAAAAACACATATAATTCTCTGCTCTCAAATTTTACAGAACTTTAGACCATGACTTTCTAACCAGGTAAACTGGTTCAAAACATTCATACACCTTCTCAGGCCTCGACCCTCTGTCTTGGCCCAAAATTGCTTCCCAACATGTATAGACTCACACATACACACCTGTTTTTGTGTTGCCTCCTAGGTAGTGTAGCTCCTTGACAGCTTTCAGAGCACCTTTGCGGTCCTGGTGCTGGTTGAAGTGGAAAGCTGCTCTGGGCTCCTCGCTATACTGTGCAACAGCAACCTGATAAAAAAAAAACACAAATGGATGAGAGATGTGGAGGGCTCAGGGGCACAACAAAGGTGTCATCACTTGTAGACATCCAATGTCAGGCTGAACCAGGTTTTGAGCAAACTGATTTAGCTGTAGCTGTCCCTGTTCAATGTTGGAGAGTTGGGCTAGATGGCCATTAATTAAAGTCCCTTCCAACTCAAATGATTCTATGACTCACTGATCACTCAGTAAATCTTGAGTGGATAACACAACCACTGGCACTGCAATATAAGTGGTATTCCTTAGTCTGTATTTCTTACAGGTTAAAAAAAAAAAAAAAGGCACAAAAACACCTATTTCACAGACAACACATATGTTACAATTCAGATGCTGAAGCGTGGGCAAGGTACTATTTTGTACTCTAGGGCACCAGAAATTTTGGCACAGCCTGGTAGATACAGCATAGACCTGATGGGAAATGCAATTCTGGCAGCTCGTGAATGGGTGGGAGCAACATCTCCCCTGACACTGTGCATCCCTCCTCAATCAAATCTTCATCCTCCATCGACAGCAAAGAGAGCTCAGCTACTCAGTTCATGTGATACCAGCCTAAATTGAGGTGGCTTCATCTCCCCAGAATTATTTGTTAAATTAGGGTAAACTCATCACTTGCCTAAACCTTCAAGGCTGCCTACAAGGAAAGAATGCAAGAAGCTTCCCATTTCCCTTTCAACGGAAAGCTGCATTCAATAGACTAGTTCACATAGAATGTTAATTAATCACAAATAACCCCAAATAAAATATTTACGGAGTCCTGTAGCTTTGCTTTGCTTGGTCATGGTTTTAATACTGTGGAAGTTTCATACCACAGATTGAGAATCGGGATTTCTTCTCATTAGTGGATTGGATGTGGGATGAAATAGGATCCCAGGAAGGCACCCAAAGGCTGATACATCACTGGGCTCTATAAACTGGATAGTATTTCAATAGGTTTGGAATTTGCATTCCTAATGACTTGTTCTTAGCAAAATAACCAAGCAATGGGAATGTCTCCATACAAATAGGGATTCAGGCTGAGATTTAGAAGATTTCTATTCTGGTCTTTGTTAGATGTGTGTTTTTAGTCAAAACCTCTCTGAATCTCAGCATGAGTGAGCAGACTGCTGGCACTGCAGAGGTGAGCAATGGGTAAAGACTTGGACAGAAATCACCTTCAGGAAACAGAATAACAAATGCTTGCCTGTGTCCCTTCAGGCCCAATCTTAGGGAAATAGGAAATGATCCGGAAGAGGAAATCCTTCACTTTGTTGAAATTACTCCAGCCAATACTTGAGGACTCATCCACCAGGAACCCAATGTCTGCTTTGAACTTGCCACAGACTGCAGAGAGAAGAGAGAATCTCTGTAAGTTGTGGGGCTTTAGAGTGTATGGAACGATGAAACAAATGCCAGCTCAAGTATATTCTGTGATGCCAAGTATTGGTGAGCAAGCACCTTCACCCCACAGGATGGTGCCGAGAGCTTAATTGCATTATATATGGTTTGTGCCTCCAATTTCCCCAACACTGGCTACTCTCACTATATACTGAATGAAGACTAGGATTTTGGCTCCTGAGATCAGAGGAAAAAAGTAATTCCTGGTGGTTTGACCCAGTTCTACCTCATCCTGAAATCAAACATAGATAACACGCTCACTTGGCCCAGGGAGAGATGTCAGCGGTGCAGAAGCTGTGGTAGATGACAGGAGGGTGTTTGGGGTTGGTTGTAATGTAGTGGTGGCTAATGGAAGAGGAGTGGTCTTCACATTGCTTGGAGATGGGGATCTCATGGTAGCCTGTTTTGCAGAAGTCATGGGAGAGACCAGTGGAGGTGAATCGCCGTGAGGTCCAGCTGTCAGCCGACATAGAACCAAAGAATCATTAAGGTTGGAAAGGACACTCAGATCATCTAGTCCATCAATCAACCCATCACATCTTAGTTATGATGGTATCACCTTGAAAAGCAACAGAATATTAGGAAAACAAAACAAAACAAAACAAAACAAAACAAAAAATAACAGGAAATTAACTTCAACAGCAGTTACCTAGGAAAAACTACAGAATGACCTTCCTGACTTCATACCTGTTTGCCCAATGAGTGTTGTCTCTGGTCCCTTTCTATCTCCAAAGACCGGTCTTATGGAAAACAAATACGTCTCCTCAGAGCTCAGTCCTGTCACTCGATACGATCTCAAAGCTGCTGGTAGCACTTCCAGGGAAAGATCAGAAGCTGAAAAAAAGAGAGAAACATCCATTATAGTTTGCAAAGGCTGGTGTGTATAAAAGCAGGACTCTTTGTTAATGAATGGAAAGCTTGCTGAGAAGTAAGCTTAACTTGAGAAATGCTTTTGTGTACCACAGATAGTTCTAGTTTAAAATGGTGGGGAAAAATCTGTGTAAAAGTCATAACAATGTTTTGACATTTTTAAAGTGTCTCATTTTTGAAAATGCTGAATGATGAGTTTTGACAGCGATCAAAATGAAATTTGTAACTTTTCATTCTGAAATAACATTTTTCCTTAAAAGAATAATGGTTAGCTTCTAGGGAAATAAATTAAGTAGTTGTAAATAACCTCTTTCATTTACATTACATTACATTTACACTGTGGCTGTGCCACTACCTAGCACTAAAACCCTTTGTTTCATGTTTGGTTTTTCACATAATGAGAAAGTGTAAGGTTACCACACTCTGCCACAAGCAGAAGTTGGTAGTAGACTGAGGTAGGAAATACCTCTGATCACATCCAGGGTAGAATACACGGCATGAGGCTGGTAAGCTTATGGAGGAAGAGGTCTACAAGCACTAGAGAAGGACCATGGTTTTTCTGGAGACAGTTTTCAAAGAATGAATGCAAAACATTGATTGAATAGAAGCAAACTTTGTGGCTTTTGTAGTACTCAAGAGATGAGAGAAACAAGAGAGAGAAAGGCAGCATGGTAAGGAGTTGATGGTGATCTTTTCCAAAATTAATGAGTCTGTGATTCTATAATATCTAGCTGAATCTCTCCAACGTCCCTCCTATCAGAGAGGGCAGGAAGATTGGATATGGATGGAGCCCTATCAAGGTGAATGGGGTTTGTTTTATGTAGCACCAGAGATGGAGATTTACAACAGTGATGACCTCCAGCTGAGTGGAAGGGGATCCAAACTCTTACAGAACAGGATGGTTAGAGCAGGCAGGTAAGGAGGAGGGCATTAAATGAGCCCAACTGGAGGGAAAGGCAAATGAGTAATGAATGAGCATTCATTTAGAAAAAAATTCAAGTTGCTGAGAAAAAAATTAATAAAGGCACCAAGAGGAAAAAAAAGGGCATAATTCTTAACGGTCTTTCTATACTTGGATAATTAAACAAGAGAAATTCGAACTACTCAAGAGCATAAATTTAATCTCATTGGTACTATTGAAACTCAGTGGCAAGATTCATGGGATTGTGATGTTAAATCAATAATTATAAACCTATTTCAGAAGGAGCGATCGAGTGAGGGCACAGTGGGACTGTCAGATGTGCTATTATCCATTTCTGAGCCCCTGACAACTCTGAAACCAATGATTTTTGAATGCTTACAGATCGATACTTTAACAGCACAGCACAGGGGAGGAACAGTTACATTAGATCACTTAAATCACCCTAGAGAGCTGAATGTTCTGTTCCCTAATCATTTATCTATAATATGTAGAGGAAAAAAAATGATGTTATCGCAGGAGACTTCATCCTGAGTGACATATGCTGCAAGCCTTAGGCTGCCAATACTAAAATGTCCTCGGAATTAAAAAAAAATTAAAGTTGATGACCTGGTAACTCATAAAAGCACTGCAGGGAGCACAGGGGAATTTTGTCAGATCTGTTTTCTTTATTGGCTTGTGAAGATTAAAAAAAAAAAGCTAGTAGCTGAAGCTGAAGCAATGACAGGAAAATTGCTATATCAAAACAGGCTTAAGCCTATTCCTGAAAAAATAAGAAACCTGGTTCTTTAAAATGACAAACCTATTAGGGCCAAATCAATTGGGTAAAAAAAAAAAACAAACAAACCCAAACAAATATATGCTAAAAATTATAAGCAATGGTTAGGAAAGTTTTGAAAGATCTTTGCTGTATGGTAAAGCTTTTGAACAGAAAGGAGTTAAGGCTGTATGGAAAACAAAACCAACCACTTCTTGGTTAACTATTCCCAACGGCCTCAAGTTGCACTAGGGGAATTACAGGTTAGGTATTAGGAAAAGATTTCTTCTCAGAAAGAGTGGTGAGGCATTGAACAGACTGCCCAGGGAAATGTGGAGTTGCCACAAGCCAGGTGAAAAGCCTTGCACTTGGCTTTGTTGAACCTCATGAGGGCCACCTGGGCACATTGCTCGTGCCTGCCTAGGGCTCTCTGGATGGTAATTAAGGCTGTTGGTGGAAAGAAATTTCTTCTATATTACCTGCCACTTTCATCTTCTGCTGCATCAGCTGTCTCTAAGACCAAGTACTGAACTGAATAGACCACAAGCCAAGCCACACTTGTCCATGCTCCATCCTCAAATACTCTTAGTTAGGGCAGCTCATCTCAGATGAGTCCAATTTACAAGCCATCCTTCCTTTCCCAACCATATAAATATTACCTGAGGACAAGCGCCATGTTAGTAGGTACATGGATACTCCAGGAACAGCAGTCCAAGTCAGCAAAACACTGGTCTCTGCAGCTTCCTGCATAGTGAACTCAGTCACTTTGGGTAAATCCACTGTTGCAAAGAAAAAGAAAGCAAGCTTATCATAGAATCATTAAGATTGGATAGACCACTAAGATCATCAAGTCCGAGTGACAACCCATCACTACCATGCCCTCTATATCTATGTCAGGGTGCAATGAAGGGTATGCTAGAAAACACGTCTTCATCCGTGATGAGTTTCAGAGACCTTCACCATTAAGGTTGGAAAAAACCTCTAGGATCATCCGGTCCAACTGTCCACCTACCATCAATATTGACCACTAAATCATTCCCTAAATGAGAACCGATATAATTTTATCAAATAATTGTCATATCTTCAGCCTGGATGCCGGGTTTTTCTCCCAACCAATCATTACATTTGAGTTGTTGAAGTGGGAAATTAACTTTATGCCTGTTCACTTGTACCAGATGCTATTACTCCTTGAAGCCTCCGTGACTGTTTTATGTACCTGATCTCCACCCCTGGATTTCCAAATCTCCCTATTCTGCAGCATCAGTCGTATTACACAGAATCACAGAATGGCCAGGGTTGAAAGGGACCTCAAGGATCATGAATCTCCAACCCCCCTGCCACATGCAGGGCTACCAACCTCCACGTTTAATGCTAAACCAGGCTGCCCAGGGCCCCATCCAATCTGGCCTTGAACACCTCCAAGGACGGGGCACCCACAGCCTCTCTGGGCAGCCTGTTCCAGCACCTCACCACTCTCTGGGTAAAGAATTTCCCCCTGATGTCCGACCTAAATCTCCCCTCCCTCAACTTAAAACCATTTCCCCTCATCCTACACATATCAACCCTTTCCAAGAGTTGATTCCCCTCCCCTCTGTAGGCTCCCTTTAGGTATTGAAAGGCTGCAATGAGGTCACCCCACAGCCTTCTTTTCTCCAGGCTGAACAAGCCCAGCTCCCTCAGCCTGTCCTCATAGGGGAGGTGCTCCAGTCCCCTGATCATCCTACATGATGCCATAAACTCATGAATGATATTTACATTTAACCTGCTGAGAATGGTGAAGATATTTCCCATCGATACTGCCCAACTATATTTCTCCTTGCCCAATCCCATCTCCCATCACAATCCCTGGCACTGCCTGGTGACATTTATTCCATACTCACAAGTTTTGGCTGTGAGGAGCGTGGGGTTTCCCTCCTGTCCTCCAATCACTGCAGACACACCAATGGTGTAGGTGGTGCTCTCCTTCAGCTTGGGGATGGTGAATGAGTTGCTCTCGGCTCCAACTAACTGTGAGGTTTCCAAGCCACCTAGCCACAATTGCAGCGACACCACAAAACAAACAAACAAACAAATAAATAAATCCATGATACTACATAGAAAGAGCAGGGTGATTGCTATTAACAATTACTGTTACAGTTGTTTTCCTCCCTGGCCTGGCATCATATACACTGCTGGAATGGAATCCCTTCCCTGACTTCTTGAATACAACTACACTTAAATCCAACTGATCTCCAGATTACAGATGAAAACTTGGCCAACTTTCAGGCCTTCAACCTGTCCCTGGAGATATTACAGCCCCCACCCACCCTGATGATCTGTGGGAAAAGGATTGAGTTAAGTTTGTGTTTTCTGGTGATCTTTGTTCTTTGTCCTCACACTGCACCTAAGGGAGTAGGATGCTTACTTCTGAGTGGTACCCAGGATATCTTATAGTGAGTTGCCTCTGGAAGCCTCCTCCAAGACAGCTTCAAACTGTTGATAGCAGTGTTGGTAATTCTCAGATCTTGGATGGTTTGGATGGGGCTGGAGTCTGTGAGAGATGCTGCAAAATAGAAAAGTGTAGAAATTCATGCACTAAGGGCAGTTTAATAAGAAAGAAATAAGGGGAAGTTAAAAAAATAAATAAAACAAATTTTTAAAAGTAAGTGATACAGAACACAGTTCCTCACCACTCCCTGACTGATGTTCAACCAGTCCCTGAGAAATGGTGGTGGAGCCTTTGGCCTCAGTTTTACTGTTCAGCACGATGCCATATGATACGGGATGTCCCTGTGGCTACTTTGGGTCAGTTGTCCTGGCTCTGTCCCCTCCCAGCTCCTTGCTAGCAGGAGAGTGTGAGGAGCTGAAAAGTTCTTGTTTTAGTGTAAGTACTGCTCTGCAACAACTAAAACATTGGTGCGCTATCAAAGTTTTCTCATTCTAAATCCAAAACGCAGCATCAGATCAACTACTGGGAAGAAAAATTAACTCTATCCCAGCCAAAACTGGGTCAGATGTTGGAAGTAATGAAGTGCTTGTTGTTCTAAGTCATGACACTGAAGAAAAACTCAGTAGTTATGAATTATAACTCCCTAGTCGTTGATTGCATTTTGGAAGAAAAGGCAAGAGGTGAAGTTCAGGTTCAGGTTGGATATTAGGAAAAATTTCTTCAAGCAAGGGAACAGACTACCCAGAGAAGATGTTGGGTCACCACCATCCCTGGAGGTGTTCAAGAAATGTGTAGTTATGACACTTAGGGACATGGTTGGTGGGCATGGTAAGGATGAGTTGATGGTTGGACTGGATGATCTCAGAGGTCCTTTCCAACCCCAGTGATTCTATGACTCTACCCAGAGATACCAGGCTGTATTTACTAGAAGAATCCATGAAGCAGAGCACTGTGCAGTTAAATTGAGGGGTCTCATCCATATTTTTATTGCCAGCACCAAACTCTGGTTGCACATCACAGGGATGTGAAGGGAGGAACAAGAGGATAGATCATTCAGAGGCACATTTAAACACTATGGGTCCTGATAAACTCATGTGAAAAATACACAGGAAGAAGCAAAACCCCATGAATCCAGCCCAAGTGTCCCAACACAGAGGGCTGTTCCATAAGGACGTACCTGTGCGGTGAGTCAGAGACACCTCTGGCCCCTCAGTCTTGCTGAAGACAGCCCTAATGCTGACTTTATACAGGGTGTCAGGCAACAGGTGGTCAATCTGGTGAGCCAACAACCTGCTGCCCAGGTACTGAGTCTTGGCTACCTGTTTTTCTGTAAAAGAAGGGATGCTTCTTGTAGCTCATCAGTGAGGCTGGCGGCATCCCCTTCAAGGGAAACAGCCTTTCTTTGCTGCACTGCAATTCCAGAGCTTTGGGGATTAACTTCATAAATAGAAGAGCACGAACACAAAGAGAGAAAGATCTATCAGCAATGGGTGCTGGCTGAAGATTGTTTCGTAGCAGTGAGATCTCTTTCCTGCTCCAGGCAGTGGATAAAGACTTTGGAAAGGTATCTTCCATGGCCACTGACATGGGTCTTTGACAGGAATAAGTATGTTCACCCTTTTTCTGCTCACCATTGCTGGCTCCCACAGGTCTCCAGGTGACTTTGAATTTGGTGGCAGCTGACATGATGCTCCATGCCAGAGACAGGCTTGAGCTGGTGTAGGATGTCACCTTGAAATTGGAGATGTAGCCAAGAGGAGCTGCAAGATTAAGTTGGCGTTAGTGCACTGATTGCTGCCCCGAAGGCTCCATGTTGGCAGTACAGTAAAGCCAAAATTGGAGAATATTTAAAAGTGCCATCTTTGCTTATCCCTGGTGCCTGATTGTTCTCATTTGGAGGGAAACTGGTCTGAACACTCTAAGGCTTTGTATGTACATCCTATTGCCCTTAGCACCAAAGTGTATGTTTCATTGTAGCTTCAGCTAGGAGCATGTCTGTGAATCCAAAAGAGGCAGCATGGGGATTCAGACAGCTATGGGATCCTATCTGCAGGACTGAAACATCCACCTGGAGCTCCCATGGGTGCTGTGAATAGGAGTGTTTGCCCATGTCAACCTTTCAACACAATGTTCAGGCCATTATCTCCATACTGGATTCTAGTCCTCTTCCTCTACCTTTCCATCTCTGATGATAAATCTGGAACTTCCCCTCAGTAGACATACACCAACTTGAACCATCCACCCAGTGGATGCATGCTATGGTAGTTACTTGAACACTCTGCTCATACTCACATGTCCTGGCTGTGGTTGTGATCCCTGGTCCTTCCACTGAGCCAAAGAGCACATAGAGGGAAATCACATACTCGGTGTCATGGGCCAGGTTGCGGAGCTGGTAGGTTGTGATTGACTTGTTGAGGGCCAGCTGCCGAGGTCGATCTTTCCCAAAAAATTCTTTGCAAAAGAGAGAAAAAGAAATAGAAGAGGATAAAGACTAAAATCTGGGGAGTAGCTTTATCGTATACTAGGAGATGCATCATAGTTTCCCCATCTTTGACTCAGCCTGTGTTTGTTGGAACAAGAGAATATTCCTTTGAATATTCCTTTGTTTATTAAGGAATCTGAATGACCAAAGCAATTGAACTCACCAAGAGGATCCAAAAGAACCAGCTCTCACACCCAAGGCCCCAGTTAACATAATATGGGTCATCGGATGCACCTATGTGTTTTCTGCCTCACCCCAGCCCTCCAGGGAGTTGCAGAGCCCCTGCACTGCTGATGTGACTCAGCTCATCCTCAAGGACCAGGCAAGGTAACGTAGAACCATTACCAGTGGTACCCACTGGGATATGAATTGGAATGGGGTCAGGTTGCAGAGACCCTATCTGCCAGCACTGCAAGACAGGCCCTGGAATAATTTCTGGTTTCAGCTCATGCCCTGAAGTAGCTCAGGCCAGTTAATGAGCTGGAGTTGTTCCTATGTTCATCATTCCTGATGTTCCCAGAGCCTTATCTCCTGTGCTACTGGAGGAGGTGTAGGTGATTCAGGATGGAGGGCAGTGGGATCTTACCTGGTGTAGGACCCCAAGCTACTCGGTAGCCAGTGGCCCCAGCAACTGAGTCCCAGGAGACCAGAGCAGCATTGGTGGATATCTCACTCACATTCAACATCTGCACAGTGCTTGAAGCCACTGCAAGAAAGATTTGCCTGTTCAGTTCAAGGACCCCATAGCTTCTAAGTGACTCCCCCAGAAGCTACTATCAGAGTAGGATAGGATAGGATAGGATAGGATAGGATAGGATAGGATAGGATA